>NC_138768.1:13241811-13671811 GCF_965119305.1 Pelophylax lessonae | reverse complement strand
TCATTGTCTTAACAGTTGCTGGTTGCCATGCAGTCCCTGACCATTTTAATTAAGGTCTTCTTTAAGGTCAGCTCAGATAAAGTGTTAGCTCTTTGACTATTTTTACTGTATGCAAAATTATATGTAATGGAAGATTTTTTTTTCATTGATTGTGCTGAGGTTTACGCATGTCTGTGAGACTCTTACTTGTGGCACAGCAATCTAAGTATACTTGCCGACCAGCCGTCATATAACTGCAGGTCAGCAGGTTCCCGTGAATCGCTGTACGCTGTCCAATGTCCAAATTGGGCCCAAAGTGTCAATATTTTGTGTGGCCACCATTATTTTCCAGCACTGCCTTAACCCTCTTGGGCATGGAGTTCACCAGAGCTTCACAGGTTGCCACTGGAGTCCTCTTCCACTCCTCCATGACGACATCACAGAGCTGGTGGATGTTAGAGACCTTGCATTCCTTCACCTTCCGTTTGAGGATGCCCCACAGATGCTCAATAGGGTTTAGGTCTGGAGACATGCTTGGCCAGTCCATCATCTTTATTCTCAGCTTCTTTAGCAAGGCAGTGGTTGTCTTGGAGGTGTGTTTGGGGTCGTTATCATGTTGGAATACTGTCCCGAGGCCCAGTCTCCAAAGGGGGGGATCATGCTCTGCTTCAGTATGTCACAGTACATGTTGGCATCCATGGTTCCCTCAATGAACAGTAGCTTCCCCAGTGCCGGCAGCTCTCTTGCAGCCCCAGACCATGACACTCCCACAACTATGCTTGATTGTAGGCAAGACACACTTGTCTTTGTACTCCTCACCTGGTTGCCACCACACATGCTTGACACCATCTGAATCAAATATGTTTATCTTGGTCTCATCAGACCACAGGACATGGTTCCAGTAATCCATGTCCTTAGTCTGCATGTCTTCAGCAAACTGTTTGCGGGCTTTCTTGTGCATCATCTTTAGTAGAGGCTTCCTTCTGGGATGACAGCCATGCAGAACAATTTGATGCAGTGTGCGGCGTATGGTCTGAGCACTGACAGGCTGACCCCCCACCCCTTCAACCTCTGCAGCAATGCTGGCAGCACTCATACGTCTATTTCTCAAAGACAATCTCTGGATATGACGCTGAGCACGTGCACTCAACTTCTTTAGGCCTGTTCTGAATGGAACCTGTCCCGTTAAACCACTGTATGGTCTTGGCCACTGTTCTGCAGCTCAGTTTCAGGGTCTTGGCAATCTTCTTATAGCCTAGGCCATCTTTACATAGAGCAACAATTCTTTTTTTCAGATCCTCAGAGAGTTCTTTGCCATGTTGAACTTCCAGTGGCCAGTATGAGAGAGTGAGAGTGATAACACTAAATTTAACACACCTGCTCCAATTTCACACCTGAGACCTTGTAACACTAATGAGTCACATGACACCTGGGAGGAAAAATGGCTAATTGGGCCCAGTTTGGACATTGTCACTTAGGGGTGTACTCACTTTTGTTGCCAGCGGTTTAGACATGTGTGTTGTGTGTTGAGTTATTTTGAGGGGACAGCAAATTTACACTGTTATACAAGCTGTACACTCACTACTTTACATTGTAGCAAAGTGTCATTTCTTCAGTGTTCTCACATGAAAAGATACAATAAAATATTTACATAAATGTGAGGGGTGTACTTACTTGTCGTGAGATACTGTACATGTGATGTGACACACCTAGTGATAATCAATTAACTGTGACAAGGTCCAAAAAAGAACCCTTATCACTTCTCAAAACACTTTTTGACACATACAAAAATAGTATAGTGAAAAAATTTTGTGACATCTACAAAAATAATACTATTAGGAATCACTGTAACAAAAAACCAAAGCACTTAGGAAGCATATAAAAAGCCCCATTAAAAAAAAATGGCAAGCCAAACAATCTCTGCATGAAAATCAACTGTGCAAGATGTCAGTGGAGATCTCCTCCGAGTGCTGCATGCATCCCAAGGTGCTCAAAAAAGGAAAAGAGTGGCCACTTACCAAAAACAGGCAATCACACAGCCTTTAGAGAGCTCCACGGAGAGGACTCGATAGGGATCACCAGACCAGACAAACAAGGGGTCCCGCTGTGCTCCAGCAAGCAACTGACCATTAGAAATGCTCCACAGGGAGGACTAGGTGGATACCACTTTTCTCAAACATGCAGGAGATCATGGCTCAGTGTTAGAAAGAAAAGGACATTATCTTCCAAATGTATTAAAATATTGCGCTTACATCCAGCTCTTGAAAAAACAGACATCTGAAGCATGGCCGCCTGCAGCGCGGTCTGTGCGTGGTGACGGCTCGGCTGGCTCCGCCCGACACGTTTCCCCTCAGAAGGCGTCAACTGAGGATCGGAGTAAGGGAAGTTGCCCCACCGGTGAGATCGTTTTTTGTGGGATGCATAAAGGATGATTCGAGCTGGTGCCGGTCTAAGCATATTTTAATGATTGGTGTGGTGGATTTTAATAAACGGTATTGCACGATCATTCTGTGTTTCTTTACCTTCATATCTGTATCATCGGTTATTCGCGAGGGATATACGTATGAAGGGCCAGCGCTACCACTAGGCAAACTAGGTGGTTGCCCAGGGCACACTGCCACCTAGGACGCAGCCATGACCAGTGCCGCGTTTTTTTCCTACCACCTCCTCATCCCCAGTGGAAGTCACCTCTAGAGGGGGGGGCACTTTGTATATGAAGGGGTGTGTAGGGTTAAAGGGGAGCAGTGTGTATATGAAGTGGGTGTAGGGTTAAAGGGGGGCAGTGTGTATAGGAAGGGGGGAGTAGGGTTAAAGGGGGCAGTGTGTGCAGGAAGGTGGTGTATCATTAAAGAAGGGCAGTGTGTACAAGAAGGGGTGTGTAGGGTTAAAGGGGGGCAATGCTTATATGAAGAGGGGTGTAGGGTTAAAGGGGGGCAGTGTGTATATGAAGGGGGCGTGTAGGGTTAAAGGGGGCAGTGTGTATATGAGGGGGGGTGTAGGGTTAAAGGGGGGCAGTGCGTATATGAAGGGGAGTGTAGGGTTAAAGGGGGGCAGTGTGTAAATGAAGGGGGTGTAGGGTTAAAGGGGGGAAGTGTGTATATGAAGGGGGGTGTAGGGTTAAAGGGGACAGTGTGTATATGAAGGGGAGTGTAGGGTTAAAGGGGGGCAGTGTGTATATGAAGGGGAGTGTAGGGTTAAAGGGGGGCAGTGTTTAAATGAAGGGGGGTGTAGGGTTAAAGGGGGGCAGTGTGTATATGAAGGGGGTGTAGGGTTAAAGGGGGGCAGTGTGTGCAGGAATGGGGTGTAGCATTTAAGAAGGGCAGTGTGTTCAGGAAGGGGGGGGCAGTGTGTACACAAAGGGGTGTGTAGGGTTAAAGAGGGGCAACGTGTATATGAAGAGTGGTGTAGGGTCAAAGGGGGGCAGTGTGTATATGAAGGGGAGTGTAAGGTTAAAGGGGGTCAGTGTGTATATGAAGGGGGGTGTAGGGTTAAAGGGGGGCAGTGTGTATATGAAGGGGAGTGTAGGGTTACAGGGGGGCAGTGGGTATATGAAGGGGAGTGTAGGGTTAAAGGGGGGGGCAGTGTGTATATGAAGAGGAGTGTAGGGTTAAAGGGGGGCAGTGTGTATATGAAGGGGGGTGTAGGGTTAAAGGGGGCAGTGTGTACACAAAGGGGTATGTAGGGTTAAAAAAGGAGGAATTTGTATATGAAGAGGGGTGTAGGGTTAAACGGGGGCAGTGTGTACACAAAGGGGTATGTAGGGTTAAAGAGGGGCAATGTGCATATGAAGGGGGTGTAGGGTTAAAGGGGGCAGTGTGTATATGAAGGGTGGTGTAGGGTTAAGGGGGGGGCAGTGTGCACACAAAGGGGTATGTAGAGTTAAAGAGGGGCAATGTGTATATGAAGGGGGGTGTACAGTTAAAGGGGGCAGTGTGTATATGAAGGGGGTGTAGGGTTAAAGGGGGGCAGTGTGTATATGAAGGGGAGTGTAGGGTTAAAGGGGGGAAGTGTGTATATGAAAAGGGGTGTAGGGTTAAAGGGGGCAGTGTGTATATGAAGGGGAGTGTAGGGTTAAAGGGGGGCAGTGTGTATATGAAGATTAGTGTAGGGTTAAAAGGGGGCAGTGTGTATATGAAGGGGGGTGTAGGGTTAAAGGGGGCAGTGTGTATATGAAGGGGAGTGTATGGTTAAAGGGGGGCAGTGTGTATATGAAGGGGAGTGTAGGGTTAAAGGGGGGCAGTGTGTTTATGAAGAGGAGTGTAGGGTTAAAGGGGGACAGTGTGTATATGTAGGGGGTGTGTGGTCAAAGGGGGGCAGTGTGTATATGAAGGGGCGTGTAGGATTAAAGAGGGGCAATGTGTATATGAAGGGGGGTGTACAGTTAAAGGGGGCAGTGTGTATATGAAGGGGGGTGTAGGGTTAAGGGGGGGGGCAGTGTGTACACAAAGGGGTATGTAGGGTTAAAGAGGGGCAATGTGTATATGAAGGGGGGTGTAGGGATAAAGGGGGGCAGTGTGTATATGAAGGGGAGTGTAGGGTGAAAGAGGGGAAGTGTGTATATGAAGGGGGGTGTAGGGTTAAAGAAGGGCAGTGTGTTCAGGAAGGGGGGGCAGTGTGTACACAAAGGGGTGTGTAGGGTTAAATAGGGGCAATGTGTATATGAAGAGGGGTGTAGGGTTAAAGGGGGGCAGTGTGTAGATGAAGGGGAGTGTAAGGTTAAAGGGGGTCAGTGTGTATATGAAGGGGGGTGTAGGGTTAAAGGGGGGCAGTGTGTATATGAAGGGGAGTGTAGGGTTACAGGGGGGCAGTGTGTATATGAAGGGGAGTGTAGGGTTAAAGGGGGGGCAGTGTGTATATGAAGAGGAGTTTAGGGTTAAATGGGGGCAGTGTGTATATGAAGGGGGGTGTAGGGTTAAAGGGGGGCAGTGTGTACACAAAGGGATATGTAGGGTTAAAAAAGGGGGAATTTGTATATGAAAAGGGGTGTAGGGTTAAACGGGGGCAGTGTGTACACAAAGGGGTATGTAGGGTTAAAGAGGGGCAATGTGTATATGAAGGGGGTGTAGGGTTAAAGGGGGCAGTGTGTATATGAAGGGGGTGTAGGGTTAAGGGGGGGGGGCAGTGTGCACACAATGGGGTATGTAGGGTTAAAGAGGGGCAATGTGTATATGAAGGGGGGTGTACAATTAAAGGGGGCAGTGTGTATATGAAGGGGGTGTAGGGTTAAAGGGGGCAGTGTGTATATGAAGGGGAGTGTAGGGTTAAAGGGGGGCAGTGTGTATTTGAAGAGGAGTGTAGGGTTAAAGGGGGGTAGTGTGTATATGAAGGGGAGTGTAGGGTTAAAGGGGGGCAGTGTGTATATGAAGGGGGTGTAGGGTTAAAGGGGGGCAGTGCGTACACAAAGGGGTATGTAGGGTTAAAAAGGGGGGAATATGTATATGAAGAGGGGTGTAGGGTTAAACGGGGGCAGTGTGTACACAAAGGGGTATGTAGGGTTAAAGAGGGGCAATGTGTATATGAAGGGGGATGTAGGGTTAAAGGGGGCAGTGTGTATATGAAGGGGAGTGTAGGGTTAAAGGGGGGCAGTGTGTATACTAAGGGGAGTGTAGGGTTAAAGGGGGGCAGTGTGTATATGAAGGGGAGTGTAGGGTTAAAGGGGGGCAGTGTGTATTTGAAGGGGGTGTAGGGTTAAAGGGGGGCAGTGTGTATATGAAGGGGAGTGTAGGGTTAAAGGGGGGTAGTGTGTATATGAAGGGGGTGTAGGGTTAAAGGGGGCAGTGTGTGCAGGAAGGGGGGGGGCAATGTGTACACAAAGGGGTGTGTAGGGTTAAAGAGGGGCAATGTATATATGAAGTGGAGTGTAGGGTTAAAGGGGGGCAGTTCGTATATGGAGGGGTGTGTAGGGTTAAAGAGGGGTAGTGTGTATATGAAGGGGAGTGTAGGGTTAAAGGGGGGCAGTGTGTATATGAAGGGGAGTGTAGGTTTAAAGGGGGGCAGTGTGTGCAGGATGGGGGTGTAGCATTTAAGAAGGCCAGTGTGTACACAAAGGGGTGTGCAGGGTTAAAGAGGGGCAATGTGTATATGAAGAGGGGTGTAGGGTTAAAGGGGGGCAATGTGTATATGAAGAGGAGTGTAGGGTTAAAGGGGGGCAGTGTGTATATGAAGGGGAGTGTAGGGTTAAAGGGGGGCAGTGTGTATATGAAGGGGAGTGTAGAGTTAAAGGGGGGCAGTGTGTATAGGAAGGGGGTGTAGGGTTAAAGGGGGCAGTGTGTGCAGGAAGGGGAGTGTAGGGTTAAAGGGGGGCAGTGTGTATATGAAGGGGGGTGTAGGGTCAAAGGGGGGCAGTTTGTGCAGCAAGGGGGTGTAACATTATAGAAGGGCAGTGTGTGCAGGAAGGGGGGGCAGTGTGGAAAGGAAGGGGGGTGTAGGATTAAAGGGGTCCGTGTATACAGGAAGGGGAGTGTAGGGTTAAAGGGGGGCAGTGTGTATATGAAGGGGTTGTAGGGTCAAAGGGGGGCAGTGTGTGCAGGAGGAAGGTGGTGTAGCATTATAGAAGGCAGTGTGTGCAGGAAGGGGGTGTAGCATTTAAGAAGGCCAGTGTGTACACAAAGGGGTGTATAGGGTTAAAGAGGGGCAATGTGTATATGAAGAGGGGTGTAGGGTTAAAGGGGGCAGTGTGTGCAGGAAGGGGGTGTAGCATTTAAGAATGGCAGTGTGTTCAGGAAGGGGGGGGGCAGTGTGTACACAAAGGGGTGTGTAGGGTTAAAGAGGGGCAATGTGTATATGAAGAGGGGTTTAGGGTTAAAGGGGGGCAGTGTTTGTGGTCCCTTGGACCTGGGGACTCTGGTGAGTGCATATGTTTGTCCATGGTGGAGCACTTGATCATTTGAAGAGCAGTACACATTATTATTGCTTGTGAATTTTCATAGACTTCTGGCACTATATGAGAACGGATTATCTGCAGACATTTTTTTTATTCTTTTGGACCACAATATAATTTGTTCCTGTTGTCATTATTTTTTACTTTTTATTTTACCTTTTAGCATTCCTCAATTTCAAGCCTAATATTCAATATTAGGGATGCATGACTATTACAGAGAGTTCATCATCACACATATATATATATATATATATATATTGGTTATATAAGAACTCTACGTTAAGGAATATTCTCACTTTTCTAACAGAGCCTTACTTTATTTTGGTTGCATAGTTTCAATGTGTTTCACATTTAAAGGGGTGGCAGTTAGTGGTCAGGTATTCCTATTGGGTTGGCGCCTTCGATGATTATTGTAAATTATTACCATAGTTGATTATTGATGAAAGTTCCCAGCTTTCCATCTGTATAAAGTTTATAAATGTCCCTCTATGTGATTCTATCTCCATGCAGTCATACAGTGACTCTGTTCTGTGGTCACTAGGGGGCAGTGTAGCCTTGCAGCACTGCACTCTGCCCCCTGGGGGGATCCAGCAGAGTGGAGCTCCGCCAGTATTGTACCGTTAGCTCAGTGTTAGAAGGATGTGGTGATTGTGTTTCATTCACATCGGAATCCCACTCCTGGGGTCACCACCCACAGATGGGGTATTGTAAATCATATCATAGAACACCCCCCGCCCCCTCCCCCTTCCCAAATGTGAGTTTAACTTTTCTCCGTCTCCAGGGAGATATGTGCACCCCCCCATTTCTATGTCTGTACAGCACAATATATTTTACAATATTACATTAGATATTATTGGAAGCAGAAATCCTGGCTTGTCTGATTTGTAGGCGCGGACTTCAAATCCGCAACGTACAAACCTCCCCGCGACGCTTCCCTGAACCCGCGTGTATCCATGACGTGACCTGACTGGTGCAGCCTGTCTACATCTTCTACAGGAGTGATGAAAAAATAAATCAGCACAGATCCACCCCCCCCCCCCAATTCATAAGATAAAACACCTCACTGCGTCTCTCTAAAGTGCTAGCACATCAATACTGTATAATCGCAATCATCGAAAAGAACCACACCGACCGCCTGGCGCATATATACAGCGGCAGGCTGGCTTGGATGCGCAAATTGCCGTACCTGTACAGCGATCCGCGGGAGCACCCCTGGAGACGAGTGTGCACTGCCAACAGCGCGCTTCCACCCCTACTAGGCAGTGGGCATGACGATCCATGGGAACAGCAGCACCGATTGGCGATGGATACATTGTAACTTGCCAACCAGCCGCCGCCTATATACGGCAGCAGGGCAACAGGTTCCCGCGAATCGCTGTACCTGCACGGCGGTCCGCAGAAACGATCCTGGGGACATGCACGTGCCCACTCGCTAGCAGGGAAGCCTATGCATGGGGCTGGCAGCACCGATTGGCGATGGATACATTGTAACCTTAACCACTTTCCGACCAGCCGCCCCCTATATACGGCGGCAGGGCAGCAGGTTCCCACAAATCGCTGTACCGGCATGGGCGGTCCGCAGAAACTATCCTAGGGACACGCTCGCGCCCACTCGCTAGCAGGGAAGCCTATGCATGGGGTCAGCAGCCGCAATTGCCGCTGCGCACCCGCGATCGTTCCCCGTGGATAGAGAACGGCGGTCTGCTGTTGTAAGCTCAGCAGGCCGTTGTTCTCTCTGGAATGAGCACAGAGAGCCTGTGATCCTTCTATTTATGATTACAGGTCTCTGTGTCGATTCAAGAAGCCCATCCCCCTCACAGTTAGAAAGCACCCCCTAGACTCACATTTAACCCTTTGATTGCCCCTGGGTTAAACCCTTCCCTGCCAGTATCATTATTACAGCAACAGTGCATATTTTTAGCACTGATTACTGTAGTAATGTCACTGGTCCCCCCAAAAGTGTAAAAAATGTCAGTTAGGGGTCCGATCTGTCCGCCGCAATGTCGCAGTCCCGCTAAAAATCGCAGATCGCCGCCATTACTAGTAAAAAAATAAAAATGACATAAATCTTTCCCCTAGTTTGTAGACGCGATAACTTTTGCCACAAACCAATCAAAATACGCTTATTGTGATTTTTTTTTTTTTACAAATATATATAGCGGAATACAAATTGGCTTAAAAGGATGCAAAAATTAAATTTTTACATTTTTTTTTTATTTTTGGGAATGTTAAATAGCAGAAAGTGAAAAATATTGTTTTTTTTCCAGAATTGTCACTCTTTTTTTGTTTATAGCTCAAAAAATAAAAATCGCAGAGGTGATCAAATACCACCAAAAGAAAGCGCTATTTGTGGGAAAAAAAAGGACATCGATTTTATTTGGGTACAGCGTCACATGACCATGCAATGGTCCATTAAAATAACGCAGTGGCGAATCGCAAAAAAGGGTCTGATCATTATGGGGGGTAAATCCTTCCGGTCCAGAACTGATTATAATATATATGTGCAATAAAAGTGAGTATTATGTAAAAGAAAACAATTAAATAATCAATAAATATATCAACATTAAAAAACATGTGCTGCTGAATCCAGAATTCAGTAACCTATAAAATGGTCCAAAAAATTTGGAAATAATTTCCCATATTTCATAAAGTCCCAAAGAATCCAAAAAAGTGCATAAAATGCTGTGCAAAATCTTCTGTGAATAGATCTGTGCAATCACCCTGTGCGATCCTTCCACCGATCACCCCAAACTCACTCACCAGATGGAGCAGCTGGTAAAATGATAAACCAGCTAATGCGCCTTTTTATATAAAATATCCAGGCCGGTTCACAATCAATTTACGACTGCATTGCTTTACAGCTCTCTTCTTATATTAATGTGTTTTCATGAGCAATTTATCTATCTAATATAATATTTAGGCAGTCGTCATTAAGATGCTTAATGTACAGGGGATTTTGTTGTGAGTTATTTTGGTTTCCTTTTTATTGTTTAAATTATATACTGACATCTTGTGGTCAGAAATGGATAATACAGCCCGCTGGTCTTTGGTTGATTACTTCACCTGAATCACATCTATCAATCATTAACTACTATAAAAAGGACTCCAATACTCCTCCCTAATTAGCTCCGATGAAACCGACTTGACTTGGTGAAACGCGTCAGCCTTCACAGTTGGACTCTTCACCATGACCTAACACCTCCATCCTGTGTGTACGTGACCCTCTGTGCTCCGGCTTGGCCACGGATCCTTGGGTACGCTGCTCGCCGAAACCGGATGTGACGCAAGACCGCTCGCCACGGACTTGTCTGTCACCACCTGCAGATTTGGCTTGAGCAAACGCTAAACCGGACCACGCCGCTGGAAGCCTTCACAAGCAGCCGGGTCACCGCTATTTCACACACGGAGGTATGGATTCTTTCCATTTACTTTAAAGCACCTACATTCTCTGGCTTGGTGACACAAAGGACGCTTTTGCCCATTTCCCCATTACCTTTGGGATATACTCATATTTAATTACCTGACCGATCAGCAACCGCTTTACAAGTACCGCTCTACCTACATAGAGGAATCTTTCACCTGCTGCCACTGTATCAGTCTGGCTTCGAATGGACAAAACCTCCTATTGGAATCTACATCTTCCAGCCAATATCCACTCACTATACAATAGTAATCGGCCAAGTATTTGCATCTTCACTGCCTGGATCCATATTGTTTGAAGGGGCCCTTCCTCGGCTTGATCCATTGGTGATCACACACCTGGTTCTCAACACATTATTTTTTCAATCCTTTTTTCCACAAATTCCTATTTAGGAACATGGTAGGAAATTTGTGATCAGTTCATTGGAGGTGGCCTTCACTTTGTAGTTCATCAGCAGAATGTGCACTTCTTATTCATGGTTTATCGGTCAGGTCTGTTTGTGATATTGTCCACTGTTTGTACATGTTTTTATATTTTTAATATGTATTGTGTTCATGCATGTTCTGTTTGTCCACCAGGCATAAGTGCTTTAATAAAAACGAGTTAAATTTTTCACTACAACTCAGCTTGCATATTGCATTTGTTGGAGCCTATATCTGATCTACCTTTTTGTTGGGGTCTGCGGTCTGTGAAGTGGTTCTTGAAGTATCTTGTCTTCACCACCTTTACAGACACTCTCACCTCATCTCTCTTTTTGTTCACAATCTAATACTAGTTGTTCCCACCCAATTCGTTTCGTCATTTGACGTCCTCACGGAGCCGCGGGACTAAGACGCTGGACACTACTGCGCATGCCAAACTAGTATTTGCGGCTTCAGAGTTAGGGCGGGAGGCGATGGATACATTGTAACCTTAACCACTTGCTGACCATCCGCCGCCTATATACGGCGGCAGGTTGGCAAGTTCCTGCAAATCGCAGTACACACTTGACCCCTTGATTACCAATAAAGTTAACCCCTTCCCTGCCAGTGTCATTATTACAGTAACAGTGCATATGTATAGCACTGATTACTGTAGTAATGTCACTGGTACCCCCAAAAGTGTCAAAAATGTCAGTCAAGGGTCCAATCTGTCCGCCGCATACAAAAACCCCTCTAATAGTGGCTCAATAACTTTGGCGCCAGTTCTCCTTTGTTTATATATTCTACAGGAAGCCTGACCCCTGCTGGGCAAGGTAAAGCACAGCCACGTTACAAGAGAGTGCTGCATTACTAGAGGGTCGTGCCTATTACAGGAAAGACAATGCCATGTTTGAGATGCAGTTTACAAGAGACTGTCATGTTGGAGAGTGCTGCCATATTACAAGTGGTTGTTAGTGGCAATGGCTCATTTACTGGAGACTGCTAGAGACAACTGCCGTGTTATAATATATACTGTGTATATATATATATATATATATATATATATATATATATATATATATATATATATATATATATATATTGTGAGGGATTAGCTCGCTGGTAGGCGTGGATGACCCCTTTAGTGCATTTTCACAGAGAGATAGCCGAGCAGTTGTTGCAAACAACACTTTGATTTATTCATGCAATTTACTTCACACAATTGCAAGCCTCAAAACAGCCAAAATAAAATAAAACAAAATAAATTCTTGCCACTGTGGGCGGCTACCTTCTCACACACTGGAACCTATCTAATGAAGTCTGTCCCCAACCTACTGTTGGGCAGACTTGGCTGATCATACAGCAGACTCTCAATAGTCCATGTTTTATCTCTCCACCACAGCACATGTTCATTTAAGCTGTCCCTTTGTTTTTCTCTTCACATGGCAAACATTCCTTTATTTCTTCCACATAGAAATAGTTTGTTTATTTACCTTGAGAAGTCTTCACAACTGGTTACCCTCCTTAGCGCACATCACTTCAGGGGGTCTTCTCCCATGCCCACACAGCTTGTCGGGAGGCACTCATCTGACTGTCCTCCTTCTCCCAGCCCACACGGCTTCAGGAGACAGCTTCCGGAGGCAGCAATCAATAGGACTTCCTTTGGACAAATTATAGAGGCCTTCATTTCCTCATTCTGAACAGCTGAAGTCTGTTCAACTTCCTGCTGGCTAGCTTTGTAGCCAACACCCTATAGTAATTTGTGCACTTTCTAAATCAGGTGGAAATGTATCTCCTGCCTGTGACTACATTCCCAGATTTACCTGACTTCCTGTCACAATATATATATATATATATACCGTGCCTTGCGAAAGTATTTGGCCCCCTTGAACTTTGCAACCTTTTGCCACATTTCAGGCTTCAAACATAAAGATATAAAACTGTAATTTTTTTTTGAAGAATCAACAACAAGTGGGACACAGTGATGAAGTGGAACGAAATTTATTGGATATTTCAAACTTTTTTAACAAATAAAAAACTGAAAAATTGGGCGTGCAAAATTATTCAGCCCCCTTAAGTTAATACTTTGTAGCGCCACCTTTTGCTGCGATTACAGCTGTAAGTCGCTTGGGGTATGTCTCTATCAGTTTTGCACATCGAGAGACTGAAATTTTTGCCCATTCCTCCTTGCAAAACAGCTCGAGCTCAATGAGGTTGGATGGAGAGCGTTTGTGAACAGCAGTTTTCAGTTCTTTCCACAGATTCTCAATTGGATTCAGGTCTGGATTTACAAAATTTACAAATAAACATTCAAAATAAATAAATAAATAAAAATCAGTGACCACACTTCTTTTTTAATAACAATCATAAGACCTCCATTCATGGAGTCTGTCAGTTTCTTGATCTGTTGACGATCAACTTTTTGTGCAGCAGCAACCACAGCCTCCCAGACACTGTTCAGAGAGGTGTACTGTTTTCCTTCACAGTAAATCTCCCATTTAAGAAGGGCCAACAAGTTCCCAATGGGTTAAGGTCAGGTGAGGAAGGGGGCCGTGCCATTGTTCTTTCATTTTTAAGGCCTTTGGCAGTGGAGTACTGCGATGCATGCGATGGAGCATTGTCCTACATAAATATCATGGTCTTCCTGAAAGGTGCAGTCTTTTTTCCTGCACCAATTTCACTATCCATTCATGGGCTGTTTCATAGCTGGTCTCATTGTCAATAGTGATGTCGCGAACCTAAAATTCGCCGTTCGCGAACGGCGAACGCGAACATCGGCAAATGTTCGCGAACCGGCGAACCGGGCGAACCGCCATAGACTTCAATAGGCAGGCGAATTTTAAAACACACAGGGACTCTTTCTGGCCACAATAGTGATGGAAAAGTTGTTTCAAGGGGACTAACACCTGGACTGTGGCATGCCGGAGAGGGATCACGCAAAAAAAAGTTCTTAAAAATTATAATTTTTTGATAGAGAGCCAATTATTGGAAAAATTAAAAAAAAATAAAAATAAAAAATTTCTTTGGATTTAGCATCTGGGGGGTCTAAAAAGTGTACCTGTCAAGTTTCAGCTCTGTAGCATGTCCAGAACCCCTAAAAAACAGCATTTTTCTTATATTTTCAGGAATATGGCTTCTCTGCGGCTGGCTTTTTCTCTTGCAGGCATTTAGCGGGCATTTTTTTAGGCAGGCATGTCATTTTTTGTATTTAGTGTCTGGGGGGTCTAAAAAGTGTACCTGTCAAGTTTCAGCTCTGTAGCATGTCCAGAACCCCTAAAAAACAGCATTTTTCTTATATTTTCAGGAATACGGCTTCTCTGCGGCTGGCTTTTTCTCTTGCAGGCATTTAGCGGGCATTTTTTTAGGCAGGCATGTCATTTTTTGTATTTAGTGTCTGGGGGGTCTAAAAAGTGTACCTGTCAAGTTTCAGCTCTGTAGCATGTCCAGAACCCCTAAAAAACAGCATTTTTCTTATATTTTCAGGAATATGGCTTCTCTGCGGCTGGCTTTTTTTCTTGCAGGCATTTATCGGGCATTTTTTTAGGCAGGCATGTCATTTTTTGTATTTAGTGTCTGGGGGGTCTAAAAAGTGTATCTGTCAAGTTTCAGCTCTGTAGCATGTCCAGAACCCCAAAAAAACAGCATTTTTCTTATAATTTTTAGTAGAAAACTAATGCAGTGTCTTTCCAGCTGTCTTTTTTTCTTTCTGGCAAGCTGAAATATGATATGCCAAGGCAAACATGCCTATCAGTTGAGCTATGACACAGACAACACTGCACACATAGGGAAATATGTAAAACAAAAAACAGGAAAAGGAAATTAGGTGACGGTCACAAAACATGATATTGTGATTGGCCAAATAAAAAGTCGCCTCGCGATGAGGTCGCGCCAAAGTCGCGCTAAGTCGCGCCAAAGTCGCACTGGAAGCGACGCTACTTTAGTGGTAGCGGCAGTGTAAACCAGCACTAAAACATCCAGTGTGTGAATACGATCAGGTATGATGTTTTATCGGTCAAGTAGTGTAAGGGTTACGCCCGTCGCCCGCTTCACAGTGACAGACCAAACTCTGACAGACCAAACTCCCCGTTTAACAGTCAGTCAGTCCATTTGCACAACCGCAAACTCCCAATTTGCACAAGGTTGGATACCAAGCTAGCCATGTCCCGTTCCTTGTCCTCACTGACATCATTGAAGGTCTCTTCCTCCACCCAGCCACGTACAACACCAAGGGTCCCCGAAAGGTGACAACAAGCCCCCTGGGACGCCTGCTGTGGCTGGTATTCCACCTCCTCAAAGCCACCTTCCTCCTCTGACTTCTCTTCTTCAGACTCCTCTCTCTGCGTTGCCACAGGTCCAGCAATTGACAACGACAAGGCTGCTTCTGGTGGTGATGGGGACCACAACTCTTCCTCTTCATGCTCATCTACAGCCTGATCCAGTACTCTTCGCAGGGCACGCTCCAGAAAAAACGCATATGGGATGAGGTCGATGATGTTGCCTTGGGTTCGACTGACCACCAGGGTTGTCACCTCCGCAAAAGGACGCATGAGCCTACAGCCATTGTTCATGAGCATTCAGTAACGCGGCCAAAAAATACCCAGCTCCGCAGAAAGAATGAAAGAAAATGAATGTTTTTTCTATGAAAAATTATCCTGCGGATCGCTTTTGGTCTGTTCACAATGAAGCAACGACCTTATCATCTGGGGTGTGCCAACACAATCCTAGAGGTGATCGCTTCATTGTGATGCGCAAGCCCCTTCACCACGACAAGGTAACGATCACGAAGGGGAATTGACACATGTATGTGCCTTTTTTTTTGTTTTTTTGCAGCCACAGTGTAGCACCAGAGGCCAGAAAAATTAGGCATGTACACATGCATGAAAAAGTAGGTATTGTTGCAGCCGCTGCTGTAGCAGCGGCCTGAAAAATTGAGGTTTTAAGGCAGAAAGTGCACTAAAACATTGCGGCTTGAACCGTAGTTGGTGGCGGAGACGTCACGTAAGTCATCCGGCATGCAGAGAATGATTATATACAGCAGCGTGTGGACCATTTTTAGGCCAAGGCATCTCAGTCATCACCAGGCCTTTTTTAGTCAAATGCATCCCCCACTGTCAGTCCCTTCGGGATCCATGCCTCATTCATCTTAATAAACGTGAGGTAATCAAGACTTTTTTGACCTAGGCGACTTCTCTTCTCAGTGACAATACCTCCTGCTGCGCTGAAGGTCCTTTCTGACAGCACACTTGAAGCGGGGCAGGCCAGAAGTTCAATGGCAAATTTCGATAGCTCAGGCCACAGGTCAAGCCTGCACACCCAGTAGTCAAGGGGTTCATCGCTCCTCAGAGTGTCGATATCTGCAGTTAAGGCAAGGTAGTCTGCTACCTGTCGGTCGAGTCGTTCTCTGAGGGTGGACCCCGAAGGGCTGTGGCGATGCATAGGACTAAAAAAGCTCCGCATGTCCTCCATCAACAAGACGTCTGTAAAGCGTCCTGTCCTTGCCGGCGTGGTTGTGGTGGTAGGAGGAGGATTACTTTCACCTCTTCCCCTGTTGGATTCCCGTTGTGCTGTGACATCACCCTTATATGCTGTGTAAAGCATACTTTTTAACTTATTTTGTAGCTGCTGCATCCTTTGCGACTGCCGGTAATTGGGTAACATATCACAGACTTTCTGCTTATACCGGGGGTCTAGTAGTGTGGCCACCCAGTACAGGTCGTTCTCCTTCAGCCTTTTTATACGAGGGTCCCTCAACAGGCATGACAGCATGAAAGACCCCATTTGCACAAGGTTGGATGCCGAGCTACTCATGTCCAATTCCTCGTCCTCACTGATGTCATTGAAGGTGTGTTCTTCCCCCCAGCCACGTACAACACCACGGGTACCAGATAGGTGACAACGAGCACCCTGGGATGCCTGCTGTGGTTGGTGTTCCTCCTCCTCAAAGCCACATTCCTCCTCTGACTCCTCTTCCTCACACTCCTCTTCCAGTGTTGCCGCAGGTCCAGCAATCGATGGTAAGGCTGTTTCTGGTGGTGGTGATGGTGACCACAACTCTTCCTCTTCCTCTTCACGCTCATCTACGGCCTGATCCAGCACTCTTCGCAGGGCACGCTCCAGGAAAAAAACATATGGGATGATGTCGCTGATGGTGCCTTCGGTGTGACTCACTAGGTTTGTCACCTCCTCAAAAGGACGCATGAGCCTACAGGCATTGCGCATGAGCGTCCAGTAACGTGGCAAAAAAATACCCAGCTCCGCAGAGGCTGTCCTAGCACCCCGGTCATACAAATACTCGTTGACCGCTTTTTCTTGTTGGAGCAGGCGGTCGAACATTAGCAGTGTTGAATTCCAACGTGTCGGGCTGTCGCAAATCAAGCGCCTCACTGGCATGTTGTTTCGCCGCTGAATATCTGCAAAGTGCGCCATGGCCGTGTAGGAACGCCTGAAATGGCCACACACCTTCCTGGCCTGCTTGAGGACGTCCTGTAAGCCTGGGTACTTCTGCACAAAACGTTGCACAATCAGATTCAACACATGTGCCATGCACGGCACATGTGTCAACTTGCCCAAATTCAATGCCGCCAACAAATTGCTGCCGTTGTCACACACCACTTTGCCGATCTCCAGTTGGTGCGGGGTCAGCCACTGATCCACCTGTGCGTTCAGGGCGGACAGTAGTGCTGGTCCGGTGTGACTCTCTGCTTTCAGGCAAGTCAACCCCAAGACAGCGTGACACTGTCGTATCCGGCATGTGGAATAGCCCCTGGGGAGCTGGGGGGGTGCAGTTGGTGTGGAGCAAGACGCAACAGCAGAAGAGGACTCAGCCGAGGAGGTTAGCAAAGAGGATGGAGTAGGAGGAGTAGAGGAGGTGGCAGCAGGCCTGCCTGCAAGTCGTGGCGGTGTCACCAACTCCTCTGCAGCAGAGCCACGCATTCCATGCTTGGCAGCCGCCAGCAGGTTTACCCAATGCGCAGTGTAAGTTATATACCTGCCCTGACCGTGCTTTGCAGACCAGCTATCAGTGGTCAGATGGACCCTTGCCCCAACACTGTGTGCCAGACGGGACATGATTTCCTTTTCCACAATAGAGTACAGGTTGGGGATTGCCTTTTGTGAAAAATAATTTCGGCCGGGTACCTTCCACTGCGGTGTCCCAATAGCGACAAATTTTTTGAAGGCCTCAGACTCCACCAGCTTGTATGGTAAAAGCTGGCGGGCTAAGAGTTACGACAAGCCAGCTGTCAGACGCCGGGCAAGGGGGTGACTCTGCGAGATTGGCTTTTTACGCTCAAACATTTCCTTGACAGACACCTGACTGTGGGCAGGTGACGAGCAGGAACTGCTGAAGGTGAGAGGCGGAGGGGCGGGTTGTTGATAGGGGGCATGGAGGACAGCAGTGGTTGAGGTGGCTGAAGATGCTGGACCAGGAGGAGGATGGTGGCTTTCAGTTTGTGTGCTGCTTTTACTCATGTGTTGATCCCATAGGCGTTTGTGATGTGAGATCATGTGCCTTCGCAAAGCAGTTGTACCTAGGTGGGTGTTGGACTTCCCACGACTCAGTTTCTTTTGGCACAGGTTACAAATGGCATCGCTGATATCAGAGGCAGACACACAAAAAAAATGCCACACTGCTGAGCTTTGCAATGACGGCATTCTGGTGGTGGCAACAGCTTGCGTTGATTGGCGTGCTGTCTGGCTGACCCCGGGTGCCGAATCTACATGCTGTCTGACTGCGCCACTAGCTCCTTGCGATGACCTCCTCCCCCTGCTTCCAACTCGTCTCCTCCTCCTCTCTGTCTCCCCATCTGAACTTTCCCCCTCTTCTTCTGCTCTTCGAGCAGGCACCCAGGTGACATCCACAGACACATCGTCATCATCAGCCGCTTCACTTGACAACTCAGCAAAGGCAGCAGCAGCAGGTACAACATCATCATCATCACAATGTACGTCCATGTGTATAATGCTGCCTGACTGAGACATATCCCCGTTATCTACATCCTCTGGCACTAATAGTTGCGCATCACTTATTTCTTCCAACTGATGTGAAAATAACTCCTCTGACGGATCAAGTGAAGCGGCTGTGGTGCTAGTGTTGGTGGTGGTGCCGGCGGGCTGGCGAGTGGTAAATTGAGAGGTGCCCGAAGCTGAGCTGGAGGAGGATGGTACATTAAGGTTCCGAGCGGAAGCTGTAGATGATTGGGTGTCCTGTGTAAGCCAGTCAACTATGGCCTCAGAATTTTTTGAGTTCAGGGTCTGTGGTGGCCTCTGAACACTGGGCATTATTCTAGGGCCTAAGGAAATCACAGCACCACGACCACGACGGCCCTTGCGGGGTGGCCTGCCTCTGCCTGTCATTTTTTTTAATGTGTTGTTACTGTTGTACTATGAGTGCAAGCTGCTGTGCCACCTTATATATCAGTGGTGGGTGGGCAGTGGCACAGTACACTCTCTGTGGACCTGACAGCAGTCACTGGCACCCAGGCAACTGCAATTTAAAAAAATATATATTTTTTTTTTTTTGCAAGCTGCTGTGCCACCTTATATATCAGTGGTGGGTGGGCACACAGTGGCACTGCAGTGGGCACAGTACACTCTGTGGACCTGACACAGCACTCACTGCAATTATGACAGAGGAAAAAAAAAATATTTTTTAAAATGCCAGGTACTGTGCCTGTGCCACCCAAAATGAGTGTGGTGTGCACACAGTACAGTCTGTGGTGGGTCTGTGGCCTCTCACACACAGCGGGCAGGCAACTGCAGTGTACAATAGATATATATAGTATATATATATATATATATATAGGAAAAACTCTATTACCAGTTACCAGCCCTTAAAAGGGCTTTTGGGGACGCTAAATATATATATATATATATATATATGTATATATATAAATAAAAAAAAAAAACCTCAATTACCAGCCCTTAAAAGGGCTTTTGGGGACACTAGATAGATAGATATATATATATATATATAAGAAGAAACAACTCAATTACCAGCCCTTAAAAGGGCTTTTGGGGACGCTAGAAATATATATATATATATATATATAAAAAAAAAATTACACAAATACCAGCCCTTAGAAGGGCTTTTTGGGGTGCTGTCCTTACAGCAGTAGTGGACCAAGAACACTGCAAGACCAGGAACACTGACTAACTGTCCCTAGCTTAACAGCAGCAGCAGCAGCAGCTCTCTCCCTACTCTCACTACACACACTGCTTCAGAATGATCTAAGATGGATGCTGCCCTTGCTTATTTATAGGAGGTGGGAGGGTGTGGGAGGGAGGTATGCTGATTGGCTGGAAATGTGTCTGCTGACTGTGAGGTTCAGGGTCAAAGTTTGCCTCAATGATGTATTATGGGGGGCGGACCGAACATCGCATATGTTCGCCCGCAGCGGCGAACGCGAACATGCGAAGTTCGCCGGGAACTGTTCTATACATCTCTAATTGTCAATTTATATATACAGTATCTCACAAAAGTAAGTACACCCCTCACATTTTTGTAAATATTTTATTCTATCTTTTCATGTGACAACACTGAAGAAATGACACTTTGCTACAATGTAAAGTAGTGAGTGTACAGCTTGTATAACAGTGTAAATTTACTGTCCCCTCAAAATTACTCAACACACAGCCATTAATGTCTAAACCGCTGGGAACAAAAGTGAGTACACCCCTAAGTGACAATGTCCAAATTGGGCCCAAAGTGTCAATATTTTGTGTGTGGCCATCATTATATATATATATATATATATATATATATATATATACAGTGCCTTGCGAAAGTATTCGGCACCCTTGAACTTTGCAACCTTTTGCCACATTTCAGGCTTCAAACATAAAGATATAAAACTGTAATTTTTTGTGAAGAATCAACAACAAGTGGGACACAATCATGAAGTGGAACGAAATTTATTGGATATTTCAAACTTTGTTAACAAATAAAAAACAAATAAAAAACTGAAAAATTGGGCGTGCAAAATCAGCCCCTTTACTTTTAATGCAGCAAACCTCAGATTACATTGTATCACCTCCTTTTTATGTGTTTGTGTTTTGTGCAACATTTGAATTTCCCTCCTAGTTCCGCTCCCATGCACCATTGCTGCTGCAGGGAACGGAACCAGGAAGTCATCAGAGCGACGGACGAGCGGCGGGGATCTTGGCGGCGATCACAGCAATGGGAGATCATCGCTGGATCGCCAGGAGAAGGTAAGGAATCCCGCTGCAGACTCTGCACATCTACCCCGAGCTTGACTCGGGGATACCGATCCTAGCATGAAAAAACCACCCCAAGTCACGCTCGGGGATACCGCTAAGGGAGTTAATAGTCACCCAATAATTCTGCACACAAAAATATTCTCCTAAGAAAGCCAAAGCCTCACTTTTACTTTCTTAAATATTCAGGTTTGAGGCTTTTTAACATTTCGGATTGACTGAGAGCACTGTAGCTGTTCAATAATGAAATTTAGGCCCCTTTCACACTTGAGCGACTTGTCCTGTGATTTGGGACTGCAGAGTCACATTACAAGTCGTACTCCATGATTGCCAATGAGTACCATTCGTATCTGTACGACTTCAAGTCACAACGACTTCAAAGTAGTCCCTGCACTACTTTATGGACCTCAAAAACACATTAAAATCTGCCCAAAGTAGTGCAGGGACTACTTTGAAGTCGTTGTGACTTGAAGTCGTACAGATATGAACGGTACTCATTGGAAATCATGGAGTACGACTTGTCAAGACATGCCCGGCGCTAGGAGGAACAAACTAAGTAGAGGGCATACATTAATGGGTGAAAGGGGAACCTAGCAGTAAGGGTCAAGTGGGGGATAAAAGTAGGTGGTCTGTGAGGGTACTTAACTTATTGGTCAGTGGTTTGGGCAGGGGGTGGAGCGGTTGAAGTATCGCTTCTCGGCCTTTTGGCTAAGATCAAGTGTAGTATCTGTTCTTATCAGTGTTGGAATGGAACCTGAAGGTTAGTATCGGTGGTGGCCGAAGTAAACCGGGGCGCTCTGGGCGTAACTGGAGGACCGGAGTAGGCCAAACCAGAGAAAGCCGGAGGGTTCCAATGCCTTCCTGATTTGAATGGGTCCGCCCCTACCAGTTTGAAGGGAGCGAGAAAACTGGATCTGCGGCCAGTTAGTACTGCTCCTGGATGTGATTGGTAAGGAACGGCGGTGGCGGTGGGGGAGCCTTTCCTCCTGGGTTGAATCTGGCCTTGCAAAAGGCTTGTCCCCAGTTGAAGGCAGGTTCTCCCTAAGCTGTCCAAAGTTCTGATGCCTCCTGGTAGGATAGGGCTACACTCGGTCTGGCCTTTGGGCCGGGGTAGAGAAAGCCCGTAGTGTATGTGCCCCTGGGGTGGCAGCCCAGGGGTGCCTTAATTCTCACTGGTGAGGGGCAGCTCGCCTTGAGTTTTTCGGCACCATGGTCACTGCACCTACGCACACTTTTTTAAGCACCTGCCTCTTGGGCAAGGCCTTTTGGCTTCGACCAGAGGAATTTTTATTCCGGCCGGAAGGCCTGCCTTTGTTTTTCACTTAGGCACTAATTCACCTCTCCACTTCCCCTTCCCCACCTTTTTGTTTGTGTGTGTTTTTTTTTCTTTGTAGTTTGTCACTTTTCTATCACCTTTTTTCACCTGCACGACTTGTAGGGTGTGGGTCCTCGGGCCCTACCTTGAGTCTTGGGAGGGGGTGGATATGGCCTTTTGGCTTGGTCTGCCCTCTCTCATGGGGTCTCCCTTCGGGGGAGCCCCACTTAGTACTCGGTGGGGGCTGTTTCGGCAGTCCCCCTGAAGAACGGGGTCAGTCTGGTTCCGGCCAGACAGACCATGAGTACCTTAAATCCCTGTCAGGAGTCTTGCGCCCCGGGGGATCGAGGTTCGGGTCCTACCTCTTCGGAGGGAAGACCATTTGTTTGCACACCCTGTGCACTTTTTGTGTTCCTCACGTTTGTGTGTGTGCACTTTTTTATGCACCGGGTGAAGTCTTTTGAGTGTGTTTCACACGCTACGGGCTTTTAAAAAAAAAAAAAAAAAATAGCTTTAGGGTAGGAGGGGTCAGTTCAATCTTGTAGGAGAAAGCGTGGAAGAAAGTCCCTCCCTCCCGCCCTATTGTTTGTTTTTTCAGTGGGAGGAATTCTTTTGCTGGTGGGTATGTATTTTTTGCTTCTAAGTGGGGCGGTTTGGGGTCCTTGACAGGGGTTTATCAAACTGGTTTTTGGAAAAAATGGTGGGGACCCATCCGAGGTATGGCGTCCTCTAATTGGTACAGGTGGGTGTCTGAGGTCGGCTGTGTTAGTCTCCGAGGCGGTGCTTAGCGGCTGGGGAAGTGACTTAGCCAAATGGTGACACAGACACAAAAGTTGGTTAATATGGTACTGTCAAGGACCTACAAACAAGATTAATCTGGGTTATTGTTATATTGTTATTTCAGTGTTTATATATTTTGTTATTTATTAAAAGGCCATGTCGGCCATTTTAACTCTAAGTTTGAGTAGCGTGTTTATTTATAGAGTGGTAAGTTTGGTAGGGGGTATGGGGAATAGGAGGTACATATAGGAGTTCAGCACGGGAGCTCTGATCTACCCAGATCATGCGACTTTGCAGTCCCAAATCGCAGGACAAGTCGCGCAAGTGTGAAAGGGGCCTTAGGAGCTTTGGCAAAAAAAATGCCAAATGCTCCAAAAACTCAAGTTTAGAAGCTGTAGTGTACATGAGCTCTTATTCTTTATTCTTTGGCAATTCCTAACCCTTTACCCCCCTGGAGGTCATCATTGATCAGAACACTTTTATTACCGCCCTAACCCGGACGAGGGGGCCCAGGGAAGTAGTGCTTCTGCGATCGGCATTATTCAATCACCTTTCAGCTGGTAGAGCTGATGCGCTGTTTGTTCTCTCTAATTACACCAGACGTGGTTCTAATCTGATTTGATGCATTTTGGAAGAGCTCCATCCACTTTCACATCTCAGATGTTGGCCGTTTGTGCCATGGATGAGGAATAGTGCCGGGGCGGAGGAAGATGGCTTGAAGCAGATTATATTTTCAGAAATGCCGAATGTTCAGCTCACTGTACAGAGAGACACACATCATACAAAGTATTGTCCTTGTCTTCAATAGGCCATTGAGGTTTCAGCTGCAGCTCCCAAACAATGTTTATGGGCTAGAGAGATCGCAGAGAAGGACAACATTATTAGGGGGCATGGAGGGACTATGGGCTAAAGAGATAACAGAGAAGTACAATGACATTTTTAGGGGGAATAGAGGAACTATGGGCTAGAGCAGGGCTTCCCAAACTTTTTGGGCCAAGACCCACTTCTGAATACAGTTATTTTTTGGGACACACTTTCTTGTAATTGAATATTGTAAAGCGCTACAGAATTTGTTGGCGCTATATAAATGAAAATAATAGTTGTAAGTAATCAGCAACCTCATAGACAGTATAAGGCAGGCAGAGGACAGAAATCAACCACCCCAGGACGGTGATCAGCAGGCTATATGGCACTCACCCTCCTTCCTCTCCCAGCGGTCCACAGTGAAGGTGAAGCCCCTGTTTGCCCTCTCCAGGGCCCAGCACACCTCACCTAGAGTCTCCATGATGAGGAGCTCTATGCTGGTCTTGGTGTCCTGGCTCTTCTCCTTCAGATCTTCTACTGAGGTCAAAGAAGCTGCCACCACCGGGCCACCTGGTCCTCCTATAACACCGGCCGTCTCTGCCCGCTATAGCTGAGAGAATCCTACCTCCAGTCTAGCCACCACCGCTGCCGCGAGCAGGCCCGAAGAGCTGGCGGCACCCCATGAACATATCCTACATAACAGCCCACATACGAACAAATACAACATTACAATGCCATAGAAATGGTTACTCACTGATGCAAGCATCCTCCTCGTGGGAAATGCAAACCAGCAAACCAGTGGGCAGGGTCCTGAATCCATCTCGATTTGACTGCTTTGGCTCTCTGTAATTTGCGCGGGCTCGCACAGCACAATTTAAATGTGCCCGCTCTTAGTGATGTCCTGCTGAGCGCAACCCACTCAAACGCAGCTCTCGACCCACCAGTGAAGGACAACAATATTATTAGGGGGCATGGAGGAACTATTGGCTAAAGAGATCACAGAGAGGGACAACAATATTATTAGGGGGCATTGAGGAACTATGGGCTGGAGAGATCACAAGGAAGGACAATGACATTATAAGGGGGCATGGAGGATTTATGGGCTAGAGAGATCACAGAGAAGGACAACAACATTATTAGGGGGCATGGAGGAACTATGGGCTGGAGAGATCACAGAGAAGGACAACAATATTATTAGGGGGCATGGAGGAACTATGGGCTAAAGAAATCACAGAGAAGGACAACAACATTATAAGGGGCATGGAGGAACTATGGGCTGGAGAGATCACAAGGAAGGACAATGACATTATTGGGGCATGGAGGATTTATGGGCTAGAGAGATCACAGAGAAGGACAACAACATTATTAGGGGGCATGGAGGAACTATGGGCTAAAGAGATCACAGAGAAGGACAACAACATTATTAGGGGGCATGGAGGAACTATGGGCTAAAGAGATCACAGAGAAGGACAACAACATTATTAGGGGGCATGGAGGAACTATGGGCTAAAGAAATCACAGAGAAGGACAATGACATTATTAGGGGGCATGGAGGAACTATGGGCTAAAGTGATCAGAGAGAAGGACAACAAAATGATTAGGGGGCATGGAGGAACTATGTCCTGGAATAAGCGAACCCCACATGGCTGTGTGTGGAGGATTGTATGCTATGGTTTGTAAAAGACTGTTTCCCATTTCATTGCCCAAGTGGGACTTCAATTTTGTTGTGGTATCTAGGTCTGTGTTGCCAGAAAGCTGCAAAGCCAAGCCAGCTGCGAGAGAGGACACATGCTGCTTTGTCTGTAGTCAATGCTACAGGTTTTGGAGCTGCTGCTATGTCCCTCAGAGGATGTAAGAGTTATCCTTATGCAGTGTTCTGGATGCCCATAAGAAGGAGGAAACTTTGCAACAAACTTTAGATTGGTGGGAGGCTTCTGGACACCATCTTTGCTTTACTCCTCTTCAAAGAGACAGCACTAAAACTTTTCTGGGACCCCCCCCCCAGGATTTTGTTGAGGAATATTCCCCTTTTTCTGTTGAAATTACAAAAACTCTGTTTAAAAGCACTTCAACGTAGTTTTGGGCCACAATGCTGGCCATCCACAGGTATATCACTGGCCAGTGGGAAGGTGATAAGAAGGGTCTGTGAGTTATATCGCCCTGTGTGTGTGTGTGTGTGTATATAATCTATATATAGGGCTATCCATAAGTCAGGGTAGGAGGTGTGGACTTGAGCCAGGTTTTTGGTACCTTGTGTAATTGGGTTTGATAATATCTAGTTTGTAAACTTATTACTAAAATTTTATTTGCCTTTGTTTGATATTGTTTGTTATTATTGTTGCTGCTGTTTGTTCTACTGGGCGTGTTGGATAAATACATGTTTTTTTTTTCAGCCTTGTTGTGTCTGTGGCAAGCACTACAAGTGGGGGCTCATCCAGGATTTTCCTGTTCTCTGCATGAAGAACGACAGCTACCACATGCCCATGAGCTGTCCTGGACCCTGCTGCAGCTGCCCAATGGTGCAGAGCCAATTGGGTTTAAATGTAGTTCTGGATGTCCTTGTTGCCTAGGAATAAAAAAAAAAAATCTGTTAGGCAGTGATGGCCTTAGCCCCAGAACAATGGATGTTTGTGTTGTGCTTCAAAGTAGGCCAGGCAATCTTCTTCACTTACATGCTGTTATAGTGGAGGAGAGGAATCCTGGTCTGTTTACAATGGGCTAGCCTACATTTGATCAACAACATTAAGGTTAGTCTAGTTCAAATGAGATTGCCAGACACCGACCCCGGCAGCAATTCTGACAGCAGGGGTGTCTGCATTAGCAACCTCAGTCACTGTAGGTGCTGAGTTCTTCACTGCCATGGGAGACATCGTGACCAAGTATAATCAGGCTAGTTCTGTCCATTCAGGGGCAGGCTACAAAAAGCTAACAATCATCTCTGAGACACAGCCATTGCCTAATGACGTAGAGAATGAAACCTGGATGGAACAGGCCATGCATGCTTTGGAAGAAAGGAACATGTCGGAAGCCCAAAAAATTACAACGGATCACCGAGAGCTAGAGAGGGACTGCTGCAGAGGCCATTAGAAATCTGAAATTCAGTACAGCTCACAACTACTTTAGCATGCTACAAGAGGAAATTGGACAAACAGAGAAAGCTTCTGACCCAATGTATCAGTTCCAGCACACATTTCAACATCAGAGTGAATGACTGGGTATATTAGGTTTCTGAATAAGGTGCTCTACCAAATTATGCTTTAGGAAGGAATAGAGTCTGCAGATATAAAGTATATAACACTCTCGTATTACTAGGTGAGGTATATTTTCTTTGGCTCCTCTATAGGCAGAGGAGCAGGTGTTAATTTGTGTATTGACTGTGCAGTGCTTCAAGGGCCGTGGCCCTGTTACCTCCCCCTGTTTTCTGGAACTTTGTGGATAGTTCTAGAATCTAGTGGGTGGAGGAGCAGACACTGCAGCCTGAATATTAATAGAGTTCACAAAAATCCTTGAGGAGCCAAGACTCAATAGGTGGGGAAACAACCCATAAATATTCAAAAGCCTGGCAGTCTGGGAGCAGAGTCTGGGGTCCAGTCATCTGAAGGGGACACCTGGGCTGGGAGGGGCTCTGCCCTTAGGCAGAAGGAAGGCCAGGAGAAAGCCAGTGGGAGAGAGGAGAAGCTGGAATCCGCACACCCTTTACCAGCCTCAGCTAGGCTTAGCTGAAGCCATCCTGACAAGACCCAGCAGTTTGCCCATAAAGAAGCCTCTTGACTTCCTGGAACTACTAAAAGGGACTGAGTGAGTAACTTTCATTTCAACTTACCCCAAACCTATACAGAGAAGACAGTGAGGTGTAATCAGGGCTGGCCCAAGACATTGTGCTGCCTGGGTCCGAGAATGAAATGCTGCCCCCCCCCCCAAAAAAAAAAAAAAAATTCACGCCCTCCAAGAGGCCCCCACATTCTATAGGACTATGAAAGCAGTCAGAGGGGTGTGAGTGTGTACGGAGTGACAGCAGGAGCAGGACAGAGCAGTAGACACTGGGCAGATGAGCGCACCAGGCTTTCTACTGTCTATAGTGCCACAGTGCCCTGCGGGGCTGCGGGCATGGTACAGGAGAATGCAGTGCTGCAGGCATGGTACAGGAGAATGCAGTGCTGCGGGCATGGTACAGAAGAATGCAGGGCTGTAGGCATGGTACAGGAGAATGCAGTGCTGCGGGCATGGTACAGGAGAATGCAGGGCTGCGGGCATGGTACAGAAGAATGCAGGGCTGCGGGCATTGTACAGAAGAATGCAGGGCTGCGGGCATTGTACAGAAGAATGCGGGGCTGTAGGCATGGTACAGGAGAATGCAGAGCTGTGGGCATGGTACAGGAGAATGCAGGGCTGTGGGCATGGTACAGGAGAATGCAAGGCTGCGGGCATGGTACAGGAGAATGCAGGGCTGTGGGTATGGTACAGGAGAATGCGGGGCTGTAGGCATGGTACAGGAGAATGCGGGTCTGCGGGCATGGTACAGGAGAATGCGGGTGTGCGGGCATGGTGCAAGAGAATGCAGTGCTGTGGGCATGGTAAAAGAGAATGCGGGGCTGCGGGCATACTACAGGAGATGCAGTGCTGTGGGCATGTACCATCCCCGCAGCACTGCATCTTCTGTAGTATGCCTGCAGCCCCGCATAATGGCAGCTGCAGCCTTCTTCCATCACCACCCACCATGCCTGGACTCCTCATCCCACACTATAGACCATTCCTAGTCCCACCTTCCCTCACCACCTACCATGCCTGCAGCCCCCTTTACTTACCACCCACCAAGCCTGCACCTCCCTTCCCTCACCATCTACCATGTCTGCGCCCTTCTTCCCTTAGCGCCCACCAAGCCTGCAGCTCCCCTCAAAGCTGCACTGCACATATCACCGCTCTTTTTTTTTTTTTTTTCTTTACCTTACCACCACAGCTGGGCCACCCCTTTGCCACCATTTCTGTTCCCCTTCTCTCACCAAGACTGTGCATGCTTTCCCCTGCTCTCACTCTATATCTCCATGTCCCCCAACTTTTGCCCCACTTTGAGACACAATGCCCTGCAATATTACCTTCCGCCTGCTCTCACAACTGTTCCGGCAAATTCCCCCTCCACCACCCTTCCCAACCACACACACTGATACTTTCACTACCCCAACCTTGATAATTCTGGAACAAATACACTTTTGCTACTAGCCCTATAAAATGTAAAAAAAAAAAAAAAATCTAGGTGACCTTTAGGTGTGGAAAAATTTTACTTTTGGACCTGATGCCCAACCTGCATTGGCGTGCGAGGGCCCCCTGAGGTGACTAGGAAGGGAACAGCCGTAGAGGCCTAACACAACAGTACAGAAGCCGAATACCAGGCTTCTGTTAGGACTGCCCGCCCGACGGCCATTAATAATCCCCCCACAAGCACAGGAAGGACATGAAAACGCCATGCAGACAGTATCCTGACCAAGTATCGAACTATAGATTCCAGTGCCGCAAGGCAGAAGTAATATAGATATCTACATTCTCCATCATTTAATATTGTTTATAAAATAATATTTTACCTAAAAAAAAAAAAAAAAAAGTTTAGAAAATATAGAAAGTGAGACATGCAAAAAACAATAAGGAAATAATTTCTTGCATTTGAGTAAAGAGCCAGGAACCAGTGATGGGTAAGTGACTAGAGAAGTGTATGTCAGGGGCAGCTGGCAGCAAGTGTAATGGAGTAGCCTGGGAACAGCTGGCAGGAGGTGCAGTTGGCAGTATATGCAATGAAGCTAAAAGGTAGGTACAATTAGCAGTAGGCACATTATTGAGGAAAATCTGGGGTACAGTTGGAAGTAGGTGCAGTGATGGTGAAAAGGGGGTACAACTGGCAGGTCAGAAAGACCATGAGATCAGTAAGTCAGAGGCACACAGAAACAGTAGGTGCAGTGATGGGTAGGCTGGAGGTATGGTAGTGTGGCTGTGTGGAGCGTCTCACTTACCTCTTTCTAAGGCACCTTAGGATTTAAAAATGGCACCGTCCGGTGCCAACACGTCCGCGGCCGGCCTGACATGAACACTGCGCATGTGCCGCCGCTCGGGAAAGCCTACATGTTCGGCTATTCCCGGAAATAGCCGAACGTTTACAGGCTTTCCCGAGCGGCGGCGGCACGTGCATGTCAGGCCGGCCGCGGACCTTTTTTCTTTCCGCAAAAGCCGAAGAAGAGAAGAGGCGGCCTGGGGCCGCCCCTCTGTAAGTGCCGCCTGGGTCCCATGGTCCCACCGGGACCCATGGTAGGGCCGGCCCTGGGTGTAATACTTTACTTGTTTAGGACTAGGGGACAGCTTAAAGCCAGCACAAAACAACCAGAACCGCCCCCCATATTTCTATCTTGGGACAGCAGAAACCAGGTGCTATGGCATTCCTGCAAAGAGCAGCACCTGCATCTTCAGTTGGAACCCTTTCTTTCTGATGGTATTCTAGTTGCTTTATCATTCCCACTGGTGGGCAGCTCTTTTGAAGTCAGTTCTTAGCAAGCATGTCCTCGAGAGTTTATTAAAGTTCCTCTGTTCTGAACATCCCTATTCCTTATCCAAGTTTATCTCCTAAATAAAATAAAAAAACAAAACCAAATCCCCTGGACTGTTTATTGAGCCTTTGAGGAAGTGTGAAAATTGTTGGTGTAAACCCGTTGCCTGGCTGTGTGGAAGGAAAAGGCCCAAAAATCCAGCAGCCCTTGCGGGGGTAGTGCTACATATGGATCAAACCAGAATGAAGCAGATCCTGCTTAGTACCCTACATTCTGACCCAACCTACAGTAGATCCAGTTGAAGACTTCAAATGAGAGAACCATTTTAAGGTATCCCAAACTTATTAATGTTGTGAGAGATGAGGAAGTCATCTTTGAAGCCAAGAAAGCCATGGCTGGCTCAGTGACAGAGTTGTTGGCCAGAGTTGGGGCGGAGTGAGTGACTGATTATACCATATCAGGAAACTGAATAAGATGCTGTACCAAATTGTGCTCAAGAAAGAAATGAATCTGAGCATGGTACATGTTACACCCTAGACATAGCTGGATTCATGTGAACCGAGTTTGTTTCTGAAATATTTATCAAGAGACCCCTCTTTGAAATATACATTATATTGTCAACATTTTTGGGATGCCTGCCTTTACACACACACATGAACCTTATTGGCATCCCAGTCTTAGTCCGTAGGGTTCAATATTGAGTTGGCCCACCCTTTGCAGCTATAACAGCTTCAACTCTTCTGGGAAGGCTGTCCACAAGGTTTAGGAGTCTGTCTATCTTTTGGCCAATCAGGCCCCTTTTTCTGATTGGCCAAAAGGAGAATGCCATGCCATTGGCCAAAGAGGAGGAGGAGGGAGGAAACGCAGGAGACTGAGGAGAAACCGCTGCCGCCACTGCTGCTGCCTGCCTGCCCTCCACATGTTCAGAGTGAGTGAGACCCAGCGACCGGGAGCGGGGGGGGGGGGGGAAGGGGTATGGTGTGTGGGCTGGTGTGGATCAGGGGGGTATGGTGTGGTCTGTCTGACGCCCCCCCCCCCCCAGCCCACTCCGTGCAGGGGTTTTTTTGCGGCAAAACACTCCTTTCCTAAACGCGTTGACACTGTGGATTTTCTTTTCCTGCCTCTAAATGCCTATGTGTGCAAGGACACATAAGTTAACACAGAGGGGCAATTAGAGACAAAAAAAAGTAAAATGCCCTGTGAAGGACCCTGTACTCAAGAAGAGTATGTCCGCCGTATAAGCTTCCCTTGCCTGGTACCAGCACGATCCAAGATCCCTTAGCCCACCCAGTCACTTGTTGAGACATCAGTGTAGGTTGGTAAGAAGCATATTATTCAAACACAGGCACATCTGTAAGGCTCTCCCACAACAATCCAGGGCCACCAAAGTCATATCCCATCGGAGAGCATTCTGACGTCGCTCTCAAATATTCCTGCCCTGCATGCCATTGTAGAACCGATACTGATTGTCCAGCTCTATCTCCTGCTGGACCCAGGTGTCCAACTCGGGCACCCATTGCTCTTTGGGCTGCTAACCCAGGAATGGCATCTGCAACTCCCATTGGTCATTGGCCCATTGCCCTGGGATTGGAAAGCACTTGCCCTGGTGTATACCAGCGACCCGGAGGGTTCCAAGCCCGACCTCCACCCGAATTTGCTGCCTGATCTCCAGGTATTGATCTGCAGACACAGTCCTGGGAATTGCCAAAAGGGCATTCCACAGCAGCCCTTGCAACTCCATATCTCCACTGGGGTGACCGAAGTCTGCTATCCCGATCTTGGATTCCAGTGGTGGTTTGGACGTGTTCACAGGAAGGAAGCACTATCCCACTGCTTGCCACCAATGTAATGGGAATGCCACCCACAATGTACTTGAGTGCTTCCATCAGAATACCGCTTCCTTTAGTCTTGAACATAGATATCAGATAGTATAGCCGCCTATTGCAACCAAGAACTGGACAGCACTCATTTTAGCTGCAAAATCTGAAACTGATTTATTGAGCAAGAATACATACTTTTTATACACTTGAGAAGTATGTCAGTAACCAGTGTTGGGACAAGGTTATCCAGCGCCCAGGGCAAAGATGCCAAACTGTGCCCCCTCATTATATGCAAGCTTGAGGATTCTCCCCAGTAGTCATCCGGTTGTCAATAGGAGTATTTGTATTAAGAGTGGAGCCATCGTAAGAACTGAGAATGTGCATGGTGGGAGACTCCTGTGGCAGAGAGACCCCACCTGGCTCTCTACTGCTCTCCTCACTACTCCCAGCGCTCGACTGACGGGAGTAGTGATGCTGCTGTCACTACTCCTGTCGGGCATATAGTCAGAATGGTGGCACCCCCATCTCTGCAGTATACTACTGCGCACAGGGCAGCCTCCCCTTCTGCCCACCCCTTGTCCAGGCCCTGTCAGTGACCACCCAAATATTTACCCAAAACCTCACACAATGGATTAGATAATGAGGTAGGACTGACTCATGGCTAATCTCCCTCTCTCTCTCGCAACTACTTTAGCTGACAATGATATCATTAACATGCTAATTAACTTAGCACTTAAACCAGCCTATGTGGAGTACATGGAATCCACATCTAAACAATGCTTTGATTATTTAGGAGTTAAAGACTTCATGGCAAAGGTCTACAACAGGCTATAGGTCTCACAGTGTAAAGTGGGATTAGGCCTTCATATATTCCTTGGGGGATATTGTGGATGCATATTACTGTCCCATTTGAAGTAATCCAAACCATTTTCTCAGTGTTCATCAAGTAGTTGTCCATCATTTTCTTGGTCACGCTGTGCCCCTAATAAACACAGGGTGACTTACACATATGAAGGGCCAGGGGAGCTGGAAAATGGGTTTCCAGAGCTCTCAAAGGTAAGCTGGTTTCCATGGGCCCCCCATGAAAGAGAGGAGTGAGAAAGAAAGAAAGGAATGGAGAGAGATGAATGAAAGAAGGGTGCCCCTTACATCATAGTGCAGAAGAGAGAAGGGAGGGAGTGGATGGATGGATCAGCAGGCTGCATCTTTCCTCTTCTGGTTGCTGGTCTTCAATCTTCCCGGACAAGCACAGGAGGAGGATACTATAATGTCACTATGGAGCAAAATTTCTGAGGAACGTTTCCAACACCTTGTAGAATCTGTGCCATGAAGAATGAAGGCAGTTCTGAAGGCAAAAGAAGGTCCAATCCGGTACTAGCAAGGTGTACCTAATAAAGTGACCGGTGAGTGTATAGGAGACACCAAGATTTGGGATAGGTCCCGGAATCGGGGAAAGGGGCACATGCATGAAGGTGGCTCATGATTCCCAAGTCTGTTCAATTGCATTCATTTTTAATATTCAAAGCAAATAGTGCTTTTGGTTTGTGGTGCTCAGATGCAATGTAGTTCCGCTTTAAGTAATTTGTAATAAAATTCATCAATACACTTACACACTACATTCACTGTAATCAGAAAGACTATAAAAACTATTATTTTATGACTGATTAGATTAATACTCAAAGAAAGCAGATCTCATTAAAAATGGACAAGATCATTTTAAAATTAGAGACTCAATCAATTTCATATTAAATTACATAATACATCCAACATAAAATAATTAACAAGGTTGAAATGTATCCTACGAAATTAGGATACAAAAATAATCTATTATTAGGGATGAATTTGGGAAGCATTCAGTCTAAACTCTGCCAGTAAATGTGATGTTGGACCCGATCGCCCCTCTGTTGGGGAGATTGTGGCTCCCGGTGTCATATCTCCTGCCACTGCAAGTCTATTAATCCGTTCTGGAATTCAATATTTCCGTAATATCAGATATTATTAATCGTTATCTTCCACCCACTCTGGAACTAACAAGCCTTCATCTCACTATCAACCATTTCCCTCGTTGTTTTAGAACAATAACTCTGCGTATTTTACTTACAGCCAAATCTCATATAGCGGGAAATTGGCGCTCTACCTTCTACTAGGACTTGCAGACGTCATAAGAGATGTCCATCTCCAATGTGCACCCCAATCTACACTATATTGTCTGTATTGAGACGCCCGCCTGTAGAAGTTGCAATTAGTATGAGCGGAGTGCTTTTATCAAAACTGATTTCATGGTCATAGAAGAAGAAGCCCTCAACTTCGCTAATTGAAGTGTTAAAGCAAAAAAAAAAACAAAAACAAAAAAGAAACCTATATATATATATATATTAAAAGAAAATATGATATATATATATATATATATATATATATATATATATATATATATATATATATATACAGTATATACACACACACACTATATTACCAAAAGTATCATGGCCATAGAAGAGGAAGCCCTCAATTTTGCTAATTGATGTGTTAAAGCAAAATAAAAAAAAAAATAATATATATATATATATATTTTAATATATATATATATATATATATATATATATTTTTTTTTTTTTTGCTTTAACACATCAATTAGCAAATTAAATAAATATATATATGGATATACATCCTCCCACACTCCAAAGTCATGCTGGTAGGTAAATTGGCCCTAATCTACACTACATTACCAAAAGTATTGGGACACCTGCATTTACACACACATGAACTTTAATGGCATCCCAGTCTTAGTCTGTAGGGTTCAATATTGAGTTGGCCCACCCTTTGCAGCTATAACAGCTTCAACTCTTCTGGGAAGGCTGTCCTCAAGGTTTAGGAGTGTCTATGGGAATGTTTGACCATTCTTCCAGAAGCGCATTTGTGAGGTCAGGCACTGATGTTGAAAGAGAAGGCCTGGCTCGCAGTCTCCGCTCTAATTCATCCCAAAGGTGTTCTATCAGGTCAGGACTTTGTGCAGGCCAGTCAAGTTCCTCCACCCCAAATTCGCTCATCCATGTCTTTATGGACCTTGCTTTGTGCATTGGTGTGCAGCCATGTTGGGACAGGAAGGGGCCATCCCCAAACTGTTCCCACAAAGTTGGGGGCATGAAATTGGCCAAAATGTCTTGGTATGCTGACACCTTAAGAGTTCCCTTCACTGGAACTAAGGGGCCAAGCTCAACCCCTGAAAAACAACCCCCACACCATAACCCCCCTCCTCCTAATGATTTGGACCAGTGCACAAAGCAAGGTTCATAAAGACATGGATGAGTGAGTTTAGGGTGGAGGAACTTGACTGGCCTGCATCTCAACCCGATAGAACACCTTTGGGATTAATTAGAGCACAGACTGCAAGCCAGACCTTCTCATCAAACATCAGTGCCTGACCTCACAAATGCGCTTCTGGAAGAATAGTCAAACATTCCCATAGACACACTCCTAAACCTTGTGGGCAGCCTTCTCATAAGAGTTGAAGCTGTTATAGGTACAAAGGTTGGGCCAACTCAATATTGGACCCTATGGACTAAGACTGGGATGCCATTAAAGTTCATGTGTGTGTAAAGGCAGGCGTCCCAATACTTTTGACAATATAGTGTATATTCGCATACAAAAATAACTCCTACTCAAGGTTTTTTTGTTTTTTTTTTAATCTTTTGCTTTTGGTAAAGAGATTTGAGGTCTTTTTGACCCCAGATCTCTCCATAAAGAGGACCTGTCATCATTATTACTATTACAAGGGATGTTCACAATCCAGAAATTGGGCTAACTTTACTGGGTTTTTTTTTTAACTATTTAAATGTATTTTTTCAAAAAAAAATTAGTTTGAAAGACTGCTGCAAAAATACAGTGCGACATAAAATATTGAAACGACTGCCATTTTATTCTCTAGGTTCTCTGCTAAAAAAAAAAAAATAGAACTACCAAACATTATAAAAGTAGTTCTCTAGCAAAAAAATTATTCAAATGTCAAAAAAAAAAAAAAAAGTGTATAATACTGAGGGTTCAAAGTCATTTTCTAGAAAAAAAACGGAATTTTTGTAAAATTTTACCTGTAAAATTCCTTTCTCTGAGTCCTCCGACAGTCGCCGCCTCCTCTAAGTCATCACTGTTGGTTATTGACTTCCGCTCCGCAGGAGTAGCTAGGCATATAGACTTAGTTAAAAACAAAAGGCATTTGCATATACACATCCATGGGGGCTGTCCACTCCCAACTCAGTTTGGTAGCATAGCAGTAGGTAATAAGAACCCCAAAAGAGGGGCGGGGCGGCGACTGTCGGAGGACTCAGAGAAAGGAATTTTACAGGTAAAATTTGACAAAAATTCAGTTTTCTCTTACGTCCTCCGACAGTCGCCGCCTCCTCTAAGTCATCACTGTTGGGATGTCCCAAAGCAGTATAGACATGAGGGGTGGGAGACGCAACCGTAGAAAAGGCAACGCAGTACCCACATCAGAGAAAGGAACCTTACATGCACCGTAAGAGAACCTTCTGGGCAACATAAAAAAACAATGCTCAACAGGAGCAACCGCCCCAAGAAATACCAACAGCCAGGGACCCATAAAAAAACAAGGGTCCTTCATGGCACTGCCGCACTGAGAACCTTGCGGCCAAAGGAAGCATCAGCTGATGCCAGAACATCTACTTTGTAGAATTTGGAAAAGATGTGCACCGACGACCAAGTCGCAGCCCTGCACACCTGGGCCACGAGGCCCGATGCCAATAGGCCCAGGACGCACTCAAAGATCTGGTAGAGTGCGCCTTAACAGGGAAGGGCGGAACCCGTTCCTTCAAAGCATAAGCCTGCTCAATGGTCTGTCTGATCCATTTGGCAATGGTTGCTGCAGATGCAGCCATGCCCTTCCGAGATCCCTCAGGAAGGACAAAGAGGGAATCCGTCTTCCGAAAGGACTCCGTAGACGACAGGTAAACCCTGATCGCCCTGACAACATCCAAGGAATGCAATGCAACCTCCTTGGGATGCTTAGGCGTCGGACAAAGCGAAGGCAGGACAATGTCCTCATTAAGGTGGAACTCAGTGATCACCTTGGGAAGAAAGGACGGGGGTGGTCGCAAAACCACCTTATCCTTGTGAATTATCAAGTAAGGGGAGCGGCAAGACAACGCCGCCAGCTCCGACACTCTGTGAGCTGAAGTGATCGCCACTAAAAAAGAAACCTTCTTTGACAGCAGAGGCAATGATACCTCCCTGATGTTTTCAAAGGGAGCACGCTGTAACGCGGACAGAACCAAGTTCAAGTCCCATGGAGGTAAAGGCTCCTTCCTGGGAGGAGCCAAATGACGCACACCTTGAATGAAGGTGCGAATCAAGGAATGAGACGCCACAGGGCGTTGGAAAAGGATAGCCAGTGCAGACACCTGGCCCTTGATTGTGGCCAGCGCCAGACGCTGGTCCACTCCAGACTGAAGGAAAGCCAACACTCTCGACACCGAGTAAGAACGAGGGGAGAACCCCCTGGACTCACACCAGGCGAAATAAGCTTTCCAGGTACGGTAATAGATTTTACCAGAGGAGGTTTTCCTAGCCTTGATTAGAGTAGGGATAACCTCAGGGGAGAGACCCTTGTCCCTCAGGACCTGGGTCTCAACAGCCAGGCCGTTAAAGCCAGCGACTGTAAAGCAGGATGGAAGATCGGTCCCTGAGACAGCAGATCTTCCCGCATTGGCAGTCGCCATGGAGGCGCCACAGCCAGGTGAACAACGTCGGCGTACCAGGACCGGCGTGGCCAGTCCGGCGCCACCAGAATCACCAGGTGCGGTTCCGAGGTTAACCTGCGGAGGAACCTGGACAGCAACTGAATCGGAGGAAAGGCATACATCAGACGATACTGATGCCAAGGGGCCACTAACACATCCGAGGCGTCTGCCAGCGGATCGCGCGTTCTTGCCACGAACCTTTCCATCTTTCGGTCTTTAGCCGAGATGCGAACAGATCCACGTCCGGGGATCCCCACTTCTCACACAGCATTTGGAAGACCTCCGGGGGCAGGGACCATTCCCCCTGGTCCAGGGTCTGGCGGCTCAGATAGTCGGCCTGACAATTCTCCACACCCGGAATGTGAACTGCTTAAATCGCCGGGACATGAGTCTCGGCCCAAGACAGAATGTCGGTCACCTCCCGGGCCACCCGAGCACTCCTGGTGCCCCCTTGGTGGTTGATGTAGGCCACCGCGGTAGTATTGTCCATCTGTACCCGGACAGGACGACCCCGAAGACGGTCCGACCACTGGAAGAGACAGAGTTTTATCGCTCGCAATTCCAGCACATTTATCGGGAGGGAGGATTCCTCCTCCGACCAAGTGCCCTGGGCAGACAGGTTGCCCAGGACCCCACCCCAGCCCGACAGGCTGGCATCCGTGATAATCACCATCCATACCAACGGACGGAAGGACTTGCCCTCCGCCACCGATGGGGACTGGAGCCACCACAGAAGAGCCAATCTGGTCTGACGAGTCAATGAGACACTCAGATCCAGAGACTGAGGCAGTCTGTCCCACCTGGCCAGGAACTCCGCCTGGAGAACCCGTGTGTGAAACTGAGCAAAGGGTATCGCCTCGAAGGCCGACACCATCAACCCCAGGCCCCGGATACAGGCCCTGAGTGACGAGGACGGATTGTCCCTGAGGGACTTGAGCTCGTCCTGCAAGGTCCGGAGCTTTTCCTCCGGCAAGAACACCTTTGCCTGAGCAGAGTCCAGAATCATTCCCAGATAGGGAAGACGAACCGATGGAGACAACGTCGATTTCTGAACGTTGATGGTCCATCCGAATTCCTGGAGCGTCTGCACCATGGTGGACAGATCGCGCTCTAGGTCCTGGCTGACACGCGATCTCAAAAGTAGCTCGTCCAGGTATCCCAAGACCGCAATGCCCTGAGCCCTCAGCAGGCCCAGAACCGGCGCCAACACTTTGGCAAAAACCCTTGGTGCCGAAGCGAGACCGAAAGCTAACGCCCTAAACTTGTAGTGGTCCTCTGCGATAGCAAACCGAAGGTACCGCTGATGACCCTCGAAAATGGGGATGTGCAGGTACGCATCCTTGAGATCTATCGAAGCCAGGTATTCCCCTGGACTCAGGGAGGCCACCACCGAGCGGAGAGACTCCATACGGAATTTCCGAACGCGCACAAAGCGGTTCAGCGCTTTCAGGTCCAGAATAGGACGCACCTTGCCCTCCTTTCTGGGCACAGTGAACAGATTGGAGTAAAACCCCCGAAACCTGTCCCGATGAGGCACCGGGACAATCACCCCTTGAGCAAGAAGGTCCTGAACCGCGCGGTGCAGGTCCTGCATACGCCCCGGAGGCAAATGAAGATTTGAGGGAAAGAATCTGTCCGCCGGCTGGGAAAGGAATTCGATCTTGTACCCCGATCGAATGATTTCCTGAACCCACCTGTCCGAGATCCGGAGCAGCCAAGGTTGGAGGAAACCGCGCAAACGTCCCCCCACCCCTGAAACGGGTGAGGGCGCCCCTTCAGCCCGCCGAGCCGGCATTGCCGGACTTCTGCTTACCCGCCCAGGGCTTCTTCTGGCCGCCCTGGGTCTTGAAGGGCTTGCCCTTGGATTGGTTCCGAAAGGCACAAAAGGACCCCTGATTGGATCCGGGCGCAGAACCCCGCTTGCCCCGAAAGGACTTGTTTGGTGCTCTTGCCCCCCGTGACGCCTTTCACCAGGGTGTCCAACGCCTCGCCAAAAAGGCGAGAGCCAGCATAGGGAAAATCAGCAACTGTTTTCCGCGAGGACTGGTCAGCCGACCAGCTCTTCAACCATATCAGGCGCCGGTTAAGTACCGCAACACTAGACAGGCGCGCTACTAAGGGGGCCTCATTTAAGGCCGCATCACACAGATACATGATTCCTTGGTGGATTTGATCCACCATCTCCAGCCGGGCAGGCAGAACATCATCAGACACGAGGTTGCTCCTAAGCACCTTAGTCCAATCAGCAACCGCCTGAGCCACCAACATGTAGGAATGGCGGGCCAGAGACTCCAACTGCCGGTCCGTGGGATCCCGGAAAACCGGGGAATCCTCCGTAGGAATCAAGGTAGCCTTGTTTAACACGGCCACAGTGTGATCCACCTGTGGGGGCACACACCACCGCGATTCCGTAGCCGGTGCAAAGGGATAAAGCAATTTGAACCGACTAGGCACCACGAATGGACGTTTTAAAGTGCGCCACATTTCATTAACAGTGTAATGAAACTCAGCGGGACAGGGAAAAACCTGCGCCGACTTGCGGGTCCTGTGCGTCCCAAAAGAGGACACAACGCCCGTAGGACTGTGCTCATCCTCCAAATGCAGTGTTTCCTTAACAGAAACAATTAATTCATCCATGGTCGCCCGTTCTTCAGGCGACCCCGGGGAGGAGGTATCAACTCCCTCCACCTCTGCCTCCCCCTCAGACCCGAGCGGGTCCAAGGATGAGCGGGACCCTGAAAAGGGCACACTCGCAGCAGCAGCAGCCATATCACCATCTGAATCAGAGGAGATAGAAAATCTGGGCCTCTTTCATGCAGCACGTTCAGCCATCAGCATTTCCATATTTGACACCAAAGTTGCCACTACAGCGGCCAAATCAGGTCTCAGAGGGGCCACAGGCGAACTGGGGACCCTCACTAGGGCTGGGGGGAATTTGCTATCCTGAGAATCCATTACCTAATGTGAGAAAAAAGAACAGTGCAAAAATTTGTACTGCCCCTTTAAGATCGCTGCGGAGTGCGCAGCCCACCGCTACAGCTACAATGACAAAGACCCCCAAACAGGAGAAGAAAAAACTGAGCCAGAAGCGACAATACAGGAAAATATTGAGAGCGATAACCTGCAGAGCTCCGCAGAGTGTTGCCACCGATGCCTGTTGCAGAGGAAGAGGAAGTGCTGCTGAAGTAGGCTGAACTTATAGGCTGCCTGACCCAGGGAAAATGGCTGCCCTATAGGAATGCATGGAAGGCTCCGCCAAAATGGCCGCCGAACATGCGGTCGAAAACGAGCTGATGGCGCCAAAACAGCATGTAGTATTGCCCATAGAGAAGCCAAACATGCTTGCCCATAGTTAAAATGGCGGACCGCGCGGTTTTTCCCCGCTGCGGTCACCACAAAACACAGTCTGCACCCCCAAGCACTTAAGTGATACAGGGAAGGGGACCCCCAAAAACACACAGCACCGCAGCGCATGTACAAGCGATCCCCGCAGGGATCGCATCAAGGAGTCACACAGGCACAGACATGGGGAAACACACAGCAACACAGACTGTCACCCCATACAGAGGCCCCACACAGAAGTACTTACCTGTACCAGATGGCGTGGGGAGCCTCTCAGAACGGAAAGCCGCTGTCCTCATCTGACAGGGAATGCCGTTGCCAGGGACATTGCACTGCAGCATCGCAGATGCGTCCAGTGAGGTAGCCACCTCACGGCTGCATCCCTGCAGCGAGCAGGGATGGGTCGTTCATAATGCCAGGGCAAATCATAGCTGAACGCTCGATGGCGGGCTGGGGGTCCATCTGACCCTCTGCCCTGGAGGCCCAGGGCGGCCAGTCCGAATCCCAGCACCGCATGAATCCATCTTCATCCGAACGGTCGACTGAAACTAAAGCTGACAAAATAAACAGCTAATAAAGTAAGAAAAAACTGACATTTTCAAAGAAAATCAAAGAAAAGATTAGATAGGCTTCCCTGTGCTGGGGCTACAGTCTCAGCCTAACTACTCCTGACACTAGGCAAAAAGAAACTGAGTTGGGAGTGGTCACTGCAGGGGGGTATTGACCAGATGGGACAGCCCCCATGGGTGTGTATATGCAAATGCCTTTTGTTTTTAACTAAGTCTATATGCCTAGCTACTCCTGCGGAGCAGAAGTCAATACCCAACAGTGATGACTTAGAGGAGGCGGCGACTGTCGGAGGACGTAAGAGAAATACAGATTTTTATTTGTAAACAACAAATGTCTGAAAAAGCCAGTGTCAGCAAGTGAATAAGGCCCCGTTCACACTGGGGCGACGCTACTTTGCACCACGACCTCGGAGCGGCCGGCACGAACTTCATAACATTGAAGTCTATGCAGGTCGCTCCGGGTCGCCCCAAAGAAGCTCCGGACCCTTTTTCTAAGTCGGAGCGACTTGTGTCGCTCCTATTAGAACGGATCCGCAGCTTCTCTATGGAAGGCGACCTACGGCGACCTGTCAGGCGACCAGGTCACCTGACAGGTCGCCCCAGTGTGAACGGGGGCTAAAGCATGACATGTTAGGTATCTATTTACTCGGCGTAGCATCATCTTTGACATTATACAAAGAAATTGGGGTAACTATTGTGTTTTATTTTTAATTAATTAAACTGTATTTTTTCCCAAAAATTGCATTTGCAAAACTGCCAAAATACAATGCGACATTTTCTTCCCTGGGGTCTCTGCTAAAAAAAAAAAAAAAAAAAGTGTATGATGTTTGGGGGTTTAAAGTAATTTTCTAGGAAAATACAGATTTTTACTTGTAAACAACAAATATATTTTAGAAAAAGCCAGTGTCAGCAAGTGGTTAAATCATGACATGTTAGGTATCTATTTACTTGGTGTAGCATCACCTTTTACATTATACAAAAAAATTGGGGTAATTATTGTTTTTTTTGTTTTAATTCATTAAACTGTATTTTTTCCCAAAAAATTGCATGCCTTTTTTTTCCCCTAGGGTATCTGCTAAAAAAAAAAAAAAAAAAAAAAAAAAAGTGTATAAGGTTTGGGGGTTATAAGTCATTTTTAGAAAAAAATACTGACTTAAAAAAAAAATGCCAGAAAAAGCGTGGTCCTCAAGTGGTGAATACTTACCTGCCCTAGACTATTCTTATACAGAACTGACACATAGAGATCTCACACTCTTGTATGTTACTATGTATACTTCTCTAGTTTTATTTGATACTGTTATTCACACTGTCAGTCTAATGATATACAATAACATCTCCATTACAATGTAATCTACGACTTCTTGTTTACTTGACACCTATGCCTTTATTATCTACCTTGTAACTTGCGGGAAAAGATCGAACTCTTTCGCTTCCAGAGCAATTTTTTTAATTTTTTTTTTTTTGCACACGTTTAAAAATTTATTTTAGCCCTGAAGATTACATAAAACCCCCCTAAACATTATATATTTTCTGAAAGGCAGACACCCTAGAACAGAGGTGTCAGACTCAATTTCATCGCAAGCGGCATCAGCATTATGGTTGTCCTCAAAGGTCCAGTTGAATCTTTAAGGCTATATAAATTTATGCAGGGCTTATTTTCTCAGAGAATAGGTGCAGGAACTTAACCACGCCCCAAACGTTGGGTGTGGCCAAATTGCAGTGGAAGGACCTAAAGGGGCAATAAATAACAGGAGTGTGTTGTGGAGTTCAGGAGTGCACTACGTACAGAGTTCAGAGTTCAGGAGTGCACTACGTACAGAGTTCAGAGTTCAGGAGTGTGCTACGTACAGAGTACAGGAGTGCTCTTCATATAGAGAGCAGGTTTCTGGGGTGCGCTACGTACAGAATGCAGAGTTCAGGAGTGTGCTACGTACAGAGTGCAGAGTTCAGCAGTGCGCGACGTACAGAGTACAGGAGTGCTCTTCATATAGAGAGCAGGTTTCTGCACTCTGTACGTAGGTATACGTACAGAGTGCAGAGTTCAGGAGTGCACTAGGTACAGAGTGCAGAGTTCAGGAGCGCGCTACGTACAGAGTGCAAAGTTCAGGATTGCACTACGTACAGAATGCAGAGTTCATGAGCGCGCCACGTACAGAGTGCAGAGTTCAGTAGTGCGCTACGTACAGAGTGCAGAGTTCAGGAGCGCGCTACGTACAGAGTGCAGAGTTAAGGAGTGCGCTATGTACAGAGTACAGAGTTCAGGAGTGCGCTACGTACAGAGTGCAGAGTTTGGGAGTGTGCTACGTACAGAGTGCAGAGTTCAGGAGCGCGCTACGTACAGAGTGAAATGTTCAGGAGTGCGCTATGTACAGGGTGCAGTGTTCAGGACTGCACTACGTACAGAGTGAAGTGTTCAGGAGTGCGCTATGTACAGGGTGCAGAGTTCAGGAGTGCACTATGTGCAGAGTTCAGGAGCGCGCTACGTACAGAGTGCAGAGTTCAGGATTGCGCTACATACAGAGTGCAGAGTTCAGGAGTGTGCTACGTACAGAGTGCAGAGTTCGGGAGTGCACTACGTACAGAATGCAGAGTTTGGGAGTGCGCTACGTAAAGGGTGCAGAGTTCTGGAGTGCGCTACATGCAGAGTTGAGGGGTGCGCTACCTACAGAGTGCAGAGTTCAGGTGTGCGATACGTACAGAGTGCAGCGTTCAGGAGTGTGCTATGTACAGAGTGCAGAGTCCAGGAGTGCACTACGTACAGTGTGCAGAGTTCAGGAGCGCGCTACGTACAGAGTGCAGAGTTCAGGATTGTGCTACATACAGAGTGCAGAGTTCAGGAGTGTGCTACGTACAGAGTGCAGAGTTCGGGAGTGCACTACATACAGAGTGCAGAGTGCGGGAGTGCACTAAGTACAGAGTGCAGAGTTTGGGAGTGCGCTACGTAAAGAGTGCAAAGTTTGGGAGTGCGCTACGTACAGAGTGCAGAGTTCAGTAGTGCGCTACGTGCAGAGTTCAGGGGTGCGCTACCTACAGAGTGCAGAGTTCAGGTGTGCGATACGTACAGAGTGCAGAGTTTAGGGGTGCGCTACGTACAGAGTGCAGCGTTCAGGAGTGCGCTATGTACAGAGTTCAGGAGTGCGCTACGTACAGAGTGCAGAGTTAAGGATTGCGCTACATACAGAGTTCAGGAGTGTGCTACGTACAGAGTGCAGAGTTCGGGAGTGCGCTAAGTACAGAGTGCAGAGTTTGGGAGTGTGCTACGTACAGAGTGCAGAGTTCAGGAGTGCGCTAGGTGCAGAGTTCAGGGGTGCGCTATCTACAGAGTGTGGAGTTCAGGTGTGCGATACGTACAGAGTGCAGGGTTTAGGGGTGTGCTATGCATAGTTTTCAGGAATCAGCTCACTTTCACAGGCTGGTCACATCTCACTTCCACCCCCCCTGAGTGCAAGGGCCACATAAAATGGCCTGGAGGGCCTGATTCGACCTGCGGGCCTTGTGTTTCACACATGTGCCCTGGAGAATAAAATAGTGATAGTTCCACTTTTTTTTATTTCACTTGATATTACTGTAAAGGTCTAGGAAACACAAAATTTTAGTAAAAAAACACACAAAAGTGAATTTTAGGGAAAAACAAACACAATAAACAACCCACATTTTGGGCAAAATATAAAAGACGAGGTTGCGCCGAGTAAATAGATACCCAAAATGTCAGACCTTAAATTTGCGTGCGCCCGCGAAATCGCGACAAACCTCAGTGCCCTATATTTTCTATAAGCGACGCTTTAAAAGCCCCCTATAGGTCATTCGTTTAGTGTTACGGAGGGGGTCCCGTGCTAGAATTATTGCTTTTACTCCGGTGTGCATGGCGATATGTAATGTGTATTGCAATCAGGGCCGCTGATAGGGGGGTGGGGACCACCAGTCCTCCTATAGGGTGAAAATATTGTCTTGACATATTCGGGGGGGGGGGGGGCCTGCCAGGTAGGCCGCACGGGACCCTGTGATTTCTAAGATCTACAATACTGAGGGTAGGAGGCCCAAAATTCGTGCGGCACATCCTGAATTAATTTCCTTGTCTGGTCAAGGAGATACTGGTTGTATGTGGTTTCGTAGGGCCTACTGCTGGATGCGGAGCCTTTGATTTTGGGCCTCCTATCCTAAGTATTGTATATCTTTTCCACCTGGATCTTGTAATCCTATCCAGATCTTTATTCTTTATATTGGTTTCATCAAGTAATTTACACCAGAGGCAGACTGGCAACTTTTGGCCCAGGGGGTAAGTACAAACCAGAAGCCCATGGTGTAGCGACTCGGCCCCCCTCCCACCCCCCCTCTTCCCGTCCTCCCCCTGACCCCCATTCCAGGCTGAAGCTCTGCTCCAGGTACTCTCTACTCACCAGCTGAATCTGGGTTACCATCCTGGCCAGCAGGGGGCGGTTGGGTTGCAGCTGGGACAGCTCGATTGGGGCTGGCCAGGGGAGGAGGGTCTCCAGTGGGGCATGGAACCGGTATCTGCTCAGACAGTTTACACCATCCATGCTGGGGGGGCCTACACTCTGTCCTTGTCTTCAACCCGCACTCAGTAGGTCAGCAGTGGGGACTTTTTACTTTTCTTCACCAGGAATCCTTTAAGCATGTCTCTGGCAGTAGCGGTGCAGCCTTTTTACAGGACATCAGACCGGCCCAGGGGGCAATTTCCCCCCTGCCCCCTGGCCCAGTCCTCCCCTGTTTACACCTATGGCAGTGGACAATAATTAATCCTATCGATCCGACCTTTTGCACACACCATCTGCATTCTATCTTACAAATAGCAACCAGCGTTTTGGTTCCTTTTACCTCCTGTGTCTGCCCAAAGCCAAATATTTGTCTTGTTTGCTTGGAAGAGAATATAATTGTCTGTACACGGTCCTGATGAAGCTTACCGTGAAACGCGTCGACCTTTGAACAGACGTATTCTCATACCCATATGTATTGTATTTCTATTGTATACATGACTAACAATCAGTAGTTATGTTAATTTGCATATATGCTTGGTGATCTGGACCTTCCTCTTGGTCAGTCTCACCATTTTAATGGTTACTGGTTTTAATAATTGCATTAATAAATTATTCTTTTTACACCTTTGTCTACACCTGTCATGATGTGCCCTTAAAATCCACACATATTTACAGTTGTTTCATACAACAGTTGTTCTTTTGACATCACTGACTATTGGGGGTGGGGGGGGGGGGCGAGAACTGTGGTGTGGGAGGAAATCTCTACTGGAAGTTGGGAAGGGAGGTAATTTTTTTTGTACTCTGTCAACTGACCCATGCATTACACTCTTCTTCCCCATGCGTTCTGTGTTCCGCACTCTGTGAATTGCACAACGCTAACTCCTGCACTCCATGCATTACACAGCACTGATCTCTGTGCATTACACACCCCTGACCCCTGCACTCTGTGCATTACACACCCCTGACCCCTGCACTCTGAGAATTACATATCCCTGACCCCTGCCTGCACTCTGTGAATTACACACCCTTGACCCCTGCACTCTGTGAATTACACACCCCTGACCCCTGCACTCTGTGAATTACACACCCCTGGCCCCTGCACTCTGATAACTTATGCACTTCAGACCTCTGCTGTATGTGTCTTACATTCTTCCGACCCATGCACTCAGTGTTATGCACTCCCTACCCCTGCACTCTGTGCATTACACACCCTTTATCCCTGCACTTTGTGCATTACACACCTGTAACCTCTGTACTCTGTACATTACACACCCCTGGCCCCTGCACTCTGTATATTACACACCCCTGGCCCCTGCACTCTGTGCATTACACACCCCTGCACTCTGTGCATTACACACCCTTGATCCCTGCACTCTGTGCATTACACACCCCTGACCCCTGTACTCTGTGCATTACATACGTCTGGCCTTTGTGCACTACACACGTCTGACTCCTGTACTCTGCTAATTTACACGCTTCAGACCTCTGCTGTCTGTGTCTTACATTCTTCTGACCCATGCACTCAGTGTTATGCACTCCCTACCCCTGCACTCTGTACATTACACATCCCTGACCCCTGCACTCTGTGCATTACACACCCTTGATCCCTGCACTTTGTGCATTACACACCCTTGATCCCTGCACTTTGTGCATTACACACCTGTAACCTCTGTACTCTGTACATAACACACCCCTGGCCCCTGCACTCTGTATATTACACACCCTTGATCTCTGCACTCTGTGCATTACACACCCTTGATCCCTGCACTCTTTGCATTGCGCACATCTGGCCTCTGTGCATTACAGACGCCTGACTCCTGTACTCTGATAATTTATAATTTATTACACCTCTGCTGTCTGTGTCATACATTCTGCTGACCCATGCACTCTGTGTTCTGCACTCCCAACCCCTGCACTCTGTACATTACACACCTCTGCTCTCTGTACATTACACACCCCTGCACTATATGCATTACACACTCTTAATCTCTGCACTTTGTGCATTACACACCCTCGATTCCTGCACTCTGTACATTACACACTCCTGACCCCTGTATCCTGTGCATTACACTTCCTCGACCCCTGCTCTCTGTACATTATGCACCCCTGACCCTGCACTCTGTACATTATACACCCCTGACCCCTGCAGTTTGTACATTACACACTCCTGACCCCTGCAATACGTGCATTACACACTCTTGACTCCTGACCTCTGTAACGTATGCACTTCAGACCTCTGCTATCTGTGTCTTACATTCTCCTGACCTATGCACTCCTAACCCCTGCACTCTGTACATTACACACCCCTGACCCCTACACTCTGTGCATTACACACCCCTGACCCCTGCACTCTGTGCATTACACACCCCTGAACCCTGCACTCTGTACATTACACACCTCTGACCCCAGCACTCTGTGCATTACACACCCCTGACCCCTGCACTCTGTGCATTACACACCCCTGGCCCCTGCACTCTGTGCATTACACACCCTCGATCTCTGCTTTTTGTGCATTACACACCCCTGGCCCTGACCACTGTACTCTGTACAGTACGCATTCCAAATCTCTGCTCTCTGTGTCCTACATTCTCCTGAACCATGCACTCTGTGTTATGCACTCCTAACCCCTGCACTCTGTGCATTACACACCCCTGACCCCTGCACTCTGTGCATTACACACCCTCAATCTCTGCTTTTTGTGCATTACACACCCCTGACCTCTGTACTCTGTATATTACGCATTCCAAATCTCTGCTCTCTGTGTCCTACATTCTCCTGAACCATGCACTCTGTGTTACGCACCCCTAACCCCTGCACTATATGCATTACATTCTCCCAACCCATATAGCCTGTACATTACGCACTCCTGACCTCTGCTCGCTCTGTTTTTACATTCTCCTGAACCATGCACTATGTGTTATGCATTCTTAACCCCATACACTTTGTGCATTACACACCCCTGACTCTGTGTGCATTACTTACTCCTGACCTCTGCACTCAGTGTGCTACTCACTCCTGACCCCTGTACACGGTATGTTGTGCACTCCTGACTCCTGATCTCAGTCTCTTACGTGTGGCTGATCCCTGCTTTCTGTGTCTTAGGGACTCTTGAATCCTGATTTTGTACGTTACTTATTCCTCACCCCTGCACTCCATGTTTTACACTCCTGAACCCTATACTATGCATGTTATACACTCCTGACCTCTGCACTCTATGCGTTACGCACTCCTAACCCCTGTGCTCTGTGTCTTAAGCTCTTCCGACCATGCACTCTGTTTTGAACCCCTCACACAATTCGCCTTTGGGTCCCCCTCAGGGAAAAAAAAAATATCTACAGAGAGGATCCCCATGATTTTTCTTTTTTCATGGGTTATTCCCTTAACCAGTCCTGGACTAGAAGGATTTTCCCCCCCTTAATGACCAGGCCATATTTTGCAATTCGGCACTGCGTTACTTTAACAGACAATTGCGTGGTCGTGCGACCCTGTACCCAAATAACATTTTTCCCACAAATAAAGCTTTCTACTGGTGGTATTTGATCACCCCTGCGATTTTTATTTTTTGCACTATAAGCAAAAAATAGCGACAATTCTGAAAAAAAAAAAAAAAAAAAAACAATAATTTTCACATTTAAAAAAAAAAATTTTAAAATCAAAACTTTTTAACATTTTAGGCCAATTGTTTTCTGCAACATATATTTGGTAAAAAAAAAATCCCAATAAGCGTATTTTGATCGGTTTGTGCAAAAGTTATTGCGTCTACTAACTACGGGAAAGATTTATGTAATTTTTATCCTTTTTTTTTTTTTACTAGTAATGGCAGTGATTTTTAGCAGGACTGCGACATTGCTGACATTGCGATCGCAGATGACAGGCGGCAATCGGAGCCACCTGCCCCTTGCATTGGAGTTCCAGATGACGAGTGGGGGCAGGAGCGCGCTCGCCCCCAGCGCGAGCTCACCCCCTAGCTGCAGGCGTGCGACCGACGTATACCTACTGTATCAAAATCTGTATCATATATTAAGGTTGGATACATCATACAGACGCATCACTTCACAGGCAGGTTTAAGGCACCCCCCAGGCATGTTTTTTTTTTTTTCTAAAGAATTGGGCTGTATAAACTTTTACTTTAAACATCCTTTAAGGGTAACTCCACTTTCGTGGGGAAAAAATAGCAAATAAAGAAAACAAAAAAACAATATAGCGTATACAATTGCGACACAAATCATATTGTAATTGAATGTTATAAAAAATGACCTTTCCTTTTCAATCTGCAGCTGTTGTAATTTTCTGAAAATGCAATGCAATATGGCCGCCTGGAGCTGTTCTGTACACAGAATGTATACTGACCACACCCCCAGAAACATCATTTCCCGCTTGTGTGATTGGGTCCCCAATTTTCCCAGAAGTCTGCACTAAGATACAAGTCAGATTTCTGGCATCCCCTGCAACAAGAACGTAATTTTTGGTGAGATACTCCCAATAGGAACACATCTAAAGGGATGCAGGCCCAGCAGCTTTCCTCATTAGTGCTCTGCAGCTGCCACAGCTGATAGATAATTATGAAACCACTCCCATTTGACCCACTCAGCACAGAGGAACAAACAATGATTTCTTCAGAATAACAAAAGGTAGAAATCTGCAACAAAGTTTGTGAGAATCCCTGCAATGTACAGAGATCACCCAGAGGGGAATGTTTTTTTCTCAACAAAAGTGGAGTTACACTTTAAAACCACTGCTCCCAGCATAATGGTGTTTAAAAAAAAAAAAAAAAAGTCCCCCCAGGCCAGTGCCCAGCCCCCCATGCCACTTCTTTGACAATCCCATGCCTTTTAACCTTGAAAATCAGTAGCGATTTTAAAAATCCATCTGCCATTGACTTCAATGGGGTTTGGCAAACCTCCCGGCTCATCCCTATCTAATATTTAGTATTACAGTAATATTTTAACCACTTCAGCCCCGCAAGGTTTTACCCCCTTCCTGACCAGGCCCTATTTTGCGATTCGGCACTGCGTTATTTTAACGGACAATTGCGTGGTCGTGCGACGCAGCACCCAAATAAAATTTATGTCCTTTTTTCCCCACAAACAGAGCTTTCTTTTGGTGGTATTTGATCACCTGTGCGATTTTTGTTTTTTGCGCTATAAACAAAAAAGGAGCGACAATTCTGAAGAAGAAAAAAACAATATTTTTCACATTCTGCTATATGACATTCCCAAAAAAAAAATAAATTAAAAATCAAAATTTTTTAACACTTTAGGCCAATTTGTTTTCTGCTACATATTTTTGGTAAAAAAAAAAAAAAAAAAAAAATCGCAATAAGCGTATTTTGATTGTTTTGTGCAAAAGTTATCACGTCTACTAACTACGGGAAAGATTTGTCATTTTTATTGTTTTTTTTTTTTTTTGCTTTAAATTCATGAAAAATGTTTATTTTTGAATTTTTTTTATTGTGAATGTTTTATAGCAGAAAATAAAAAATATTATTATTTTTTTTTTTTTTCAGAATTGTCGTTCTTTTTTTGTTTATAGCGCAAAAAATAAAAACCGCAGAGGTGATCAAATACCACAAAAAGAAAGCTCTGTTTGTTGGGAAAAAAAGGATTTGGGTACAGCAGTGCCGTATCGCAAAAAATGGCCTGGTCATTAAGAGCAGGGCCGGTGCTTCCACTAGGCAAACTAGGCAGCCGCATTACCACCTAGGGGCGCAGCCACGAGTCAGCATTCTCTCTCCATCATGAATGATCCTTGTGAGCTGAGGGGAGGTGCGGCAGTGGCCGAGGAAGAAGGGACAGAGGAAGATGCCAGGTGTTTGGGGCAATGGCCGAACTACCAGGCCCTGGATTTCCACCATTGTTGGGGGGGCCCCAAGAGGCAGAAAGGGAGCCCACCGGAGTGCTGCCTGCATAATGATCCTCTTCATCTGGAGCTGAGCGGCCTAAACCTTGGGCAGGACGTGACTCTCTACACTGAGCTGGTGGGCAGCCGTTCATTTCCCTGGGTCAGTATTAAGCAGGGAGCGGAGGAGAGCTGATCCTGAGCCGGAGCTCGGCACTGGAGGGCGGCACCTTTACTGGAGCGGAAGCGACGAGGTACCGGAATGCTTCTCCCTCCACCAGGAGCCAGTTGGAGCTGTGGTGAGCACTGTGGTCCAGGAGAGAAGCGTCCTGGGAGAAGGAATTTAGCAGGATCATGGTGAAGGAGGGCAGAATGCAGGCCACTTTCTTCATACTGCCCAGTGAGTGTCATCAGAACAGGGGATCATGGTCCCTGGGTGTGACATGGAGGATCCCTGGTGTAAAAGAGAATTGGGGTCACCAGGTGTGCCATGGGGAATTGGAGTCATAAAGGTATGACATGGGGGATAGGGGTCACGAGTGTAACAGGAGTTTGGGGTCACCAGGTGTGCAATTAGGAATTGTGACCCCTTGGTATGCTATGGGGTATTTAGGTCCCCAGGTGTGACATGGAGGAACATCATGGTCCCCAGGTGTGACACGGAGCAACATCAGGGTCCCCAGGTGTGACATGGAAAAACATCAGGGTCTCCGGGTATGACATGGAGGAGCATCAGGGGCACCTGGTGTGACATAGAGGAACATTGGGGTCACTGCGTATGACAGCACGACATGGAGGAATATTGGGGTCTCAGGATGTGACATGGGAAAACATTAGGGTCCCTGGGTGTGACATAGGGGGACATCAGGGTCCCCAGGTGTGACATGGAGGAATATGGGGGTCACTGGGTATGAAAGCATTACATGGAGGAACCATCAGATCAGGGTCACTGAATATGACATTGAGGAGTTTTTAAACCCATTCTTTTTTATTTTATTGTTTTTTTGGGGGGTGCGTGTAGCTGGTCTTGCCTAGGGCGTAAAATAGTCTGGCACCGGCCCTGATTAAGAGGGTAAAACCTTCTGGTCCTTAAGTGGTTAAACCCTTTTGCTACTGGACCAAAGTTTTCATGATAAAATGCACATTATTGGTTGGCTTTGGCTTAAAAAATGATCAAAACAAAATGTTTCCTGAAAACAGAGGTCTCCATTTTTTTTTTTTTATATTACACAATTGGCTATTGCAAACAGAGTCCGTTCTGCTTAGCGGGAAGATCGATCCGCCGATCCCCGCTGAGCAGGCAGATGACAGCTCCATCTCTGCTCTGTGTGCAGAGATGGAGCTGTCAGATCCCTGCTGTCCTTTTCATCCGCCTGCCCGTTCTCATCCGATCCCATCCAATCCGATCCGCCAGACGGATGGAAAATAGGGTGTCCATCCGTCCAGATTTCACGCACAGGATCGGAAGCGGGTGTCAGCGGAGATGTCTCTGCTGACATCTGCTGCCCCACAGGGATGCAAGGACCATCCGATCCGGTCCGCCTGAAAAACTGACAGACGGATCGGATCGGATTGCCCGCGTGAAAGGGGCCTAATTTTAATCACTTTGGACACCTTAATAATTTTTAGCTCTGCCCTAGATGCAATAGCTCAGCCTTTCTCACCCAGGGTCCTATGGAGCTCTAGGGATCCCCCAGAGGTTGTTAGGGGTTCCTTGAGAAGATTGATCTGCTACCTACATTGTTGTACACCAATGCCACCCTCATAATGGGCACTGCAGATGTGCAGACCATGGAACTGAGTGCAAGGATGGTGGGAACCCCTTATAATAGCCACAGGAGGTGTATAAAACCAAGAACTGAGCACAGGCATGGTGGGGACCCCTTATAATGGGCACAGGAGGTGTATAAAACCAAGAACTGAGCACAGGCATGGTGGGAACCCCTTATAATAGCCACAGGAGGTGTATAAAACCAAGAACTGAGCACAGGCATGGTGGGGACCCGTTATAATAGCCACAGGAGGTGAATAAAACCAAGAACTGAGCACAGGAATGGTGAGAACCCCTTATAATGGGCACAGGAGGTGTATAAAACCAAGAACTGAGCACAGGAATGGTGGAAGCCCTCACAATGGGCACAACAGGTGTACGGATCCAAGAACCGAGCACAGGGATGGTGAGAATCCATTTTATAATAGGCACAGGAGGTGTATAAAACCCAAGAACTGAGCACAGGAATGGTGGGAACCCCTTATAATGGGCACAGGAGGTGTACAAAACCAAGAACTGAGCACAGGAATGGTGGGGACCCCTTATAATAGCCACAGGAGGGGTATAAAACCAAGAACTGAGTGCAGAAATGGTGGAAGCCCTCACAATGGGCACAGCAGGTGTACGGATCCAATAGCCGAGCACAGGGATGGTGGGAACCCCTTATAATAGCCACAGGAGGTGTATAAAACCAAGAACTGAGCACAGGGATGGTGGGAACCCCTTATAATAGCCACAGGAGGTGTATAAAACCAAGAACTGAGCACAGGGATGGTGGGGACCCCTTATAATGGGCACAGGAGGGGTATAAAACTAAGAACTGAGTGCAGAAATGGTGGAAGCCCTCACAATGGGCACAGCAGGTGTACGGATCCAATAGCCGAGCACAGGGATGGTGGGAACCCCTTATAATAGCCACAGGAGGTGTATAAAACCAAGAACTGAGCACAGGGATGGTGGGGACCCCTTATAATGGGCACAGGAGGTGTATAAAACCAAGAACTGAGCACAGGGATGGTGGGGACCCCTTATAATGGGCACAGGAGGTGTATAAAACCAAGAACTGAGCACAGGGATGGTGGGGACCCCTTATAATGGGCACAGGAGGTGTATAAAACCAAGAACTGAGCACAGGGATGGTGGGAACCCCTTGTAATAGCCACAGGAGGGGTATAAAACCAAGAACTGAGTGTAGAAATGGTGGAAGCCCTCACAATGGGCACAGCAGGTGTACGGATCCAATAGCCGAGCACAGGGATGGTGGGGACCCCTTATAATAGCCACAGGAGGTGTACAAATCCAGGAACTGAGCACAGGAATGGTGGGAACCCCTTATAATCCTTCCTCCCTGTTGAGGTGGTGGTGCAGAACATTCTGGGTGAGGTTGGGAAGATTCGAGTTCTTGAGAAAGACAGGTGGCAGCAGGAGACCTGGATAAAGGCATGGAGGAATATCAGGACTCTGTAGCTGCTGCCTGTTGATCTCGGGGTGTGCGGCTTTTCTTTCTGTCCTTGCTTCACTCCCCTAGATTTTTAGATAAAATATATTTTTGATAAAAGGCTCCATGCATGGTGACGGTGATGTTCCTTAGTCTGGCTCTCTCGTAGGGTTTATGCTGTGCGCAATTTGGTTTATTTATTATGTTCTTGTTTGTTTTTTGGTTTTGTATAGTTATATTCAATTATTTTGTAAATATGTTATTTATTAATTTTATTGTATATAAGTTGTTGTTTGTAAGATTTTTCAATAAACAAAATGAACCCCTTACAATGGGCACAGTAGGTGTATAAAGCCAAGAACTGAGTGCAGAAATTGTGGAAGCCTTCACAATGGGCACAGCAGGTGTACGGATCCAAGAGCCGAACACAGGGATGGGGGGAACCCCTTATAATAGGCACAGGAGGTGTACAAAACCAAGAACTGAGAGCAGGAATGGTGGAAGCCCTCACAATGGGCACAGCAGGTTTACAGATCCAAGAACCAAGCACAGGGATGGTGGGAACCCCTTATAATAGCCACAGGGGAATTATTAAAACCAAGAACTGAGCACAGGAATGGTGGGAACCCCTTATATTGGGCACAGGAGGTGTATAAAACCAAGAACTGGGCACAACAGTTCCCCGGATCCAAGAACTGAGCACAGGGATGGTGGGAACCTCTTATAATAGGCACAGGAGGTGTATAAAACCAAGAACTGGGCACAGCAGTTGCCCGGATCCAAGAGCCGAGCACAGGGATGGTGGGAATCCCTTATAATAGGCACAGGAGGTGTACAAATCCAAGAACTGAGAGCAGGAATGGTGGAAGCCCTCACAATGGGCACAGCAGGTTTACAGATCCAAGAACCGAGCACAGGGATGGTGGGAACTCCTTATAATAGCCACAGGGGAATTATTAAAACCAAGAACTGAGCACAGGAATGGTGGGAACCCCTTATAATAGGCACAGGAGGTGTACAAATCCAAGAACTGAGCACAAGGATGGTGGGAACCCCTTATAATGGGCACAGGAGGTGTACAAAACCAAGAACTGAGAGCAGGAATGGTGGAAGCCCTCACAATGGGCACAGCAGGTTTACAGATCCAAGAACCGAGCACAGGGATGGTGGGAACCCCTTATATTGGGCACAGGAGGTGTATAAAACCAAGAACTGGGCACAGCAGTTGCCCGGATCCAAGAACCGAGCACAGGAATGGTGGGAACCCCTTATAATAGGCACAGGAGGTGTATAAAACCAAGAACTGGGCACAGCAGGTGTACGGATCCAAGAGCCGAGCACAGGAATGGTGGGAACCCCTTATAATAGGCACAGGAGGTGTACGGATCCAAGAACCGAGCACAGGAATGGTGGGAACCCCTTATAATAGGCACAGGAGGTGTATAAAACCAAGAACTGGGCACAGCAGGTGCACGGATCCAAGAACCGAGCACAGGAATGGTGGGAACCCCTTATAATAGGCATAGGAAATGCGCTTCTGGAAGAATGGTCAAACACTCCCATAGACACTCCTAAACCTTGTGGACGGCCTTTCCAGAAGAGTTGAAGCTGTTATAGCTGCAAAGGGTGGGCCAACTCAATATTGAACCCTACGGACTAAGACTGGGATGCCATTAAAGTTCATGTGTGTGTAAAGGCAGGCGTCCCAATACTTTTGGTAATATTGTATATGTATAAATATATATATATATATATATATATATGTATATATGTATTTACATTTATTTATTTATTTATTTTTCAACAGTGCAATTAGTGAATTTGTGGGCTTCCTCTTGTATGGCAGTGAAATCAGTTTTGACAACAGCACTCCGCTCATACTACTTGTAACTTCTACGGCTTTTTTTTCACTAAAACTCAGAAGATCTTCAAGTTTTGACACTTTGCTCCATTGATTTGGGTAAATATTACCCAGATGCTGTCCTATATGAAGTGTCAGGTAACTCCCATACATAGGGGTGCGTTCTTACACAAACCCCTAAATATAACCTCATTTTCTCTATGAATTCAAGTATTTGAAAGTTTTCAGCCTCCGCCAACCCCAGATGCAGTCTATTCCTGCTCGCCGGTTTCCACCGCCAAAGCGCAGCGCAGACAGCGTCCCTAAATATCCCGGTACGCCGCCGAAAAAAGTGGCGCCCCGTCATTTGTTTTTGAAACAGAGCTGGCGGAGGCGTTGGGGTGTTTTGAAGGGGAACATAAGCTGCCGCTCAACATCTCTCCCGACTGTTCAAAACCTCCGTTTGTTATTTAGACGAGAGGCGCGCCGGCGGAGGACGAGTTGAATAAAAACATCGCTCCGTGCCACATGGCTCTAATTGGGTATTTTATACGGGAACAGAAGCCAGGGATGGTGCCAAATGTCTGAAGATAAACATGAAAATTGAATTCACGCCGCATAACTCACGGCAGCGCGTGCGGAGGATTGGCGCAGGCTGCCTGTCAGCCATGCTAACAATGTGTTGACAGCGCTCTGACATCACACAGATGTCGGGAGCATCTGCCGTGCCTGGCTCATGAATATTAATCTCCCAGCGAGCACGCAGAATCCAAGACTGCGTTTTCTGACCCGCTCGCTCTGGTTTTACGGGGATGCTGGACGTACACGTGCACCATTCCCCGGACATAGACTTTACCAGTGCTCTGGATTCTGGAATGTCCTTCATGGGAAGCACTCGCCCTATCACATATTGTCCAGTATATTGTAAGACGGGTTGCAGGTGTCACATTACCAGCAGGAAAGAATACGCCACCCCAAATATCCAAGGTGGTACAGACGGGCACTGGCAAAAAAGTTATGACTAGGGCCAACAGGGCCGCTTATAGGGAGGGACCACCCGTCCTCCTGTAGGGGCCCAGGCACACAACTGGCAAAAAGTTATGACTAGGGCCAACAGGGCCGCTGATAGGGGGGGGGGGTCACCAGTCCTCCTGTAGTGGGCACGGGCACACAACTGGCAAAAGTTATGACTAGGGCCAACAGGGCCGCTGATAGGGGGTGACCACCAGTATTCCTGTAGGGAGCCCGGGAACACAACTGGCAAAAAGTTATGACTAGGGCCAACAGGGCCGCTGATAGGGGGGACCACCAGTCCTCCTGTAGGGGGCACAGGCACACAACTGGCAAAAAGTTATGACTAGGGCCAACAGGGTCGCTGATAGGGGGGGTCCAGCACTTCTACTGTAGGGGGCCCGGGGACAAAACTGGCAAAAAAGTTATGACTAGGGCCAACAGGGTCGCCTATGGGGGGGACCACCAGTCCTCCTGTAGGGGGCCCAGGCACACAACTGGCAAAAAAGTTATGACTAGGGCCAACAGGGATGCTAATAGGGGGGGGGGGCACCAGTCCTCCTGTAGGGGGCCCGGGCACACAACTGGCAAAAAGTTATGACTAGGGCCAACAGGGCCACTGATAGGGGGGACCACCAGTCCTCCTGTAGGGGGCCCGGGCACACAACTGGCAAAAAGTTATGACTAGGGCCAGCAGGGCCACTGATAGGGGGGGACCACCAGTCCTCCTGTTGGGAGCCCGGGAACACAACTGGCAAAAAAGTTATGACTAGGGCCAACAGGGCCGCTGATAGGGGGGACCACCAGTCCTCCTGTAGGGGGCCAGGGCACACAACTGGCAAAAAAGTTATGACTATGGCCAACAGGGCTGCTGATGGGGGGGACCACCATTTCTCCTGTAGAGGGCCCGGGAACACAACTGGCAAAAAAGTTATGACTAGGGCAAACAGGGTCGCTGATAGGGGGGGGGGGGAACCACCAGTCCTCCTGTAGGGGGCCCAGGCACACAACTGGCAAAAAAGTTATGACTAGGGCCAACAGGGCCGCTGATAGGGGGGCCACCATTTCTCCCGTAGGGGGCCTGGGCACACAGGGGGCCCCCAACAGCACAGATAGGGCCGGAAAAAAGGCTGGGCAGAAGGGGCAGCAATGGCCCTGGGAGCAATGGCAATTGCAACCCCTGCAACCCCTGTATTTACGCCCCATCTGCTTCCTAAGGAGGAAAATAAAGGGGCGACATTATTTCGAGTTTAAGAGTGTTGAGAAGTGTTGAGAAGGCTTCAAGACTTTTTTAGATAGCATTGGAAGTGGTTAAAATCTTTGGTGTGGGGATGGTTTAGAACCATTTTTGGATAGAGTGTTGAGGGGCTTTTTTGTTAGCTAGATCGGTGAGGGGTAAGAGCCTTTTTGGATGGAGCTGGGAGAGCTTAGATCTATTTTTGGAAGGTTTAGAGTCAGTATTTTATATAGAGTGAGTAGAAGTTGGAACCATTTTAACAGAATGGAGGGGTAAGAACTTATTTTGATTGAGTTGGGAGGGGTAAGAACCTTTTTGGATGGAGAGGGGAGAGCTTAGATCTATTTTTGGATAGTGTTGAGAAGGTTTAGGGTCAGTATTTTGGATAGAGTGAGGACGAGTTGGAACTGTTTTTAGAGTATGGAGGGCTAATAACTTTTTTGGATTGAGTTGGGAGGGGTAGGAACCTTTTTGGATGGAGAGGGGAGAGCTTAGATCCATTTTTGGATGGTGTTGAGAAGGTTTAGAGTCAGTATTTTATATAGAGTGAGGAGGAGTTGGAACCGTTTTTACAGAATGGAGGGGTAGGAACCTTTTTGGATGGAGTGGGGAGAGTTTAGATCTATTTTTGGATAGTGTTGAGAAGGTTTAGGGTCAGTATTTTGGATAGAGTGAGGACGAGGTGGAACTGCTTTTAGAGTAGGGAGGGGTAAGAACTTTTTTGGATTGAGTTGGGAGGGCTTAGAATAAATTTTTGAATAGTGTGTGTGTGTAAGGGGTGTGAGGGGGTTAAGAACCATTTTTTGGATACTCTTTTTAGAGCATGTCAGTGCAGCGTGATGGGGGTTGTTTCCTCCATGTTTCCCTCTTCATTGGGTGCCATGCAAGATTAATAAATCCTTTCAACACATATGTGTCCACTTTAATTATACAGCAGTGTTTCGCTATGCGTTTCGCATGAGTTGATGTCTGCTTTCTCAGGAGGTATGGGCGTCTACTTTAATTACACATCGTTGTTTCTCCACGCGTTTTGCATGAATCGATGCCTGCTTCCTTGGGAGGAAAATAAAGAGAGATGTTATTTAAAGTGTAAGAGTGTTAAGAAGTGTTGAGAAGGCTTTAAAACTTTTTTTGGATAGCATTGGGAGGGGTTAAAAACCTTTGCTAAATAGTGTGTGGGGAGGGGTTTAGAGCCATGTTTGGATTGAGTAGGGAAGGGTTAGAACTGTTTTAGACAGAGCGGGGTAGGGTTAGAACATTTTTGGATAGATTGGGGAGGGGAAAGCATTTTTTTTTGATGGAGTGGGAAGAGCTTAGATCCATTTTTGGATAGAGTTGAGAAGCTTTAGCATCATTATTTTGGATTGAGTGGGGACGGGTTGGAACCATTTTAAGAGTAGGGAGGGGTAGGAACCTTTTTGGATTGAGTTAGGATGGCTTAGAATAATTTTTTGGATAGAGTTTGTGTGTGTGAGGAGGGAGGGGGTTAAGAACCATTTTTTAGATACTCTTTTTAGAGCATGTCAGCGCAGGGTGATGAGGGTTGTCACATCCTCCATGTTTCCTCCTTCATCCGGCGCCAAGCAAGGGTAATAAATCCTTTCAACATATATGGCGTCCACTATAATCATACAGTGTTGTTTCTCTACCTGTTTTGCATGTATTGATGTCTGCTTCCTCAGGAGGTATGGCATCCACTTTAATGTTGCAGCATTGTTTCATTGTTTTTTTGCTGGAATCGATGTCTGTTTGCTCAGAGGGTATGGCGCCCACTTTAACTTCTTGCTTACCGGGCACTTATATTTCCAATTTATATTATATATCCAATTTAATGGCAATGGGATTGGCCCTTTACCCTGCTCTGTGATCAGCTGAGTCCCAAGGACTCGGCTATCACAGAGAGCGCCGCATTTTAAGTCCAGGAACTTTAAGTCCGCACTGTAGCCACCTTTCCAGCCTGATGCTTTGCCTTGGACTCACTAGCACCACCTGCTGCCAGCTGCGAACAATGTACAATTTTACCAGCCCATAAATAGCAGCACTTCCTGTTACTCAGTGCCCGTTTGTTTGGATTATCTCCCTGGGTTTGCTGTATGCTCTTTGACTGATTATCGTGTATGAACTTTTGCCTTAATTCTTGACTCCTCTTCAGCCTGCCGATTCCGTACTTCACCGCCAGCTTGTGTATGACTTCTGCCTGCCTGACCATTCTTTCGATTTTGTTTGTATACGGCTTTGCCCGATCTGTTACCGGCCTGATCTCTCTGACTACGTTTTCGCCTGAATCCTCAGCACTCAAGCTCCACTTTGGACAATACCGCACAGGTACCTAACAAGGGCTCTATAGGTCAGGCCTCTGGTACCTTCCCCTGGTTCTAAAAACTTGGAGAAGTTTCTGGAAGCTAGTGGGTAGAGGCCAGGGGGTGCTAATATTTATGGAAATCTGATGAATACCCAGGCAGGAGACCTGGCAGGGTGGCTGGATCAGCCCTTAAATATGATGGAGCCTTGCCAGAAGGAAAGTCGGGTGGAAGATGGAGTCAAGAAGTTGTGTTGTGCAGCCTAGGAGGGGACCCTGGGGCGGAAGGAGGCTCTGCCTCTAGAATGAGAGCTGAGAAAGGAAGAAGGACAGAAAGATCTCGACTATCTCATAGTCTTGGTTTGGAGACACCCTAGCTTGCGAAGAAGGACCTGTACAGCAAGAGGCCTGAACAGTCATCTCTTCTAAGGCAGCAGGATTTCCAGGGACAGTGTGAGTACCTCTACGCTCCATGTTGTCATTTGAACAGTAAATAAGAATTATTCGTCTCAACGGAAACACAGACAGCAATAAAATCCCAACAGAGCTTCCAACACTGCTGCACCAGTTTAAGAAGAAGTTAAAAACCTTTTTTTTTTTTTTGCACTTAAAAAATGATAATCAATATAAGATTTTTTTGTAATGTGTCGTGGGGCAGCATCTGAAGTACACTATATTGTTAAAAGTATAGGGCGCCTACCTTTACACACACATGAACTTTAATGGTATCCAAGACTTAGTCCGTGGAGTTTAATATTGAGTTGGCCCACCCTTTTGCAGCTATAACAGCTTCAACTCTTCTGGGAAGGCTGTCCACAAGGTTTAGGAGTGTGTCTATGGGAATGTTTGACTATTCTTCCAGAAGCCCACTCTGTGTAGGCCAGTCAAGTTCCTCCACCCCAAACTTGCTCATCCATGTCTGTATGCACCTTGCTTTGTGCACTGGTCCAAATCATTTGGTAGGGGGGGGGGGGGGATTATGATGTGGGGTTTTTTTTTTCAGGGGTTGGGCTTGGCCCCTTAGTTCCAGTGAAGGGAACTCTTAAGGCATCAGCATACCAAGACATTTTGGACAATTTAATTCTTCCAACTTTGTGGGAACAGTTTGGGGGTGACCCCTTCTTGTTCCAACATGACTGTGCACCAGTACACAAAGCAAGGTCCATAAAGACATGGATAAGCAAGTTTGGGGTGGACTGGCCTTCAGAGTCCTGATCTCAACCTGATAGAACACCTTTGGGATGAATTTGAGCGCAGACTGCCAGCCAGGCCAACTCAACATTGAACCCTACAGACTAAGACTGGGATGCCATTAAAGTTCAAGTGCGTGTGGCAGGTGTCCCAATACTTTTGACAGTGGAGTGTATGTGCCACCCTATTGAGGAGACATTTCCACCATTTTTAGTAAAACAAGCAAGGATTATAGCAAGCCTCGGGAATACAGAAAACAAGAAACTTTCTAGAGGTTCTCATCCTTCTGCACATCATTTAAAGTGGATCCATCAGGATAGAAACATGGGGGTTGCCATTGCTGTCCTATGAAAGCATGCTATATGCCTGGTTGTCAGTCCTTTTAAATAACAAGTAGGCAATAAATGAGTCTCAAAAAAATGTCAGAATTCCTTTTTCATAGACATATGCCTGAACGCCTGCAGTCCCCCCCCCCCCCCCCGTTATTTCTACCACTTCTATATATGACAGCTTCTTGCTGTCACTGGTTCTAAGGAAGTGCCTGCGGGGTCCCTAGAAACCACTGATGTCACCAGGAATCCCTAAGTCTTAGAGCAAAGGCGTAAGGATAGCAGTGACATCACTGCCAGAATATGGCCACAGGCCCTATTGCCAGGCCACATTGCCATTTGCCAGCAACCTTAAATACTTTTTGTCATTGGTACATGTTCCCCGGGAAGTGCCCCCCCCATGCTATTTTTGATACCCCCTCGCCTATTAACCAAGAAAAAGGGCAATTTTAATTTGAATCTAGCTCCCATTGATTTTAGTGGGGTTCAGGTTCGCCATCTGAACTTTGAGGTTGACGGAACCCCGCTCGAACCTAACCCAGGGCAGTTCAACTCATCACTAAAAAAGACTTCATATACAAAAATTCTATCCCTTCTTCTCGGATAAATACGTTGCATTTCCCAGGAAGCTGCAGGATCGGGTAGACAGACCGGTGGAAGGGTGGGTCATTAGTAGGAGGCTGCTTGCACCTGGAAGAGGCATCCAGTTCAAGAGGATAAAGAAGGAGGCATGGAACCCAATGTATGTCACCTGAGCAGCAAATCACACCTGGACAGGGAAGTGGGGAAACAAAAAACAACATGGGGGAGCTGAGTACAGCTTTAAGAAATGCCTCCTTGCCTGCATGAACCACAAGCAGACTCTGAATCAGCGTGGGTTTTTATTTTCGGCATACAGGGTCAGTATAGGGTCACTTACAGCCAAAAGTATTTGTGATAAAAGTAAAAGATAAAAGTATTATCAGTATTTACCTTTCCTGTGTCTTGAAACTCCACCACTTTTATGCACCCCAGATGCTGCCAGTACTCGATTGTTTGGAAGGGTTGAATACCTCTTTCCCTACCATATGCAGTGGTTCCTTCTGTTGGCTCACATGTCATATAGTGACATAACAGCTGGTAGGAGAATCTCTACGCAGCGGTGTAAGCAGATGAGTTTTGTGACGTGAGTCACTTTGGTTGGGGGGCTTGTGGAACCCAGATTACTTTAGAGAGGTTGGGAAACTCCTTGTCCAGCTTCCCCGGCCCCTCTAATGTGTAAGTCACCCTGTGTCTAGGGGGCACAGGGTGACCAAGAACCCCAGTTGGGTCTGCACTAATCAGACTTGCTATACAACCACACTGGACTCAGCTTTTCGTGTTACCCCGGTTATCATGGGTTCTATACTGTATGTGTGGTTTGTGTTGAAAGAGTGAGGGGCTCTTTCACTTGGGACAATAATATTTCTGAAATATATGAAGATGAACGGTTTGACTTTTCAGATTGCTAGAATATTGCAGGAGTGTCTCATAGACCCTTGCTAGATAGTGAGGTGGGGTGGGGTTTGTTATTGTTAAGTACCTGTATCCCATTGTTCCATTGTTTCTGTCTGCCTTAAGATCAACTTATTATGGGATGTATGTGTGTATGTGGATTGGCTGCTAAGGGGGAGGGGGGATTGTCCCACATTGTATATCTTTGTGCCTGTGTTTCAATAAACAGTTCATTCTGGTTGACTCCAAAACTTGTACTGTCGAGTTCTTGGGGTAACTATAGCCAGATTCACGGATCTCGTGTTCCAGAGCTTAGGAAGCAGCTCCTTGACGGAGATACCCATTCGGGGTGTCCAGAGTCCATCACAAATTTGACCTGGTATCACCCTCTTGTAGTCTCTGTATAGTAGAGCTGGAGTGCCTTCTCCCGTGCTTGACAGATCTCCCCCCCCCCCCTCCCCAGGGTCCCATAATGCTGTTTGGTTTAGGATGGATGGAGAAGAGTTTGGTCCCCATTGGCCCCTGAGAACTCTGCTCAGGAATAGGGATCCACTTCAGGTTGAGGTTCGCAGTTCGAACCAGGGAGTAAACTAGCCATATTTTGCCAGTTTATCTGCCTGAAGTCCCTAGCCAATACTTGTAAATGTTATTCCTCTTCAGGGACCAAAGAGATCTAAGGGGAATGTGTAACATAAGGTAATGTTACTGACTGCAGAACTCTTTTTCTTCCACAAGATGGCAGTAGCAAATGTGCTTTATTTAGCTTGTGACTGACCTTAGGCTGTGGCACTCTGGGAGATGTAGTCTGGAGCCATGGCCATAACTGGGAAACCAACTACAATACCCAGTGATACCTGAGAGCAGGAGAGGTCTGATAAAAGGAAAAGCCAGTGAAGGAGTGGGGCAGTTGGGCAGCATGCCAACCAAAGAGAGGATGGGAGAAGCAATGCTGGGCTGTGCTCAGCTGTGTTGTGCTGAGCTTCGCTGGACACTGCTGTATTCCGAACCAGGTGGCTGGACCTATCTAAGTCCATTGTGCCATCTGCTTCTCTGGTGTTTACTTTGACATGCAAGTCTGTGACCCAGGACATTGCTGCCCAGGCCCTCTGGGCAACCGCAAGAGTGAACCGCCAAGGTATTTGCCATCTCTCCTGCTATCAATGTCGGTCAACTGCAAGAAAGGGGGGCCCCCCTCCGTTCATCCAACCAACTGCCACAAGAGATTTACAGAGAGAGAGAGAGTGGTGAGCAGGTCAGAGGCTCACAATTACGATCAACTCTTGTTGATTTTTTCAGTTCTCTTTTACAAGAAACCTCAGATACACATCCTGCACCCACTGTTGTTCCAAATGCTCGTACTGTTGCTAGGCTAGGCCCAACATGACCAAGTTCTGACCCCCAGAGTGCTACAAATGTTTACAGGCTAACATCTAACTGCTCAACTGTGCACACCCTAATATCTAACTGCTCCAATTGGGTCTACCTCTGTCTAAAGTACTCATCTGCATCTAAAGATTTCCCCTCCCTGATAAAACCAACTTCTCAGGTACAATAATGCAATTTACACACACCCTTATTTCCCTGCGTGCCAACATCTTCAAAGGGCCTCAACATAGACGGCAGAAGATTCACTTTAAAGACTATACTCAGATAATTTTATCCAAAGGGGAGATCTGTGTTGAACTTTAAATCCTTATATCTTAGACTTAAACCTAGCCCCTTTGTTTGAGAACCCTCAAATGGCTTAGTTGATCCACGTTGTTACTTTGGGAGATATATCTAATGCAGTGAGCTACTGTTTATGCATTTGGGGCCACAGTAAATACTGGAGGCTAAAGCCCCTGTAAGCGACTCTGTGAAGCTCCGATTCTTGTGTACCTGTTTACAGAAAGGTATACTGGTGGTGTCAGTGAGGCTGAGGCCTAACATTGCACTGGACAAGAGCAGAGGACCCACATCTACCAGCGGCTCCTGGGGGGGTAGCGCTATATATACAGTCACCATACCCGTTGCAAGCCACCTTGTCCCGAATGTTGAGGGCATAAGGGCCTCATTCTCATTAAATAATTTCTTCTCTTCAGTCTTCACAAAAGAATCGGGGGGCTACACTAACCCAGCTTGTAAGGCTAAACTAAATAATAAACCTCAGGAAGTACCGCCATGGCTAACAGAGGATAGACTTAGAACTAAACTAGAGAAACTTAACATAAATAAATCACCGGGACCGGATGGCTTGCACCCGAGGGTTCTTAAAGAGCTCAGCCAGGTGATTGCCAGACCATTATTCTTAATCTTTAAGGATAGTCTACAGACGGGTATGGTGCCAGCTGATTGGAAAAAAGCCAACGTGGTACCAATATTTAAAAAAGAGCTGAGATATATCTCTGGTAACTATAGGCCGGTCAGCCTAACATCAGTAGTCTGCAAGATTTCGGAGGGGATGTTAAGGGACCACATACAAGACTTTAGTAATGAAAACTGTATTATTAGTAGTAATCAGCATGGATTCATGAAAAATCATTCTTGCCAAACCAATCTATTAACCTTCTACGATGAAGTGAGCAGCCACCTAGATAAAGGTAAGCCTGTGGATGTGGTGTATCTGGACTTTGCAAAGGCCTTCGACACTGTTCCCCACAAACGCTTACTGTACAAACTAAGGAAGGTAGGTATGGACCATAGGGTGAGTATCTGGATAGAGAACTGGCTCCAGGGGAGAGTCCAGAGGGTGGTGATAAATGGGAGAGTACTCGGATTGGGCGGGTGTGGAAAGTGGGGTCCCCCAAGGTTCTGTCCTGGGACCAATCCTGTTTAATTTATTCATAAATGATCTAGAGGAGGGGATATCTAGTACAATCTCAGTATTTGCGGATGATACTAAACTAAGCATGCCGATATCTTCTATGCAGGATGTGGAAACCTTACAAGCGGACCTGAACAAAATAATGGGGTGGGCAACTACATGGCAGATGAGGTTTAATGTTGAAAAATGTAAAGTAATGCACTTGGGCATCAGAAACACGAAAGCAAGCTACTCACTAGGGGGGAAACCTCTGCGTGAGTCTAGGATGGAAAAGGACCTGGGGGTACTGGTGGACAACAGGCTTGGCAGTAGCATGCAATGCCAAGCCGCTGCAAGCAAAGCCAACAGAATACTGGGATGTATAAAAAAGGGGATTCACTCCAGAAATAAAGAGATTATTCTCCCACTCTACAAGACTCTGGTCCGGCCACGTCTGGAGTATGCTGTCCAGTTCTGGGCACCGGTCCTCAGGAAGGATGTGCTGGAACTGGAGAGAGTCCAGAGAAGGGCAACAAAAATAATTAGGGGAATGGAGGACATCAGCTATGAGGAAAGACTACAAGCACTAAACGTATTCTCTCTGGAGAAGAGACGATTGAGGGGGGATATGATATCAATGTACAAATACTGTACTCAGTGGTGTATTTTGGTTTTGTGCTGCCCTAGGCAAGACTAAAATTGGGCGCCCCCCCCCCCCATGTAAATTTTCCCCACTCCTTTTTTAACAGATGTGACTCCATCCAAAACTGAAGGACTACCAAGTCCCAGCATGAACCTCTGAGATCTCACGGGGGGTGAGAGGGGGCGAGAGAGAGAGAGAGAGGGGGGGTGAGAGAGAGAGGGGGAGGAGAGAGAGAGAGAGGGGGGGTTGAGAGAGAGGGGGATGAGAGAGAGAGAGAGAGAGGGGGGATGATAGAGAGAGGGGAGGGTGAGAGAGAGAGGGGGGACGAGAGAGAGAGGGGGGATGAGAGAGAGAGGGTGAGAGAGAGAGAGAGAGGGTGAGAGAGAGAGAGAGAGAGAGAGAGAGGGGGGGGTGATAGAGAGAGGGGGGGGCGAGAGAGAGAGAGAGAGGAAGAGATGGGGATGAGAGAGAGAGGGGGGGGGGGTGAGAGAGAGAGGGGGGAGAGAGAGGGGGGGATGAGAGAGAGAGAGAGGGGGGATGAGCGAGAGAGAGAGAGAGGGGGATGAGAGAGATAAAGGGGGGGTGAGAGAGAGAGAGAGGGGGGTGATAGAGAGAGAGAGAGCGGGGGAGAGAGAGAGGGGGAGAGAGAGGGAGAGAGAGAGAGGGGGAGAGAGAGAGGGGGGGAGAGAGGAGGGAGAGAGGGGGGAGAGAGAGGGGGAGAGAGAGAGAGAAGGAGAGAGAGGGGGGAGAGAGAGGTGAGAGGGGGGTGAGAGAGAGAGGGGGTGAGAGAGAGAGAAGGGGGGTGAGAGAGAGAGAGAGAGAGAGGGGGGGATGAGAGAGAGGGGGGGATGAGAGAGAGGGGGGATGAGAGAGAGAGAGAGGGGGGAGAGAGTGGGGGGATGAGAGAGAGAGCGAGAGAGAGAGGAGAGCGAGAAAGTGGGGGATGATAGAGAAAGAGAGAGGGAGTGAGAGAGAGGGGGGATGAGAGAGGCGATTCTAACAACTAGTGGCCAATAGAGTCTCAGGTGGAGGGGGGGGGCGGCTTTTTTGCTGCCCCCCTGCAAAGTGCTGCCCTAGGCCTGGGCCTTGTTGGCCTAGGCCAAAATACAGCACTGGCTGTACTGGTGATGACCCTAGCATAAGGAACAAACTATTCAGAGAAAGGAAATACAATAAGACACGTGGCCACTCACTAAAATTAGAGGAAAAACGGTTTAACCTTAAAATACGTAAGGGGTTCTTCACTGTCAGAGCAGTAAGGATGTGGAATTCTCTTCCACAAGCAGTGGTATCAGCAGGGAGCATCGATAGTTTCAAAAAACTATTAGATGGACACCTTAAAGACCACAACATACAGGGGTATACAATGTACAACATACAGGGGTATACAATGTACAACATACAGGGGTATACAATGTACAACATACAGGGGTATACAATGTACAACATACAGGAGTATACAATGTACAACATACAGGGGTATACAATGTACGGTTAAAAGCAAACACACACACACATCATAGGTTGAACTGGATGGACTGATGTCTTTTTTCAACCTCACAAACTATGTAACTATGTATATTCTCACATCCTGTCCCCCAAAGGTTGACGTGGGGATCTGTGGGGGGGGGGGGGGCACACACTGGAATTTAGAAGCCCCTTTTAGAATAAAGTACCCCTTGTTACTCATTTACAATGAAAAAGATAATAAAAATACTCACCCTGAAAAGAAAATATTCACACCATAAACATATACAATGTCCCCCATGCAAATCCAACATCAGTCACCTCAATCATGTTGTCCAGCAATTTAGTCCCACGTCAGTTATAATGATCCACCATCGATAATGCTGATCCACCGACACAATGACCTGCTACACCTAACATTGTTCACCTGCCGTTACTCCCATCGCAAATCACAGGTCAATGGCAACGTATGTAAACAAACAGGCCAGGGATTTTGGAAAACATCAAGGACCAAATATGGTCAATGATGTCACCCAGGGCCTGCAACAAATGATGTCACTTTTTTAATAGAGTACATAGTCTTGTATTGAAGCTTCACTTGTAGGTTTAAGACATCCTTCAAGTATCCAAGTATGTTATTTAAAGGATTTCAATGGTTTTTATTGTTGCTCTTTAACCACTTGCCAACTGTGCGCTGTAGTTTTACTGCTACAGTGTGGGCCGGCTGCGCAGAATCACACATATACATTATCTCATAAAAGTAAGTACACCCCTCACATTTTTGTAAATATTTTATTCTATCTTTTCACGTGACAACACTGAAGAAATGACACTTTGCTACAATGTAAAGTAGTGAGTGCACAGCTTGTATAACAGTGTAAATTTGCTGACCCCTCAAAATAACTCAACACACAGCCATTAATGTCTAAACTGCTGGCAACAAAAGTGAGTACACCCCTAAGTGACAATGTCCAAATTGGGCCCAAACTGTCAATATTTTGTGTGGACACCATTTTTTTTTCAGCACTGCCTTAACCCTCTTGGGCATGGAGTTCACCAGAGCTTCATAGGTCTTCCACTCCTCCATGACAGCATCACACAGCTGGTGGATGTTAGAGACCTTGCGCTCCTCCACCTTCCGTTTGAGGATTCCCCACAGATGCTCAATAGGGTTTAGGTCTGGAGACATGCTTGGCCAGTCCATCACCTTTACCCTCAGTTTCTTTAGCAAGGCAGTGGTCGTCTTGGAGGTGTGTTTGGGGTCGTTATCATGTTGGAATACTGCCCTGCGGCCCAGTCTCTGAAGGGAGGGGATCATGCTCTGCTTCAGTATGTCACAGTACATGTTGGCATCCATGGTTCCCTCAATGAACTGTAGCTTCCCAGTGCTGGCAGCACTCATGCAGCCCCAGACTATGACACTCCCACCACCAAACGGAAGGTGGAGGAGCGCAAGGTCTCTAAGATCCACAAGCTCCGTGATGTCGCCATGGAGGAGGGGAAGAGGACTCCAGTGGCAACCTGTGAAGCTCTGGTGAACTCCATGCCCAAGAGGGTTAAGGTGGTGCTGGAAAATAATGGTGGCCACACAAAATATTGACACTTTTGGCCCAATTTGGACATTGTCACTTAGGGGTGTAGTACAGAACGCCGGAAATACTCCACAAAATCGACCCTTCGACCTCCAACCGATGTTGGCGATGCCAAAGTGAAATAGGCACTCTATTACACATCAGGTGGGACTGCACTGCCTTTCAACCCTTTTGGACCAAAATCCACTCCATTAATTAACAGGTCACCACTGATATTCTAGAATACGCTCCGGCCCAATACCTACTCCATTGTTCCACTAACCTGCCTAGAAGATACCATAAATCCCTCACAATGCACATGATTAACCCTGCCAAATCATGTATACCGGTGCACTGGACTTCAACTTCTATTCCATCACAGTACATGTTGGCATTCATGGTTCCTTCTATTCCATCCCTAAAAGAATGGTTCTCTAGAATTAATAAAGTGGCGGAAATGGAGGAATTGATCCATATTGCCAAAGAGAAAGTTGACAAATACAACCTGACTTGGGCCGCTTGGGACCACTTCCGACACACCGAGTCTTTTACAAATCTGCAGAATACTACAAACTAAATTATCTCTTATTGCAACTTTAGGAAAATGCACAATTACAAACCTCTTTCACATTTACAAGCTATAGATGCATCCCCCCATTTTACCCCCCCCCCCTTTTTTTTTTTTTGTTGGTTCTACCATGTCCCTATGTCCAACATTCTACTTCACTCCGATATCTTGCTTCCATCTCATCTTACCAGTTCACAGTTACATGGACTACTAACTTGACGGAGGTGGTTTCCATCCTCGGGCGCAATGTGTTCCCATTCGGGGCGTCTGAATAGATCCCACAACCGGTTCTACTGACATTTCTATTGATATCCATGTAACTGTACACTGCTATGCAGATTCATGTTGTATAACCTAATGAATATCTGGTTGTTTTCTTGCTTTCCTATAATGTTACTTCTATACTTGTTAAATTGTTGCACTTCTTTAAAACCTAATAAAAACTTTTTTGGAAAAAAAAGAAAGAAAAAAGATTGTGTTTTTTTTTTTTTTAAATTTATGCTATTTTTTAATTTATAGCGCATACAAAAAAAAAAAAAAAAACAGTAGTGATCAAATACCACTAAAAGAAAGCTCTATTTGTGGAAAAAATATATATACATTTTGTTTGTGTACAGCATTGCATGACCACCCATTTGCTCATTAAAGTAGCGCAGTGCCAAATAGCAAAATACGGCCTAGTCATGAAGGGGTAAGGGGGTAAAACCTTCTGGTGCTGAAGTGGTTAAAATGCATAAAAATACCCTCTTCCTCCTGAAGGGTATTTTTGTTTGTTGGGTTTTTTTTTTTTTTTCTTGGTACACGTCCCCATGGCAGTGCCCAAATACCCTTGCTTGCAAATTAGCCTTAAAAAAAATCCAAAAAAGTTATCTCCCATAGGGTAATGTTTGGTATTTCTGCCGGGTGTAAACTTTCATGCAACAAGCTAATCAAACTTTGCCTGGTTCACTCATCCCTGCATAGTAAGAGTGAAAAATTATTTTTCAGTTACCCAAAATCTCACCAAAAATGTAGAGATTCCTCAGAAATGCAAAAAAAAATAAATAAAAATAATAGACAAGACAAAATTAAGGTTAGCCTGATGTTCTTTAATAGCTGCTGGGGGTCACAAAAGCTCCTTTCAACTATCCTGGATCTGTGCCAAAAATGGACCCATTTTAGCCTCATTATTTTAAATAAAAAAAAAAAAAAGAAAAAAGCAGAATAAAAAAGCGACTGTACACAAATAATGACCAATTACCAAAAAAAAGGATAAAACAAAAACAGATTAAAAAAAAAAAACACAAGTACAAAGATGACAAAATGAAACTAAAGCACTCTAAATAAGACCCCCCCCCACAAAAAAAATAAGTAAAAAACACTGTCTGAATACATTTAAAAAAATAAATAAAAAAGCAACCGTGCACAAATAATGATCAATTACACACACAAAAAAAGGAAGGGGAAAAAAAAAAACACCAGTACAAACTTTAGAAACTAAGCCACCCTAAATTGGATCCCCCCCCCCAAAGAAAAAAAAACAAAAACAAAAAAAAAAGATCAATTACAAATAAAAAAGGGAATCCCCCCCCTCTCCCCAAAAAAAAAGAATATAAAGAAAAAAAAATACAAGTACAAAGATGACAAAATTAATCTAAACCTCTCTGAATTAGACATCCCCCCCCCCCAGAAAAAAAAATAAATAAATAAAAAAACACCATCTGAATACATTTAAAACAATAAATAAAAAGGCAACTGTGCACAAATAATGGTCAATTACACACAAAAAACAAAAAAAAACAAAAACAAAACACCAGTACAAAGATGACAAAATGAAACTAAACCACCCTAAATAGGACCCCCCCCCCAAAAAAAAAAAAAAAAAAAACACACCCTTTGAATAAATATAAAAAAAATAATTATAAAAATAATAATAAAAACTGTACACAAATAATGATCAAGTAAAAAAAAGGGAACCCCCCCCCCCAAAAAAAAAATATAAAAAGAAATAATACAAGTACAAAGATGACAAGATTATTCTTAGCCCACTGTAAATAAGAACCCCCCCCCCCCCCCCCCCCCCGTGGAAAAAAAAACGAAAAAAAAAAAACCACCATCTAAATACATTTAAAAACAAAAAAGCAGCTGTGCACAAATAACGATCACACACAAAAGAAGCAAAAACGAAACAGGAGCAAAAAACAAAACAAAACACCAATGCAAAGATGACAAAATGTAACTAAACCACCCTAAATAGGACCCCCCCCCCGCAAAAAAAAACAAAAAAAAACAACACCCTGTGAATAAATGTAGAAATGTTAATAAAATAAGCAACTGTGCAAAAATAATGATCAATAACCCCCCCCCCCCCAAAAAAAAAAAAAAAATATAAAGAAAAAAAAAATACAAGTACAAAGATGGCAAAATGAAATAAACTAAACCACCCTAAAAAAGACCTCCCCTCCTGCCAAAAAAAACCAACAAAAAAAAAAAAAAACCCTGTGAATAAATGTAGAAATGTTAATAAAATAAGCAACTGTGCACAAATAATGATTAAAAAAAAAAAATCCCCCCCCCCAAAAAAAAAAAAATAAAAAAAAATATAAAGAAAAAAAAAATACAAGTACAAAGATGACAAAATGAAATAAACCAAACCACCCTAAAAAGACCTCCCCTCCCCTCCTGCCAAAAAAAAACAACAACAAAAAAAAAAAACCCTGTGAATAAATGTAGAAATGTTAATAAAATAAGCAACTGTGCACAAATAATGATTAAAAAAAAAAAATCCCCCCCCCCAAAAAAAAAAAAATAAAAAAAAATATAAAGAAAAAAAAAATACAAGTACAAAGATGACAAAATGAAATAAACCAAACCACCCTAAAAAGACCTCCCCTCCCCTCCTGCCAAAAAAAAACAACAACAAAAAAAAAAAACCCTGTGAATAAATGTAGAAATGTTAATAAAATAAGCAACTGTGCACAAATAATGATAAACCCCCCCCCCCAAAAAAAAATAAATAAAAAAAATTATAAAGAAAAAAAAATACAAGTACAAAGATGACAAAATGAAATAAACTAAACCACCCTAAAAAAAGACCTCCCCTCCCCTCCTGCCAAAAAAAAAGGCAAATGTACTTATATAATAATCAATTATATCAAAAAGGAAAAAAGCACAAATATGAGGATCAAAGAATTTACCAACCCTAAATACAACCCTCCAAAATCGATAAAATAAAATGAAAAATAAATACAAATATAGCTATTTTTTTTTTTTTAGCAAATTTTGCCTAAGCAGTTTAATGTGCAGAGTTTCCGCTTTGACTGCAATATAATGACTGTGTCCTGTAGGGATCAGTGGAGGAACCACCTGAGCTTCCGGTGGAGGACAGAGGTATCCATCACACCTGGAAGTCCCATAGAGCAGTGATTTCTGGAGCCCATAAAGTAAAGATTTCACACTCCATGCACCAGACAGGTACAAATTCAGCCTAATCATGTACAGGGGACCTCTGACTGAGCTATTTTAGGATATTGACCAGGGGGGGTTCTTCCACTGCCCAACCTGACCTACATCATAAGACCACCCGTGGAGATACGTAATATCCATGAAACCAGAAGGTTACAGAATAAAGTCCTGGACATTGTATTTTCTTGGCGTCTGGAGGAAATATTTTTCTCTCTTTTACACTTTCCTCATTACTCTGAAAGTTACAGCAAAAAACGACTGAAGTCTCCATTGGCAGGAGCCCAGACCAACTGGTCCTCTCCTCCTCAGCCGGATTCTTGCACACTTTGGGGCGGTGGTAACATCTTGACGGCAGTGTGTGTTTGCATGTGCCCAGATGGCGGGAGACGCTATTTGCGAGTGATGACGCCTATTTTATGAAGCCAGGCGAATTCATTCCCGTGAACCGGCTCCTGCCTACATTACTTCCCCCATCTTGGCGTCTGTTCATTATTATGCGTGGACACGGACAGGCCGGGCCCGCAGAATGCAGAACTTTCCTTTTTTCCTTGTGTGTTTTCTCGCCATAAAAACTTTTATGACGAACGTACAGAATTGTTCACACGTTCCGCCCCTGGAGACAATTTCTGAAACACACACACACATGGCTATTTTACGGGAGCGCCATGAGCATCGGAATTAAGATATTCCATTTATTTATCTAACTTTTTTTTTTTAAAAGTGGACCTCCCATGAAGCCAGACGATTTACATTCTCACCAGCCTCTGAGTCCCCTTCCACCATCTTTCACAATACAAATGGCTGTTAAAAACCATTGATCAATAAAAACAACCCCCCGACCCTTCCTTCCATAAAAATAAATAAATAAAAATACACCATTATGCTTATAATCCCTGGGGTAGTGGTGGCCAACCTTGGCACCCCAGATGTTTTGGAACTACATTTCCCATGAGGCTCATGCACTCTGCAGTGTAGTTGAGCATCATGGGAAATGTAGTTCCAAAACATCTTGGGTGCCAAGGTTCACCAATCATGGGAAATGTAGTTCCAAAACATCTAGGGTGCCAAGGTTCACCAATCATGGGAAATGTCGTTCCAAAACATCTAGGGTACCAAGGTTCACCAATCATGGGAAATGTAGTTCCAAAACATCTAGGGTACCAAGGTTCACCAATCATGGGAAATGTAGTTCCAAAACATCTGGGGTGCCAAGGTTCACCAATCATGGGAAATGTAGTTCCAAAACATCTGGGGTGCCAAGGTTCACCAATCATGGGAAATGTAGTTCCAAAACATCTGGGATGCCAAGGTTCACCAATCATGGGAAATGTAGTTCCAAAACATCTGGGGTGCCAAGGTTCACCAATCATGGGAAATGTCGTTCCAAAAGATCTGGGGTGCCAAGGTTCACCAATCATGGGAAATGTCGTTCCAAAACATCTAGGGTGCCAAGGTTCACCAATCATGGGAAATGTAGTTCCAAAACATCTGGGGTGCCAAGGTTCACCAATCATGGGAAATGTAGTTCCAAAACATCTGGGGTGCCAAGGTTCACCATTCATGGGAAATGTAGTTCCAAAACATCTGGGGTGCCAAGGTTCACCAATCATGGGAAATGTAGCTCCAAAACATCTGGGGTGCCAAGGTTCACCATTCATGGGAAATGTAGTTCCAAAACATCTGGGGTGCCAAGGTTCACCAATCATGGGAAATGTAGCTCCAAAACATCTGGGGTGCCAAGGTTCACCAATCATGGGAAATGTAGTTCCAAAACATCTGGGGTGCCAAGGTTCACCGATCATGGGAAATGTAGTTCCAAAACATCTAGGGTGCCAAGGTTCACCAATCATGGGAAATGTAGTTCCAAACCATCTGGGGTGCCAAGGTTCACCAATCATGGGAAATGTAGTTCCAAAACATCTGGGGTGCCAAGGTTCACCATTCATGGGAAATGTAGTTCCAAAACATCTGGGGTGCCAAGGTTCACCAATCATGGGAAATGTAGTTCCAAAACATCTGGGGTGCCAAGGTTCACCAATCATGGGAAATGTAGTTCCAAAACATCTAGGGTACCAAGGTTCACCAATCATGGGAAATGTAGTTCCAAAACATCTGGGGTGCCAAGGTTCACCAATCATGGGAAATGTAGTTCCAAAACATCTGGGGTGCCAAGGTTCACCAATCATGGGAAATGTAGTTCCAAAACATCTGGGGTGCCAAGGTTCACCAATCATGGGAAATGTAGTTCCAAAACATCTGGGGTGCCAAGGTTCACCAATCATGGGAAATGTCGTTCCAAAAGATCTGGGGTGCCAAGGTTCACCAATCATGGGAAATGTCGTTCCAAAACATCTAGGGTGCCAAGGTTCACCAATCATGGGAAATGTAGTTCCAAAACATCTGGGGTGCCAAGGTTCACCAATCATGGGAAATGTAGTTCCAAAACATCTGGGGTGCCAAGGTTCACCATTCATGGGAAATGTAGTTCCAAAACATCTGGGGTGCCAAGGTTCACCAATCATGGGAAATGTAGCTCCAAAACATCTGGGGTGCCAAGGTTCACCATTCATGGGAAATGTAGTTCCAAAACATCTGGGGTGCCAAGGTTCACCAATCATGGGAAATGTAGCTCCAAAACATCTGGGGTGCCAAGGTTCACCAATCATGGGAAATGTAGTTCCAAAACATCTGGGGTGCCAAGGTTCACCGATCATGGGAAATGTAGTTCCAAAACATCTAGGGTGCCAAGGTTCACCAATCATGGGAAATGTAGTTCCAAAACATCTGGGGTGCCAAGGTTCACCAATCATGGGAAATGTAGTTCTAAAACATCTGGGGTGCCAAGGTTCACCAATCATGGGAAAATGTAGTTCCAAAACATCTGGGGTGCCAAGGTTCACCATTCATGGGAAATGTAGTTCCAAAACATCTGGGGTGCCAAGGTTCACCAATCATGGGAAATGTAGTTCCAAAACATCTGGGGTGCCAAGGTTCACCAATCATGGGAAAATGTAGTTCCAAAACATCTGGGGTGCCAAGGTTCACCAATCATGGGAAATGTAGTTCCAAACCATCTGGGGTGCCAAGGTTCACCAATCATGGGAAATGTGGTTCCAAAACATCTGGGGTGCCAAGGTTCACCAATCATGGGAAATGTAGTTCCAAAACATCTGGGGTGCCAAGGTTCACCAATCATGGGAAATGTAGTTCCAAAACATCTAGGGTGCCAAGGTTCACCATCACTGCCCTAGGGCATCCCTAGGGGATTATGAGCACCCAACTCTGCCGGGATGCATAGTGATATTATCCTTGCCTCCCGGAAGCACCCAAAACCAAGGCTGAGGCACAATCAATATTTTTTATTTTTAGTTTTTTTGGAGGGGGGGGGGGTTGTTGATCAATTGCTTTTTATAGCCATTTGTGTTTAGGGGGCTAGCAATAAAGTGGTGGAGGGTCTGATTTACCCATCCAGTGTATGTATATACAGTATCTCACAAAAGTAAGTATACCCCTCACATTTTTGTAAATATTTTATTCTATCTTTTCATGTGACAACAGTGAAGAAATGACACTTTGCTACAATGTAAAGTAGTGAGTGTACAGCTTGTATAAGGCTACGTTCACATGTGGGCGTAGCGGATCACAGGCAGAATCACCGCGATTCTGGCCGCGATCCAGAATCATTGCAAATCGCGGGACGCCTGTGCGATGCCCGTAATTTGCAATGGCACCCCAAACGCTGTGCGATGTTGCCGCGACTTCCGCCAGCCGAATCGCGGTAACATTGCGCAAACAGAATCGCGGGAGGCATGGCGCCCAAAAGAAGCTCTTGTACCTTTTTTGGGCGTCATGCGTCCCGCCATTCTGTTTGCACGATGTTACCGCGATTCGGCAGGTGGAAGTCACGGCAACTTTGCACAGCGTTTGGGTGTGCCATTGCAAATCATGGGCATCGCACAGGCGTCCCGCGATTTGCAATGATTCCAGATCGTGGCCAGAATCGCGGTGATTCTGCCTGTGATCCGCTATGCCCACATGTGAACGTAGCCTAATAGTGTAAATTTGCTGTCCCCTCAAAATAACTCAATGTTATTAATTTATTATTGACATTAATGTCTAAGCCGGTGGCAACAAAAGTGAGTACACCCCTAAGTCAAAATGTCCAAATTGGGACCAAAGTGTCAATATTTTGTATGGCCACCATTATTTTCCAGCACTGAAAAAAATGTCAGAAAGGGGACTCTCGCGCTATTATGGAAAAGAAATTTATGGGATGAAAGAATAGGTGGGAGGTTGCAGCTAGCACTGATAGTTTATCCTTAAACTAGGGAAAAATGAAGATGTGGGGTAGTGCTGCGCTACCTCTTACGTAATAAAGATAGTATAGTAATTAAAACAGTCCAAAAAAGTGTCTCTATTGGTCAAATATGAAATGTGCGGATAAATCAAGTATGAACCATCTTAAATTGGAGTTCCACCCATTTTAATAAGTTTAGATTTAATCCCCTTTAAAAATACTTTTACCAATGGAAACTATTTTTTTTTTTTTTTTTTGCAAGCAAATACCTTTTTTTCATCTTTATTCATCCGCACTTCCGGGTCCGGCCGCCTATAGGGGATTACGTCACTTGGCGATTCGCAAGGGCTGCTGGGATACATTGCCTAGTGACGAAATCTCCCATTATTACACCGGCACCAGCTGTACTCGGATGTATTGGATTGAGACCATGCCCTGCCCCGCCCCGCCTCCTCTCAGTGAGGTCTATGGGATGTATTGCTTGCACTCCGCGCTCACTGAGAGGAGGCAGGGTGGAGGCGGAGCGGAGCGCGGACTGAAAGCAATACATCACGTAGAGCTCATTGAGAGGAGGCGGGGCGGAGCACGGACTCAATGCAAAACATCCGAGTACAGCTGGTGCCGGTGTAATAATGCGAGATTTTGTCACTAGGCATCACTAATTCTAAGAAAAATGATCTGTTTTTTCTTGTTCTGGACTCCAGAACCAGAAAAAACAGATCATTTTTCTTAGAATTTTTAGTAGCACAGGGTTGTGGCTCTGCTCCTTTCACACCTGGGCGTTTTTGTTGCAGGCATTTATTGGGCATTTTTTGGGCGTCTTTGGAGGCAGGCATGACATCTGATTTTCTGTATAGGGGTATCTATACACACACACATATATACAGTATATATATATATATATATATATATATATATATATATATATACACATACACACATACAGGTGTGATAGGAGCGGAACCCTATCCCTGCAAATAATTTCATTAGCGCAGGGATGGGGTTCTGCTCCTTTCACACCTATATGTGTGTATGTGTATATATATACATATATGTGTGTGTGTATATATACCCCTACACAGAAGTTCAGATGTCATGCCTGCCTCCAAAGATGCCCAAAAAATGCCCGATAAACGCCTGCAACATGAAACGCCAGGGTGGAGCGGAACCCCATCCCTGCGCTACTAAAAATGGAAAATGGAAAACAATCTTTTTTTTCTGGTTCTGGACATGCTACAGAGCTGAAACTTCACAGGTACACTTTTTAGACCCCCAGACACTAAATCCAAAGAAATCTCTTTTTTTTTTTTTTTCAATAATTTTTTCAATAATTGGCTCTCTATCAAAAACGACAATTTTTAAGAACTTTTTTTTTGTGTGATTGAGCATGACCCAGAACCATCATATTCTGATTGGCCAAATACAAAGTCGTACAAAGTCGTCTATCATACAAGTCGCGCTGAAGTCGCACTGAAAGTCGCGCTAACAAGTCGCCCCTTATGAGGCGACTTTCTGGTCGCGGCAGTGTGAATGGAGTCTAAAAGATATAAAAACAAGATAGGCAGAATGTAATAACAGTAAACAATAAATATGACAATGAATAAATAGTGCGAGTGCAATAATAAAGTGCTTGAGGATTGTGCAAATGCTGATAAGAAGAAGGTGCCTAGTGCTAATATAGCCAAAAGGTGCCTAGTGCAAGGGAATGGAATATTGATACATAATAAATAATGTAACTAAAATAAAATAAAATATATATATAGGTGCTGGTATATACGTGTGGAAAGTGATAGTGCTAACAATCACGAATAAATCAAATAGCCCATAATGGCTAGTTAAAAAATAAATAGTCCCAAGTGATAGTGGCTATCACGCCTTAATAAAATGAAAGCAATATAATAATGGTAGGTAGTCACTAATTCAAATTAAAGTGCATGGTGAAGTAATCCAGGAGATAGAAAACAACACATGGGGTCTCTTCGCTTGTGGTCCTGTGACGGTAATACTCTGTGATAAGCCAAATGCTGGGTGCTGGGGATGCTAATCAATCCGAGGTAAACATGCAGGTAGATATTACCAGATATCTCCAAAGAAAGTGCAGGTGATGGACAGTGGGGGGCCCCCTAAGGGCTCTTTCACACGGGCGATCCGATCAGATCCGCCTGTCAGTTTTTTAGGCGGATCTGATTGGATCCTCCATGCAGCTCTATGGGGCAGCGGATGTCAGACACCTCCCTCTCCGCACTGCAAGCGGAGACGGAGCTGTCATCCGCCGGCTCAGCGGGGATCGGCGGATCGATCCCCGCTGAGCAGCAGGGATCCGCCTACGGAGGCGGACCGTGTGAAAGAGCCCTAACTGTGTGGATGGCCTCTCACCTGTCACTTTCAGCGGATGAAGGGCTGCAGGGTTCCAGGGATGGGTCTCTCTCCTGGCTCCTGGCAATGGTTTGTCCTCTTGTGGGGAGTGGGTCCTGTTTATGGGGCTCTCCTAGGACCCTATAGGTGGGGACCCTGGCGGGGTACTCCGCTACTCCTGGCGATTCTCTCAGTAATGGGGTACAAATATGAAGCCTCTCATAGTGTAGTATTTTTAAAATATTTATTAGATAAAGCAGTAGTAACTCACATTTAAAAATGGCGGTCAGCAGCGCAGTGAAGTATAGGTAACGTGCGTCTCTTCCTAATACGGCACTTCCGGGTCTCCGTGTTATGGACCTTGCTTTGTGCACTGGTGCGCAGTCATGTTGGAACAGGAAGGGGCCATCCCCAAACTCTTCCCACAAAGTTGGGAGCATGAAATTGTCCAAAATGTCTTGGTATGCTGACACCTTAAGAGTTCCCTTTACTGGAACTAAGGGGCCAAGCCCAACCCCTGAAAAACAACCCCCACACCATAATCCCCCCTCCACCAAATGATTTGGACCAGTGCACAAAGCAAGGTCCATAAAGATATGGATGAGCGAGTTTGGGGTGGAGGAACTTGACTGGCCTGCACAGAGTCCTGACCTCAACCCGATAGAACCCCTTTGGGATGAATTAGAGTGGAGAATACAAACCAGGCCTTCTCCTCCAACATCAGTGCCTGACCTCACAAATGCGCTTCTTGAAGAATGGTCGAACATTCCCATAGACACTCCTAATCCTTGTGGACAGCCTTCCCAGAAGAGTTGAAGCTGTTATAGCTGCAAAGGGTGGACCAACTCAATATTGAACCCTACGAACTAAGACTGGGATGCCATTAAATTCATGTGTGTGTAAAGTCAGGCGTCCCAATACTTTTGACAATATAGTGTATATGTCCTGCACAGTAAGTGGTTATACCAGGATCATGGCGGCAGCTGCAGTCATGATCCCTGTACCATTTTTTTGGAGCTGTCTTGTAAAAATGATCATTGACTGTCTTGTAAAAGCAATTACTTTTACATTGACCCCCCCCCCCTCGCCTCCACCTGCCACCATTTCCAGGCTTTCCCATTTTACTGTGGAGCCCAGGACTGCTGTAAGCAGTTAGGTCTGCTGCCCACTGAGGAGATAGAGGAGCATCTGTTCCTCCATCTCCTCTGTGATGAATGCGCAGAGACAGGTACTCTTTATGTCCAAATATCTGTTCCCATCTCCTCTGTAATGAATGAGCAGAGACAGGGATTCTTTATGGAGACATCAGGGGTCTATTAGACCCCAGGTGCCTCCCCAGCTATCCAAGGCAGTTGTGCAAACATCTGTTCCCCATCTCCTCTGTGATGGCTGTGCAGAGACAGGTATTCTTTGTGGAGACATCAGGGGTCTATTAGACCCCCGGTGAATCCCCAGTTCAAACATCTGTTCCCCATCTCCTCTATGATGAATGCGCAGAGACCAGTATTCTTTATGGAGACATCAGGGGTCTATTAGACCCCAGGTGCCTCCACAGCTATCCAAGGCAGCTGTTCAAATATCTGTCCCCTATCTACTCTGTGATGAATGTGCAGAGACAGGTATTCTTTATGGAGACATCAGGGGTCTATTAGACCCCCAGGTGCCTCCCCAGCTATCTAAAGCAGCTGTTCAAACATCTGTTCTCCATCTCCTCTGTGATGGATGTGCAGAGACAGGCGTTCTTTATGGAGACATCAGGGGTCTATTATACCCCAGGTGCCTCCCCGGCTATCCAAGGCAGCTGTTCAAATATCTGTTCCCCATCTCCTCTGTGATGAATGTGCAGAGACCGGTATTCCTTATGGATAAATCAGGGGTCTATTAGACCCCCAGGTGCCTCCCCAGCTATCTAAGGCAGCTGTTCAAACATCTGTTCCCCATCTCCTCTGTGATGAATGTGCAGAGACAGGGACTCTTTATGGAGACATCGGGGATCTATTAGACCCCAGGTGCCTCCCCAGCTATCATTTTCTAGCAAAAAAATAAAATAAACTTCAGATAGTAACGTGTGGATAAATGTCAAAATTGCCCTGGACAGCCAGTGGTTGAGTTCACCTTAAGGCCCCTTTCACACTTGTGCGACATGTCCTGCAATTTGGGACTGCAAAGTCGCATGACAAGTCGTACCCCATAATTTACAATGAGTATCGTTCATATCTGTGTGACTTCAAGTTGCAGCGACTCCAAAGTAGTCCCTGCACTACTTTGGTATGACTCTAATCCTGAGGTCTATGGACCTCAAGTCGCATCAGACAGGCATTGCTTCAAGTCGCATTAAAGTCATACCCCATGATTTCCAACGAGTAGCATTCATATCTGTGTGACTTCAATGTACTCCCTGCACCACTTTGGTCTGACTTTCATGCACTGTAGGTCCATAGACCCAAGATTACACAGACATCGCTTCAAGTCGCATCAAAGTCGTGAGAAAGCTGCATGTCTTTCAGGTCCTACAAGTGTGAAAGGGGGCAGTCCACTTTGTTTTATAAAAAGATAAAAATAAATGTAAGAATTAGTAATGAAGACTGTAACTGTTCCAGTATGGTTAAGGCCCCTTTCACACATGTGCGACTTGGGACTGACAAGTCGTACCCCATGATTTCCAGTGAGTACCGTTCATATCTGTGCGACTTTAAAGTACTCCCTGCACCACATTGGTCCTACTTTCATGCGACTTGGGGTCCATAGACCTCAAGATTGCACAGGCATTGCCTTAAGTCGCATCAAAGTCGCACGGAAAAGTTGCGGCAAAGTCACGTTACTTTCAGATCATACAAGTGTGAAAGGTGTGTGTAACATGTTACTAATGCAGCTTCCACTCATTCACCCACACAGCCGAGTCATCCATTCACACCGATCTGTGAATAAATGGCTCGGGACTGCAAAGTCACATGACAAGTTGTATCCCATGATTTCCAATGAGTGCCTTTCATATCTGTGCGACTTCAAGTTGCAGCGACTTCAAAGTACTCCCTGCACCACTTTGGTCCGACTTTGATGCAACTGGAGGTCCATAGACCTCAAGATTACACAGGTTACCCCTTGATGTTAACCCCTTCCATGCCAGTGTCATTAGTACAGTGACAGTGCAATTTTTTTACCACTGATTTTTGTACTGTAATGTCATTGGTCCCCCAAAAAAGTGTCAAAAATGTCAGTCAGGGGTCCGATTTGTCCCCTGCAATGTCGCAGTCCCGCTAAAAATCTCAGATCGAAAAATAAAAATACCATAAAAACATCCCACAGTCTGCAGACGTGATAACTTTTGCGCAAACCAATCAATATACACTTATTGGGATTTTTTTTAAATATTTAGCAGAATAAAATTGGCCTAAAATGATAAAAATTTAATTTTTTACACTTTTTTTTATTGGGAATGTTTTTTAGCAGAAAGTAAAAAAATATATATATATTTTTTTTTAATTGTCGCTCTTTTTTGTTTTTAGCGCAAGAAATAAAAATTGCACAGGTGATCAAATACCGCCAAAATAAATCTCTATTTGTGGGGAACAAAAAGGACATCAATTTTATTATATGTCACTGATCCCCAAAAAAGTGTCAAAAATGTCAGTTAGGGGTCCAATTTGTCCGCTGCAATGTCGCAGTCCCGCTAAAAATCGCTGATCAAAAATTTAAAATACCATAAAAACATCCCCTAGTTTGTAGATGCGATAACTTTTGTGCAAACCAATCAATATACACTTATTGCAGTTTTTCTTTACCAAAAATATGTAGCAGAATACAAATTGCCCTAAAATGATGAAGAAATTTTATTTTTTTAATTTTTTTTATTGGGAATGTTATATAGCAGAAAGTAAAAAATATTGTTTTTTTTTTTTTTAATTGTCGTTCTTTTTTTCTTTATAGCGTAAGAAATAAAAATCACACAGGTGATCAAACACCACTAAAAGGAAGCTCTGTTTGTGGGGAAAAAGGAAATCAATTTTATTATATGTCACTGATCCCCAAAAAAGCGTCAAAAGTGTCAGTTAGGGGTCCGATTTGTCTGCTGCAATGTCGCAGTCCCGCTAAAAATTGCAGATTGCCGCCATTACTAGTAAAAAATAAATAAATAAATAAATAAAAATGACATAAATCTTTCCCCTAGTTTGTAGACGCGATAACTTTTGCGCAAACCAATCAAAATACGATTATTGGGATTTTTTTTAACCAAAAATATGTAGCAGAAAACAAATTGGCCTAAAATGATGAGAATTTTTGATTTGTGAAATTTTTTTTTGGGGAATGTTATATAGCAGAAAGTGAAAAATATTGTTTTTTTTTTTTTTCAGAATTGTCGCTCTTTTTTTGTTTATAGCGCAAAAAATAAAAATCACACAGGTGATCAAATACCACCAAAAGAAATCTCTGTTTGTGGAGAAAAAAAGGACGTCAAATTTATTATGTCACTGATCCCCAAGAAAATGTCAGTTAGGGGTCCGATTTGTCCGCTGCAATGTCGCACTCCTGCTAAAAATCGCAGATCGCCGCCATTACTAGTAGAAATAAATAAATAAATAAAAATGACACAAATCTTTCCCCTAGTTTGTAGACGCAAAAACCTTTGCGCAAACGAATCAAAATACACTTATTAGAATTTTTTTTACCGAAAATATGTAGCAGAATACTAATTGGCCTAAAATGATGAAGAAATTATTTTTTTTTACATTTTATTTATTGGAAATGTTATATAGCGGAAAATTGTCGCTTTTTTTTTTTTGTTTTTAGCGCAAGAAATAAAAATCGCAGAGGTGATCAAATACCGCCAAAAGAAATCTCTATTTGGGGGGAAAAAAAAGGACATTGATTTTATTATATGTCACTGATCCCCAAAAAAGTGTCAAAAGTGTCAGTTAGGGGTCCAATTTGTCCGCTATTGGGATTTTTTTTACCAAAAATATGTAGCAGAATAAAAATTGGCCAAAAATGATGAAGAAATTTATTTTTTTTTTTTATTTTTTTTTTATTGGGAATGTTATATAAGGGCTCTTTCACACGGGCTTTCCGTGTGAAAGCTCCGCTGCGGGACTTTTTTTTTTTTTTTTCACGGAGCGGATGACATTTGTGTCATCCGCTCCGTGTGTCCGCATATCATCCCATCCGTTTGCGGATGATATGCGGACCTAATGTAAGTCTATGGGGATTGCGGATGTCAGCGGATGACACCGCTGACATCCGATTTTCCTTCCTTTCCGTTTTTTGAACGGAACAAAAATAGGATTTTTTCAGTTCCAAAAAACGGAACAGAACTGAAAGGAAGGAAATCGGATGTCAGCGGATGGTATTCCGCTGACATCCGCAATGCCATAGACTTACATTATGTCCGCAAATCATCCGCAAAAAAATAGGATGATTTGCGGACACACGGAGCGCCCGTGTGAAAGAGCCCTAACAGAAAGTAAAAAATGTTTTTTTTTTTTTCTTTTTAACTGTCGGTCTTTTTTTGTATACAGAGCAAGAAATTAAAATCGCAGAGGTGAGCAAACACCACCAAAAGAAAGCTCTATTTGTGGGGAAAAAGGGACATCAATTTTATTATATTTCACTGATCCCCAAGAAAATGTCAGTTAGGGGTCCGATTTGTCCGCCGCAATGTCGCATTCCCGCTAAAAATCGCAGATCGCCGCCATTACTTGTAAAAATAAATAAATAAATAAATAAAAAGGACATAAATCTTTCCCCTAGTTTGTAAACACGATAACTTTTGCGCAAACAAATCAATCTATGCTTATTGGGATTTTTTTTTGACCAAAAATATGTAGCAGAATATAAATTGGCCTAAAATGATGAAGAAATTACATTTTTTTAAATTTTTTTTATTGGGAATGTTATATAGCGGAAAGTTAAAAATATTGTTTTTTTTAGGTTTTTTTTTTTTTCAGAATTTTCGCTCTTTTTTTGTTTATAGCGCAAAAAATAAAAATCGCACAGGTGATCAAATACCACTAAAAGAAAGCTCTATTTGTGGGGGGGGGAAAAAAGGACATCAATTTTATTATATGTCACTGATTCCCAAAAAAGTGTCAGTTAGGGGTCCGATTTGTCCGCTGCATTGTCGCAGTTCCACTAAAAATCGCAGATCGAAAATGAAAAATGCCATAAAAACATCCTCTAGTTTGTAGACGCAATAACTTTTGCGAAAACCAATTAAAATGCACTTATTGGGATTTTTTTACCAAAAATATGTAGCAGAGTACAAATTGGCCTAAAATGATGAAGAAATTTAATTTTTTTTTAAATTTTCTATTGGGAATGTTATATAGCAGAAAGTAAAAAATATTGTTTTTTTTTTTTTTTCTATTGTCGGTCTTTTTATGTTTATAGCGCAAGAAATAAAAATCGCAGAAGCTCTATTTGTGGGGAAAAAAGGGACATCAATTTTATTATATTTCACTGATCCCCAAGAAAATGTCAGTTAGGGGTCCGATTTGTCCGCCGCAATGTCGCAGTACCGCTAAAAATCGCAGATCACCGCCATTACTTGTAAAAATAAATAAATAAATAAAAAGGACATAAATCTTTTCCCTAGTTTGTAGATGCGATAACTTTTGCACAAACCAATCAAAATACGATTATTGGGATTTTTTTACCGAAAATATGTAGAAGAATATAAATTGGCCTAAAATGATGAAGAAATTAAATTTTTTTAATTTTTTTTATTGGGATGTATTATAGCAGAAATTAAAAAATATTCTTTTTTTTTTTTTCAGAATTGTCGCTATTATTTTGTTTTTAGCGCAAAAAAATAAAAATCGCACAGATGATCAAATACCACCAAAAGAAAGCTCTATTTGTGGGGGGAAAAAAAGGACATCAATTTTATTATATGTCACTGATCCCCAAAAAGTGTCACTTAGGGGTCCGATTTGTCTGCTTCAATGTCGCAGTCCCGCTTAAAATCGCTAATCGAAAAAATAAAAATACCATAAAAACATCCCACAGTCTGCAGACACGATAACTTTTGCGCAAACCAATTAATATGCACTTATTGGGCTTTTTTTATTGGGAATGTTTTATAGCAGAAAGTAAAAAATATATATATTTTTTTCAGAATTTTCGCTCTTTTTTTGTTTTTAGCTCAAGAAATAAAAATCGCAGAGGTGATCAAATAACACCAAAAGAAATCTCTATTTGTGGGGGGAAAAAAAAGGACATCGATTTTATTATATGTCATTGATCCCCAAAAAAGTGTAAAAAATGTCAGTCAGGGGTCCAATTTGTCCGCTGCAATGTCGCAGTCCCGCTAAAAATTGCTGATCCAAAAAAATAAAAACATCCCATAACCTGCAGACGCGATAACTTTTTCGCAAACCAAGTGAATGCGGCCACAATACAAACGCCCTGCGGCGCAGTGGTTTCAGGGTTAAAGCCGGGCAGTGAGGAGGCAACATATCACCTCCCAGCCTCCTGTCACCCGCTGTCCAAAACGCGTTCCACCGCCAGGGCCGGAACAAGGGGTGGGCAGAAGGGACGGCTGCCCTGGGCACTGTGGTATCATGTGAGGTGGTGGTGGTGGTGGGGGGGGTGCCACAAGGAGATGAGGGGGAAGTAGTTTGTGTTGCAAGGGGCAATTTGGAGGGGCAGCAGGGGGTAAGTATTGTTCTAGGAGGGGAAATTTGCGGGGAGGAAAGGTAAGAGTGGTGATTTAGGGGGGATTTTTGCTGACACATAATGCTCATACATCTTGGGGGGGGGGGCACTGTGGTATAATTTAAGGTGGGGGGTGCCACAAGGAGATGGGGGGGAGTAGGTTGTGCTGCAAGGGGCAATTTGGAGGGGCAGTAGGGGGTAAGTATTGTTCTAGGAGGGGAAATTTTGGGGGAGGAAATGCTAAGAGTGGTGATTTAGGGGGGATTTTTGTTGATACATAATGCTCATACATCTTGGGGGTATCATGTAAGGTGGGGGGGATGCCACAAGGAGATGGGGGGGTGAGTAGTTTGTGCTGCAAGGGGGAATTTGGGGGTGCAGTAGGGGGTAAGTATTGTTCTAGGAAGGGAAATTTGGGGGGAGGAAATGCTAAGAGTGGTGATTTAGGGGGGATTTGGGGGGGGGTTGATTTAGGGGGGATTTTTGCTGACTCCTAATGCTCATACATCTGGGGGGGGGGCACAGTTTGGCATGTTCGCCCTGGGCTCTAAATGACCTTGTCCACGGCAAGAAGGGCGGCAGGGGCTGCCACTAATGTAAATGACCCCTAAAACGGAGAGGCTTAATTCACAAAGCTCTAACACAAGGATAAGGACCCTTATTTTCAGTCGTGTGACCGTCATTTTCAAATCTCATTGGGCTCAGCTGAAAATAACTGTCACTTTTTTTTTTTACACCTTATCCTGGTTTGTGAATTGAACCTCCTGGAAGGATCGTTATTTCCCAGAGATAAGACAGAGAGGCAGGATATGACCCCCCCCCCCCCCAAATCATCCTTTCGGCTTTTCTTCTCTAAGCAGGGTGCTTAGACGGAACGAGTTAAGTGTATCAACATTTGCGCGGCTCCAATAAAGCGGTCCTGCAGCTGCAGGGCATCAGACGGTGCGCGCACGCCAATTAAAAGTGATACATTAAACAGATTGGCACCACGCCCGCCCCCTCCGTGCCATCACAGGAGGTAGAGCATCGGCTGCGCTCTTCATCCTCGCGTCACAGATGGGATCGCCGCGTCTTCGCTCTGCAGATGTTCTGCCACGGCTGGATTAACAATGCAAATTTCTTTATTGCTTTTCCTGGGTGATGGACAGATAACGCGCCTCCGTGTAGAGGCAGGATGCAGGAGGAGATCGTCGGGCGATTAATACATTGGGGGGGGTCAAATAACTGTCACTCAGTTATAGGTGGAGGGAATCCGCTGGCATTCCGCTGCACCTCCCCCCCAAGGACAGAGTGAGAGTTGTCGCTCTCTTGGTTGGACTCCCTGCTCATTTATTTACTAATGATGATAATAATGTGGAAAATGCAGGATCATGCTGTGCCCATACTTGATGCAACCTGATTGTACAAACTCTACAATTTCCGTTAGATTTAACAAAACTGTGCCAAGCAATCCATTCCATGTGTATTATACAGCCTTATATTTAGGTAAATGATGGCTACTGCACAGTAGTCCAGTTCTAGGAGGGCATCTATTGACGTCCTCCCAGAACTCCCCCCCTCCCCCCCCCCCCGCGCGTGCGAACGCTGCAGGGTCCACGTGGTGCGCACTGCGATCCCTCTGTCTAATCACAGCTGATCTCGATGTAAAAACGCTTACTGTCACAGCATGAGGAGTCAGTAACCGGCTGGTGTGAAAGAGGACATCTCCACTGATCCTCAGTGTCCAGACAATCAGTGAAGCCCCAACAGTGCCCATTAGTGCTGCCAATCAGTACCTTCTCATAAGTGCCCATCAGTGCTGCCAATCAGTACCTTCTCATCAGTGCCCATCAGTGCCACCTACCAGTGTCCATCAATGCTGCCTATCAGTGTCCATAAGTGCCACCTATCAGTGCAGCCTCATCAGTGACTCATCATCAGTACCCACCGGTGCCACCTCATCAGTGCCCATCAGTGCTGCCTATCAGTGCTCATCAAGGCTGCCTATCATTGCCCATCAGTGCTGCCAATCAGTACCTCCTCATGAGTACCCATCAGTGCTGTCAATCAATACCTTCTCATGAGTACCCATCAGTGCTGCCAATCAGTACCTTATCATCTGTGCCCATCAGTGCCACCTATCAGTGCCCATCAGTGCCACCTACCAGTGTCCATCAATGCTGCCTATCAGTGTCCATCAGTGCCGCCTATCAGTGCCACATATCAGTGCAGCCTCATCAGCGACTCCTCATCAGTGCCCACCAGTGCCATCTCATCAGCGCCCATCAGTGCAGCCTATCAGTGCCAATCAGAGCCACCTCATCAGTGCCTATCAGTGCTGCCAATCAGTACCTCCTCATCAGTGCCACCTATTAGTGCCCATCAGTGCTGCATATTAGTGCCACATATCAGTGCAACCTCATCAGTGATTCCTCATCAGTGCCCACCAGTGCCACCTCATCATTGCCCATCAGTGCAGCCTAGCAGTGCCCATCAGAGCCACCTCATCAGTGCTTATCAGTGCTGCCAATCAGTACCTCCTTATCTGTGCCACCTATTAGTGCCCATCAGTGCTGCCTATCAGTGTCCATCAGTGCTGCATATCAGTGTCCATCAGTGCCCCTATCAGTGCCACATATCAGTGCAGCCTCATCAGTGATTCCCCATCAGTGCCCAGCAGTGCCAACTCATCAGTGCCCATTAGTGCAGCCTATCAGTGCCTATCAGTGCTGCCAATCAGTACCTCCTCATCAGTGCCACCTTTCAGTGCCCATCAGTGCCACCTAACAGTGCTGCCTATCAGTGTCCATCAGCGCTGAATATCTGTGTCCATCAGTGCTGACTATCAGTGTCACATATTAGTGCAGCCTCATTAGTGCCCACCAGTGCAGACTATCAGTGCCCATCAAAGCCCCCTCATCAGTGCCCATCAGTGCAGCCTATCAGTGCTGCCCAATCAGTTACTATAAGTGTTGCCAATCAGTACCTCCTCATCAGTGCCACCTATCAATGCCCATCAGTGCAGCCTATTAGTGTCCATCAGTGCTGCCTATTAGTGTCCATCAGTGCCACCTATCAGTGCCACATATCAGTGCAGTCTTATCAGTTATTCCTCATCAGTGCCCACCAGTGCCACCTCATTAGTGCCCATCAGTGCAGCCTATCAGTGCACATCAGTGCCACCCCATCAGTGCAGCCTATCAGTGTCCATTAGTGCCACCCCATCAGTGCCACCTCATTAGTGCACATCAGTGCAGCCTCATCAGTGCCGCCTCATCAGCACATATCAGTGAATAAGAAAAATTACCAGTTTGCAAAATTTTATAGCAGAAACTAAAAAGATTTTTTTTTTTTCAAAATATTTTGTCTTTTTTATTTATAGCACAAAAAAAAAAAAAAAATCCAGCGGTGATTAAATGCCACCAAAAGAAAGCTCTATTTGTGTGAAAAAAAATGATAAATGTCATATGGGTACAGTATAGCATGACTGAGTAATTGTCATTCAAAGTATGAGAAGGGTAGGAAGGGGGATAAAAGTGCCCAGTAAGCTAGTGGTTAACCTGTACCTGACAAGTGCACGTACGTGTGTGACCTCACAGAGGCGGCTTTTCTTCTGTGGGGGGCGCACACTGCATGTGCATGTGCTTGTGCTGGGACTACAATGGACTGCTCTACTAGTGAGAAATGCAGGGGGGGGGGGGGGGGTTGAAATCAAAAATGACGTTGTACTGAACTGCAAGGCGATGTATCGCACAATGCATTAAAACGCATCCAGAATGCAGAAAATGCGGTGTGAACCGCCCATTAAATATGGCAGCACTGGAGAAGGACGAATAGAAAACACCAGGTTGCCTGCTGATGCTGGGTCGTCTGCCAATGCCAGGTCGTCTGCCGATGCCAGGTTGCCTGCTGATGCCAGGTCATCTGCCGATTTTGGGTCGTCTGCCAATGCCGGGTCATCTGCCGATGTTGGGTCGTCTGCCAATGCCGGGTCGTCTGCCAATGCCAGGTCGTCTGCCGATGCCAGGTTGCCTGCTGATGCCAGGTCATCTGCCGATTTTGGGTCGTCTGCCAATGCCGGGTCATCTGCCGATGTTGGGTCATCTGCCGATGCCAGGTTGCCTGCTGATGCCAGGTCATCTGCCGATTTTGGGTCGTCTGCCAATGCCGGGTCATCTGCCGATGCGGAGTCGAGAGCCAGGAGAGTCATTAGCCAAGCCAGGTCATACACGGAGGAACACAGAGAACAAAAGACTACTAGCAGAGATGCACCTTGGAGAACAAACAAAAGGGCAAGGACTGCAACCCATCAGGTGATAGATATATTCAAGTGTGCAGCATCATCAATGTGCGACACCCAGGAAGCAGGAAGTGATGATGCAATCAGAGTTTATAAGAGGCAGCAGTCTGCCATGTCCAAGATGGCTGCCAACAAGAGGGAAAGTTAAGACCTTGACACCACTCCACTTAGCTCCTCTTACAGTATTTTTTATTTTTTTAACAATCAATAAAATCGATTGCATACAGCAATGTCTTCATCCAAGAACCAACCTTCCTCAACGCGTTTCACCACTGGTGAAACGCATCGAGGAAAGTAGGTTATTGGGTGGAGACATTGCTGTATGCAGTCAATTCAATGAATATTAATAAACTGACTACTCGCAGTTTTTGACAACGGAAATGTACTTTCTCTTTAACCCTTTTGCTGCCAGAGCAGTTTTTGCATACATTTTCAAAAAATCATTTTAGGCCTGAAGATTACATAAAACCCACACAAATTATATATTTCCTGAAAGCAGACACCCTAGATAATAAAATTTCGGTAGGTCCAAACATGGTTGTACATGCATTGGTGGTGGTGGGAGGACCTCAAATTTTTTGGGGGGGATTTTATGTGCTTTAGTGTAACTTTAATGAGATATGTAGGGTTTAAAAGCCCCTCAATGTCTCCTCTGGGCTCCTCTGAATGTTTTGCAATGCACATTGCATCCAGGGAAGGGGACAGGGTGACCCAGAAGTGAAGTCATACACGTCCCTTGCCGGGTCACAGCAAGAAGTGGAGGAGAGCTGACGTGTGTCTGCTCTTCTCCCTTCCCTCCTCCTGCTGGCACCCGCCATATTGGTTCTGGGCCCAAAGATGGGTAAGCAGAACCTGGAATACATGGCGTAGAGTGCACACGGGGGGGGCGGGGGTGCCAGTACTGGGGGTGCGTGGAGGCAATTGGGCGGCTTTCATCTGACAGGCAGGACCTGGCACCGAAAGGGTTCCCTGTCCCTCCCTGGTGCTCCTCCCCGGGGTCTTCTTCTGGGTGCTGGTCTTCAGCCGTCCTCATTGGCCACCATGGAATGATGTCACTCCTGAGTTGCAATCAGGCAGGTAGGTGCATTTTATTGCAGCAGGGACATTTCATGCTTCTTTTATAACAAGGAGCTGCCTGGGAACAGAAGCACACACGGGTCCATAGATCTGCTCAGCACTGCCCTCTGTTGTACATGGACAACCTTGGTGCTGACCATCATAGACTTTCTCTACTCTCCATTGAAAAAGCTCCTCTTACAATATTTTTTATTTTTTTTTTGAACAATTGATGAATTGACTACATACAGCAATATCTCCACCCAAGAACACACCTTCCTCGGCGCATTTCATCGCATCTCTAATCTCGATAAAGAGCCTATGACTTGGGCTCTTTGCCATGTGATTAGCTGTGTCCAATCACTGTAACCAGGATTTATCGGATTTTCCTCTATTCACGCTGACAAGGCACGAGTAGAGGAGAGCTGATCAGCGGCTCTCCTGACAAGAGGGTCTGTGCTGATAATCAGCACATCGATTATCAATGCAGACACATCAAGGATGCCCACAAGTGCCCATCTAAAGTGCCAACCTGTGCCCACCAGGGATTTCAATCAGTGCCCATCAGGGATGTCAAAAATGCTCATTAGGGATGCCAATCAGTGCCCATCAGCAAGGCCTTTCAGTGCCTCCTCATCAGTGCCACCCATCAGCATAGGCGTGCGCACAGGGTGTGCCAGGTGTGCCTGGGCACACCCTAATCACCCTGTGTGGCACAGATTTACTCTGTTTAGGCCCCTGATGTTTCACAAAATGTAAAAAAAAAATGCATAAAAAACAATAAAAACTGACACCTGCCACTGCCCACTGCTCTGCTGACACCATCAGTATATACAGTATACATGTGTGTTTGAGCTTTGGGGTGCACACCCTAATGCAATAGGCTGCGCACACATGCAGACATGCTTGGCTAGTCCATCACCTTTACCCTCAGCTTCTTTAGCAAGGCAGTGGTTGTCTTAGGGGTATGTTTGAGGTTGTTATCATGTTGGAATACTGCCCTGCGGCCCAGTCTCTGAAGGGAGGGGATCATGCTCTGCTTCAGTATGTCACAGTACATGTTGGCATTCATGGTTCCCTCAATGAACTGTAGATCCCCAGTGCCGGCAGCACTCATGCAGCCCCAGACCATGACACTCCCACCACCATGCTTGACTGTAGGGAAGACACACTTGTCTTTGTACTCCTCACCTGGTTGCCACCACACATGCCTGACACCATCTGACACCAAATAAGTTTATCTTGGTCTCATGAGACCACAGGAGATGGTTCCAGTAATCCATGTCCTTAGTCTGCTTGTCCTCAGCAAACTGTTTGCTGGCTTTCTTGTCCATCATCTTTAGAAGAGGCTTCCTTCTGGGACAACAGATATGGAGACCAATTTGATGCAGTGTGCGGCGTATGGTCTGAGCACTGACAGGCTGACCCCCCCCCCACCCCTTCAACCTCTGCAGCAATGCTGGCAGCACTCATACGTCTGTTTCCCAAAGACAACCCCTGGATATGACGCTGAAGACGTGCACTCAACTTCTTTGGTGGACCATGGCGAGGCCTGTTCTGAGTAGAACCTGTCCTGTTTAACCGCTGTATGGTCCTGGCCACCATGCTGCAGCTCATTTTCAGGGTCTTGGCAATCTTCTTATAGCCTAGGCCATCTTTATGTAGAGCAACAATTTTTTTTTTCAGATCCTCAGAGAGTTCTTTGCCATGAGGTGCCATGTTTAACTTCCAGTGACCAGTATGGGAGAGTGAGAGCGATAACACCAAATTTAACACACCTGCTCCCCATTCACACCTGAGACCTTGTAACACTAACGAGTCACATGACACCGGGGAGGGAAAATGGCTTAGGCTCCATGTACACGGGACGCTGGAAATGGCCGTTTAGGAGCAGTTGGGCGTTTTTTTCAGAAGCCCCTGAACCCTCCTACATGTTATCTTATCTGTCCATGTACACCAGGTCGTTTACAGTCATTTGTAGGCAGTTGCGTTCAGGGACTGTTTTTAGAACGCAATTATTTGCGTTCGAACGTGTGTTTCCCGGCGTTTCAAACGCACAAACGCGCCCGAACGCGTCTGAACGCGATGACCCGCGTTTAGCGTTCGCGTTTTTCCATTTTAAAGGGGAATAATTTTTATGACCTCTAGGAACGCTTCTAAATGCAAACGCCCGCAAACGCTGCTAAACGCCCGCTAAACGCGGGTACAAACGCGACTGAACGGACGTTTCAAACGTCCTAAAAATTCCAGCATTCAAAGGGACTTTAAACAACGTCCCGTGTACATGGAGCCTAACTGGGCCCAGTTTGGACATTGTCACTTAGGGGTGTACTCACTTTTGTTGCCAGCGGTTTAGACATTAATGGCTGTGTGTTGAGTTATTTTGAGGGGACAGCAAATTTACACTGTTATACAAGCTGTACACTCACTACTTTACATTGTAGCAAAGTGTCATTTCTTCAGTGTTGTCACATGAAAAGATAGAATAAAATATTAACAAAAATGTGGGGGGTGTACTCACTTTTGTGGGATACTGTATATATTGCAGTACTTTTTCTCCCGGTATTCAGTGAGCTTAAGGTGCAGCAGTTGTGATTAATCAAAGGCCAGCGCTTCTTTTTTCACTACAGATACTGCTACTTTTGCATGATATTATCTGGGTTTGCAAAATAATTTGGTGGATTTTTACTAAAGAATATATTAAAATAAAATGTTTGCACCCGTAGTTCAGCTTTCACATGTACAAAGCCTCTATGCAATCCTTTTAATCAGCAATGCACGAACATTGACTGGGGGTTCTCAACTGTCCCCCCATAGTCCTGAAAGGAAATTTCAGAAGGCCAGCTTGGATGGACTTGCTGTAAGTAGAATCGATCTCTCCGAATCCTATGCACTCTGCCCTTTTCACTGAGAATCAAATAGTTCTAATAGGCGCATAAATCTGCATAATGAGCATGCATACATCTGCATATATAATGTACACAGGCCCACAGCGTACGACTTTCCCCCAGTGCGCCGCAGCCCCGACGCGCACCAAGCACGGGACACACCGCGGATGGGCTGTACAAGTGTGCGGCAGATGGTGACTTTTTTTTTTTTTTTTTTTTAGCCGCCTGTCAGCTCAAATTAAAGTTAATCACTTGAAGTGGGAACTATTATGTGTAATTTTTCATTGATTGAAATAAAGATACCTTCAAATTATGTACTCAGTTTAATACCGCGCCGTGACCTTGGCGCCCGGGCGGACAACTTTAAAAACCCAAGTTTACTTTTTTATGGCTGCTGTGTTTTTATTTTTCTCAGATACGTCATCATGGCCGATCTCCTTCCCATGATTTTTCACGTTGATGGGTCCCGGCTCCTCCCACCTTCTGGCGACAGCGTGACCCATGCAGCCTGCCCGCCCATGTGTGCACTGTGGAGTGACGCCGCAACGCAACATCTGTCAGTTGACCAGAAACAGTCTCATCCAATCCAGTTATTATGGCCCAGCATTTCTGGTCACCTGGACAAGGGTAGATTGTGACATCACTGACCCCTTCTCTCCGCCTCGTCCAATCGGAGAACGTCTTGAATTCATTAAAAAGGATACGACACGTTATTTGAATTGAGAGAAAAACAGTCCAGCACAAAGGGAACAGGAAAGCACATCCTGTATGTGGCACAGACTACTACACTGATTGTGAGGCTCCCCTGAAGCCCACCAGATGTGACATATCGAAAATTACAGGTAACCAAGCTGACCCAAAAAAAATTATACAAATCGATTATTCCTAGAGTTCCACTTTGAAAGTCCAAGAAAGGAATTGGTGGATTAGCAAAACTTGTAAGTGGTGGCACTTCTTGTTTGTGTGAAAGTCAGCAAGGAGACTTCAGTGCGTGTTCCAGGATCACCAGCAGCTGTGTTCCAGGATCACCAGCAGCTGTCTTCCAGGATCACCAGAAGCTGTGTCCCAGCATCACCCTCAGCTGTGTCCCAGCATTACCCTCAGCTGTGTCCCAGCATTACCCACAGCTGTGTCCCAGCATCACCAGCATCACCAGCAGCTGTGTTCCAGGATCACCAGCAGCTGTCTTCCAGGATCACCAGCAGCTGTGTCCCAGCATTACCAGCAGCTGTGTCCCGGCATTACCAGCAGCTATGTCCCAGCATTACTAGCAGCTGTGTTCCAGCATCACCAGCAGCTGTGTCCCAGCATTACCAGCAGCTGTGTCCCGGCATTACCAGCAGCTGTGTTCCAGCATTACTAGCAGCTGTCTTCCAGCATTACCAGCAGCTGTGTCCCAGCATCACCAGTAGCTGTGTCCCAGCATTACCAGCAGCTTTGTCCCGGCATTACCAGCAGCTGTGTTCCAGCATTACTAGCAGCTGTGTTCCAGCATCACCAGCAGCTGTGTCCCAGCATTACCAGCAGCTGTGTCCCGGCATTACCAGCAGCTGTGTTCCAGCATTACTAGCAGCTGTCTTCCAGCATTACCAGCAGCTGTGTCCCAGCATCACCAGTAGCTGTGTCCCAGCATTACCAGCAGCTGTGTTCCAGCATTACTAGCAGCTGTCTTCCAGCATTACCAGCAGCTGTGTCCCGGCATTACCAGCAGCTGTGTCCCAGCATTACCAGCAGCTGTGTTTCAGCATTACCAGCAGCTGTGTCCTGGCATCATCAGGATCACAAGCAGCTGTTTCAGCCTTACCAACAGCTGTGTTCCAGCATTACCAGCAGCTGTGTTCCAGCATTACCAGCAGCTGTGTTCCAGCATTACCACCAGCTGTGGTAATCACCAGTAGGTATGCTTTAGGATCACCTGTGGCTGTGTTCCGGCATTATCAGAAGCTATGTACTGGGATCACCAGCAGCTGTGTTCAAGCATTACCAGCAGCTGTGTTCCAGAATCACCAGTAGGTGTGCTTTAAGATCATCAGGGGCTGTGTGCCGGCTTTATAAGGAGCTGTGTTCCAGGATCACGAGCAGCTTTAATCCAAGATCACCAGCAAGTGTGTTCCGGGATCATCAACAAGTGTGTTCCAAAAACCTCCAGAAGCTGTGTTCCAGGATCACCAGTAAGTGTGCTTTAGGATCACCAGTGGCTGTGTTCTGGCGTCAAAAAGGAGGAAAAAAGTTGTGTAGGACTTTACTAGTACTAGAATAGAAGGAATATGTCAATAGTATAAAACATCAAAATGTAGTTCAAAATTACTAAAAAATATACATAAAAACATGGAAATTTGCTCTGAAAATGTATATGGGTGATATAGCTTATTGAATCATCTCTGCTCCTCATCGAAGAGGTCGACACATTTCACATTAAGTAGCTTCCTCAGGACCTGTACCTTGGCAGCAAAGAGATATCACATCCACTTCAGAGGCTCAGTAACATTGGCCGAATGACTTGTATAGAAACAGTCGACAGGGTGCAGACTGCAGAATATAGTATATACATGACAATAAACCAGACGGGGCTTTTAGCCCAAAAGGTGGGCATAGGAGGGATGAGAAGGCGATGGCCGGGGATGTGTGCTGGATGGTGACAGGTGTGTGAGTTTTGGCGTGTGGAGATATTGGAACATATATCTGCTAAACAACCTATCTTGTTGTCTTACTGACAGTTATGTGCAAATGATTATGGGTTGGCTGTTGGCGTTATGTGGTTCTTTTTGTCATAATTGGCTTTAGATAGTATCGCCTTATCATCCCTCCTATGTCTACCTTTTGGGCTAAAAGGCCCCTCTGGTTTATTGTCAAGTATATACTATACTCTGCACCCTACTGAGGAAGTCGTGTCGCGAAAGCGTAAGACGCCACGCGTATAGGGGGAGGAGACCTGGACGTACGAGCAGCGACCCACCAGCACAGCTCCCGACAGCTACTGTTTTTGGTGTGTACGGTCCGCACAAGCCCATTGTGCCAATTCATGTGAGTGCAATTCTACTTTGAATGTGAATCAATTAAAGGATAATAGCAGTGTACACTTAGATGCCTCATTATCTTTATTTACATATCATGTCCATGGGATGGTGAGAGATCGATTCAGGAAGTGGTCTTATTGAGGATTCAATGCTGGTTTAATGCTTCAGTGAGGTGAGAGGCCATCTGGTGGCTAAACGGTGGTGGTGTCACTTGCACTTCTATATGAAACATCTATCAAGCACTTTATTGAATTTTAATCCACAGTTATATTTATATTTTAGTGGACTCTTATGCACTTTACTTTGAATGCACCTTATGGACATTGTTTATTGCACTTAAGAGGAATATATATTGCACTTTAAGCGAGTTTATTGATTTATATGATGCACATTGTCACTTTATTTGATTTTATATAGCGCTGTATACATATTTGTTTATACTCTGCACCCTGCCGACTGTTTCTTTACAAGTCATTTGGCCATCGTTACTGAGCCTTTCGATGTGGATGTAATATATCTCTTTGTTACCAAGGTACAAGGTCCTGAGGAACGACCTCTTGGATGAGGAGCAGAGATGATTCAATAAGCTATATCACCCATATGCCTTCTGAGTGCAAATTTTCATGTTTTCATGTATATTTTTTAATAATTTTTGTAATAAATTGTGATGTTTATACTATTGACATATGGTTATTCCTTCTATTCTGGTACCAATAGAGTCCTACATAACTTTTTTCCTCTTTTTTGTTAGTAATTCTAAGGATGTGTTACTGTGTTGTGGCCTCCCCCCCCCCCCCCCCCGCATTGTTGTGTTCTGGCATCATCAGAAGTTGTGTTCTGGGATCACCAGCAGCTGTGTCTCAACATGATCTGGGTAGATCAGAGCTCCCGTGTTGCACCACATGTTATAACCTACTGTTCCCCACCCCCAATTACCAAACCGTCCCACTCTATTAAATAATCACGCTACTCATACTTGGAGTTAAAATGGCCGACATGGCCTTTTATTAAACAACAAATATTTTAATACTAAATATAACAATATAACAATAGCCCAGATCAGGGGCGTAACTACAGGGGTTGCAGGGGTTGCAATCGCTACCGGGCCCCATGCTCCAGGGGGCCCGGTAGCAAACCAGTGGGTGAACTTCCAGGATCGCAAAGGTCACACTTGCGACCGGACCCTGGCATTGCACCACTGTGGGGAGGCCCCAAGATTGCAGGAAGGGGGCCCACAAGATTGCAGGAAGGGGGCCCACTGCAGAACCTGTGAAAGGACCGTAATTAAAGGCCATGCAACAAGTGTAAAGAGCCCCAGGATTAGTGGGAAGAGCCCTGGGCTTGAAGGTAAGGGCCCCGGCCAGGGGTCTGGGGGGCCCTTCATGGTTTCTTGCATCAGGGCCCTGAAGGTTCTAGTTACGCCTCTGGCCCAGATCAATCTTGTTTGCAGGTCCTTGACAGTACCATATTAACCAACTTTTGTGTCTGTGTCACCATTTGGCTTAGTCACGTCCCCAGCCGCTAAGCACTGCCTCAGAGACTAACACAGCCGACCTCAGACACCCACCTGTACCAATTAGAGGACGCCATACCTCGGATGGGTCCCCACCATTTTTCCCCAAAAACCAGCTTGATAGACCCCTGTCAAGGACCCCAAACCGCCACCACCTTGAAAAGAGCGAAAAATGACAAAACACCCCAGCAATCAGAATTCCCACACAGAAAAAAGAGGGCGGGAGGGAGGGACGTTCTTCCACGCTTTCTCCTCAAAGATTGACCGGACCCCTCCTACCCTGAAGCTATACTTCAACAGCTCCACCCCCTCACCCCATGCAACTGACCAATAAGGTAAGTGTCCGCACAAACCACCTACTTTTCCCCAATTAACCCTTGCAGCTCGGTTCACCTTCCACCCAGTCATGTATGCCCTCTACTTAGTTCGTTCCTCCTAGCGCCGGGCATGTCTTTACCAGCAGCTGTGTTCCAGGATCACCAGCAGGTGTGTTTCAGCATTACCAGTAGCTGTGTTCCAGAATCACCAGTAGATGTGCTTTAAGATCACCAGTGGCTGTGTGCCGGCATCATCAGAAGCTGTGTTCCAGGATCACCAGCAGCTTCATTCCAAGATCACCAGCAAGTGTGTTCCAGGATCACCAACTAGTGTGTTCCAGAAATTACCAGCAGCTGTGTTCCACGATCACCAGTAAGTGTGTTTCAGCATTACCAGCAGCTGTATTCCAGGATCACCTGCAAGTGGGTTTCAGCATTACCAGCTGCGGTGTTCCAGGATCACCAGCAAGTGGGTTTCAGCATTTCCAACAGCTGTGTTCCAGCATTACCAGCAGCTGTGTTCCAGAATCACCAGTAGGTGTGCTTTAGGATCGCCACTGGCTGTGTTCTGGCATCATCAGAAGCTGTGTTCCAGGATGACCAGCAGCTGTGTTCCAGCGTTACTAGCAGCTGTGTTCCAGGATCACTAGCAAGTGTGTTTCAGCATTACCAGCAGCTGTGTTCCAGTATCACCAACAAATGTGTTTCAGCATTACCAGCAGCTGTGTTTCAGAATCACCAGTAGGTGGGCTTTAGGATTACCAGTGGCTGTGTTCTAGTATCACCAGCAAGGGTGCGTAGCACTGCCCCCGTAAGGACTGCCAGATTTCACTTTACAGGTCCCCCTGAGTTAACAGCATACAATAATGACAGTTTCTAGTTCTTACTTTCTCCTTCCTTGACTCGCTTCAATAATCAGTCCATGGGGTATTTGGTTGTTGTTTTTGTTTTATTTTAAATGGGCATAGGAGAAGGGAATAGTGGGATACTACAATTTGAACTATATAGACAATGCTTGAGGTCTCCTAATTTACGATACAGCCAGGCTGTTGATTCACCCTGCCACTATGGATAAACTTGGATCGAGTCTCTTTCCCTAAGATGACTTGGTGAACTGACAATTATCTTCAGGACACTCTCACTAGCATCCTCCTTCTTCACTGCTGACACCCATCCACTGATTATCCTACACTTAGGGGTGGCCCCCCTCAGGTCAGGCCCTTTGACAGGAGTCCCTGTACTCATGATACTGTGGTGCCAGGATCTCCAGTGTCTCCCCTCTCAGTCAGCTCTCCTGGACCTCTGGGTCCAGTTCCTCTCATCTATTCCTCTCACTAGCCCCTACCTAGGAGGATGCTACACTCACCCCCCACCAAAACGAGCCATGTCCTCACTGGCTCTTTTGCATAAAAATTCCAGGGAGTATCCCACAAACTTAGAAAAAGGGAAATAACAAATGTACAGGGCCATGGGGCATACCCCATATGTGGCCAGTAGATACAATAAATTACGTGGAAAAATATAAGACTCTGCTGTACAAATTTTCACGCATTTATGTACACATACCAGGCGCATTTAAACAAATGCACCCCACCCCGCCAAACAAAAATCTGCTTGACAGGTAAAAGACATTACCCTAATTACATTACTAACTAAATACAATATCTACATCGCATGAATATTTGCATTGAATAGTGGAGGGCCTAGCCAGACCCGGAAGTCCTAGGCCAGCCTGCAAAAGAAATACAGTTAAGCACAAGTTGATACATTGTTACCTACTCACGGTGAGACAGCCCTCTCCTCAAAGCGACCTTCTCACCACATTTATCTCTCACTGCAGAATTCTTTTAGAGATCTTCATCATTCCAGGCCCCCTAAGGGAATGCTTGATTCGACTTTCTGTTGTTATACCTGAAATAGACAACAAACAGACCCTATCAAGCTAACTATCTAACACTTCACCATTAGTTCTTTCTGAGAACTTTTTTGTTGACTAAATAATAGGCACAGTCCCTCTCCAATGTGATCACCGCCTCCACCTATAACTGGTCTTAGTGGTAAGGAGCACTGGAAGGGCGGACGCAGATCAAAAAAACGAAGAGATTTCCAGTCACAGCTTACCAACCAGCCAGCGATCAACCGAATTGACCTGTCTAACAGTATGCGTTAAAAACAGGGGTTTGGTTGCACACATTTGCAAATACATGCGTAAGCTGCAGGCCCTGACAAGGCACCCTGTGATCTGCAGTCCCTAACTCTACAATTTAAAGAGTCTCTACAATGAGAGCACATGCATTTAATGAGATAGATGGAGGACAGGTGACTAGAGGGAGCCCACCCCTCCTTAAAGGCACAGGATCACACTGAACACCCAGCACATCGCACAATGGCGGCAAAGGTGTCAGTGCGTTGCCTGGCTCAATATAGATATCAATAATGCAAAAAGTGGTCACCGCCTCCACCTATAACTGGTCTTAGTGGTAAGGAGCACTGGAAGGGGCGGACGCAGATCAAAAAAACAAAGTCATTCAAGTTCCTTCATGTGCCTTTTAACACGTGTGTAAAAAAATGCAACAAAAACCTCTGGCGGCAAGAGGATTAAGCCAAAAATGTCACCAAAATGTTTTCGTGAACGAGAGGCAAAAGTGCACGCTTCCTTAAAATGCGAGAAAATGCAAGGCACGTTTGAGGTGCCATTCATTGTTAATGGCACCCCATTGCACCTCATACAGGCACATATTTTCTCACGCGTCACAATACACAGTTAAAAAATGTGCAATGCTCGACAACCAAAAAGGCACGTGAGCTGCTTTGGGGGCTCAGGTGATATTGAAATGAATGGACTTGCCTATGCAGGGCAGCCATCGGAAATTTTGAGGCCCGTTACATAGCTTTAGGCCTGGGCTCCCCCTGGACCTGACCATCAACATTCCCTAGGGCCCCCCCACTGGCTGTCCCACCAAGTCCCATCCCGTGTCCTCCTCCATACCATGTCCTCTTCCATCCCATGTCCTCCTCCATCCCATGCCCTCTTCCATCCCATGCCCTCTTCCATCCCATGCCCTCTTCCATCCCATGCCCTCCTCTTTCTCCATCCATCTCCCCAATCCCATGTCCTCCTCCGCAGTCTCATCACCTCCATCCCATGTCCTTCTCCTCCAATCCTATCTCCTCCATCCCATCTCCTCTCTCTTGCACTGTGCACACTTCCTGGTTGCCGGGGCCCGGGCCCCTGCTGACGCTCAGGCACCGTACAGGTGTATCACCTGTACCCCCCTGATGGCGGCCCGTGGCTTATGCATGTAAAACACACGGAAAATGGGCAATAAATAAACAAAAAAAAAAACGCCCGTTCGTGAGACGCATCCGAAGTTCATTATCCAGGATTTTATAGCCTTGTTACATTGACACCATTTTTATTTCCTAGCACCTGCAGCACTTGAACGTTTTCCTTGCGCATTTGCAACAGTCCGTCAAATTTTTACAATTTTTTTTTTTTTAAAACTCTTTTTAAAATTTGTTACTTTCAGATCATACTTTTCACCGCTAACCGGCTCAAAGGAATGAAATGTAATTTATAATGGGGATGAGATACATTGATATCTTTTTCTGGGGTGAAAAGGCCGTGGCTCCCTACAGACCTTCCTCTTCATCAAATCACGGCGCGCTGCGTGTCAGAGGGGAAAGTTGCGGGGATTTAGTCCAGAATGAAACATTTAAATTTTGCAGATCTCTTAGATAAAGAGGGATTTCCATTCTGATCTCGTTTTTTCCATCCATCGTAACTCCTGCATCCTCCCTTGTTATCGCAACGTGCTGACATATTCTTGACGAGTCTTAGGAAGCGTTTCCCCGAGGACAAGGCTGGGTAGAAATATGAACGTTTTCTGTAACCCGCCTGTGCCCTTTGCTAAATCTCCCCGGCTGAGCGCACTCAAAAAACTTGGAATGGGACCCAGATTGGAGGGCGTGTCGCTGCAAGCGTTAAGTCCTCATCCTCCAGCTCCCCATTAACCCCACTGTGTGCAACTGGTTACATTGGCCCTCGCTAACCCTTCACCGAAAGAGCGCGATGCAAGTCTGGAACCCAGCTTTTTATAAAAAAAATAAATAAAAAATTGGGCTTGAAGAATTATCTTTATTTCCGCACACTTGGTGGGCATTTCTTTTTTTTTATTTATGACTGGAGATGGAGCTAAAATCTACAGACTTTACTTATTCTCTAATTCTTCTTACAGCATCTCTATCTGCAAAGGTGGTGACGGCTTAAGCTGGTCATATACGCTGTTAGATATTTAATGACCATCGTTCAACAGCACACTTATTTGCCCATCATTGACTTAAAGAAATTTTGTTTAACCCCTTCAGCTCTGGAAAATTTTACCCAGGCCATTTTTTTTTTCTATTCGTCACTGTGCTACTTTAACTGCCGATTGCGTGCTCATGCAATACTGCACCCAAAAAAGTTTTGAGCTTTCTTTTGGCAGGATTTTATCACCACTGGGATATAAACTATTATTATTATTATTATTATTATTATTATTATTATTATTATTATTATAGAGGATTTATATAGCGCCAACAGTTTGCGTAGCGCTTTACAATATGAGGGAAGACAATACAGTTACAATACAATTCAGTACAGGAGGAATCAGAGGGCTCTGTTACTTAGAGCTTACAATCTAGAAGGGAGGGTAAAGTGAAACAAAAGGCAGTAATTGTGGGGGATAAGCTTATGGAGAAAATGGAAGTACAGTTGTTAGGTGTGGGTAGGATAGGCTTTTTTGAAGAGGAGGGTTTTCAGGGATCATCTAAAAGCTAAAGCCCCGTACACACGAGTAGAAATTCGGCCGGGAAATTTCGTCGACCGTTCTGCTGATTTTCGGCTTGTTAGTATGGTGCTTCCGACAACCGACTCCGACTTTTTTCGGCCGAAAAAATCCTGGTGTGCAGGCTATATAATATATAACCGTCAAAACACGTCCGATTTTCGTCTCATTAGTACAGATTTCGATGGGGAAAAAATCTTATGAGCAAGACTAGGCATGCTCAGAGATGAAAGAACACAAAGAAAGCAATCCAACACATGACATCACTTCTGAAGTAGAATTTTGTCGTGCGGGAAAATTCGTGTGCAGTCTAGAGCACATTCCAACCAACAGACACCACTCTGGACAAAAGACGGACAACCGGTCGGCGGAAATTCGTTGCGTGTGTATGAGGCTTAATAGAGTAGGAGATAATCGGACAGATTGGAGTAAGGAGTTCCATAGGTTTGGAGAGGCTCTGGAAAAGTCCTGGAGGCGAGTATGGGAGAAGGAGACGAGGGAGCTAGAGAGCAGGAGGTTTTGAGAGGAACGAAGAGAGCGATTAGATTGGTATTTTGAGACTAGGCTAGTGATGTAGCTGGGGGCCATATCGTGGATGGCTATGTAAGATGTTGTTAGTATTTTGAATTTAATTAGTTGGGTGAGTGGAAGCCAGTGGAGGGTTCAGTGGAGAGGGGTGGAGGACAATGAATGGAAGCCAGTGAAGGGATCGATGGAGGACACTGAATGGAAGCCGGTGGAGGGATCGGTGGAGAGGAGTAGCGGACACTGAATGGAAGCCAGTGAAGGGATCGGTGGAGGACACTGAATCGAAGCCAGTGGAGGGATCGGTGGAGAGAAGTAGAGGACACTGAATGGAAGCCAGTGAAGGGATCGGTGGAGGACACTGAATGGAAGCCAGTGGAGGGATCGGTGGAGAGAAGTGGAGGACACTGACTGGAAGCCAGTAGAGGGATCTGTGGAGGACACTGAATGGAAGCCAGTGGAGGGATTAACAGAGAGGAGTAGCGGACACTGAGCGATTGGTAAGGTGGATGAGTCTGGCAGCAGCATTTATGATGGATTAAAGGGGGGAGGAGCCTATGTAGAGGTAAGCCAATGAGAAGGGAATTGCAGTAGTTGAGGTGCGAGATGATCAGGGAGTAAACTAGGAGCTTTTTGTCATTAGTTAGAAAGGGGCGTATTTTGGAGATGTTGTGGAGGCTGAGGCGGCAAGATTTGGACAGTGATTGGATGCAGGGCTTGAAGGAGAGTTTAGAGTCCAGGACTACACCCAGTGGCAGCTGGTGCTCAAAAATTTTTTTGGGGGGGGGGCGCAAAAAGAAAAATGTAATAGGTATTGCTTCGCGGCAAAAAACGCGGTAAAAAACATTGCGTGACTTTGAGGTCATGGTACAGGCATGGCACAGGTCAATGTACAGGCATGGCACAGGTCAATGTACAGGCATGATGGCACAGGTCAATGTACAGGCATGATGGCACAGGTCAATGTACAGGCATGCAGCTTCACAAAAACCACACAGTGCGCCGCCGCCATATTGTCTTATATCGCCACTTCAAAGTTCTTCACTTACCGTTAGCTGGGCTGCTGCTGGTCCCTGACGGTCTGTCACACACTGCTGGGAGCCTGAAACTGTGTCTACTCTCCCTCCCTGGCTGCGTGGCTGCGCCTGCGGCCTGCCTGAAGTCGACTTGTCTGACCTGGTGGCACTCCGGGAGACTGGTCTCGTCTCAGTCAGTGCCGGTCTGTGGTGCGGTGAGCCAGGATTCAGGACGTCTCCTCTCCTACCGTCCTACGGTAGGTCGCGGGCGGCTACGCCTCACTCCTCGTGCTCCGATGTTCGATCCGTCCAACTGTCAGCTCCTGCCTCCTCCACGGTCACGCTGCTCTTGCGAGTCGATCACCGCTCCTCTCTCTCTGCGCTGGCCAGGCCGCGGGCGGGAAGGAAGGTGATCGTGACGCCGGGGCGGTGCACCGCCCCCAGGCATCACGTCACCAGGTCTGATGTCCTCCTGTGATTGGTCCAGGCTGGACTCTGGACCAATCACAGCCCGGACATCGTTAAAGTGGGGTTTGTCGGGGTGCAGAGCAATGACCCCCAGAAGAGCGTCAATCGGCGCCTCTGCAAACCCCCCCCCCCCCCCCATACCCAGCACTAAGTCCGGAGCCCCTAGTGGGCAAAAAATTTACTTTTTTAAAATGTTTTATTTAATCTTTTTTTTTTTCTGCTTGTGTTTGGGGGGGGGGGGGGGGGGCGGCGCCCCTGCACCCCCTATGGTCGGGCTGCCACTGACTACACCTAGGACCTTGGCATGTGGGGATGGGCTGATAGTTGTGCCATCAATTTTGACAGAGAGATCAGGGGAAGGGGCACATGGTGGAGGAAGAATTAAAAATTTGGTTTTGGATAGATTGAGTTTGAGGAAGTGGTGTGACATCTAGACTGATATATCTGCTACGTGAGGAGACTGAGGGGGTGAACTGAGGGGTTGATAAACAGATTTGGGTATCGTCAGCATAGAGATGGTATTGGAAGCCATGGGAGGCTATCAGCTGACCCAGAGAGGAGGTGTAGCTTGAAAATAGGAGAGGTCCAAGAACAGAACCTTGTGGGCCCCTAACAGAGAAAGAAAGAGGAGAGGAGGAAAAAAAAAATCAAAAAGTCTAAGTTCTTTACAAATTTTGGCCAAAATGTATATTGTTACATTGAAAAAAAAATTCACAATAAGCGTATATTGATTGGTTTGCGTAAAAGTTATGACGCCTACACCTATGGTATAGATACTGTCATTTTTTATATTTTTTATACTACTAATGGCTGCCATCAGCGACTTATAATGGCACTGTGATAGTGCGGCAGGAAATCTGACACTAACTGACGCTGGGGTCAACTGATTGACTGCTTTTGACATCACCAGTGACATTAATACAGTGATCAGTGCTAAAAGTATACACTGTCACTGTACTAATGACACTGGCTGGGAAGGGCTTAGTGTCTAGTACGATCAAGGGATTAAATATGTGCCTAACAATGTGTAATGTGTGTGCAGTGTGCTTCATCTACTAACACAGAGACTTGATCTCTAAGTTTCTCATCCCTGCTTTATGACTGTGCAGTGTCATGGAAACTGCACTGGATACCAGGGGTTTTGTATCAACGCAAAGTAACCAGATCCCAAAGGGACTTGCCCCATAGTCTTTAGCTGTGAGGCCTTAGACTGCTCAGGAACTTGCCCATGGTCCCCAGCTGAGAGGCCTTAGACTGTTCAAGAACTTGCTCATGGTCCCCAGCTGAGAGGCCTTAAACTGTTTAGGAACTTGCCCTTGATCCCCAACTGCAAGGCCTTAGACTGTTCAAGAACTTGCCCATGGTCCCCAGCTGTGGGGCCTTAGACTGCTCAGGAACATACTCATGGTCCCCAGCTGTGGGGCCGTAGACTACTCAGGAACTTACCCATAGTCCCCAGCTGTGAGGCCTTAGACTGCTCAGGAACTTGCCCATGGTCCCCAGCTGTGAGGCCTTAGACTGCTCAGGAACTTGCCCATGGTCCCCAGCTGTGAGGCCTTAGACTGCTCAGGAACTTACCCATGGTCCCCAGCTGGGAGGCCTTAGACTGCTCAGGAACTTACCCATGGTCCCCAGCTGTTAGGCCGTAGACTGTTCAGGAACTTACCCATGGTCCCCAGCTGTGAGGCCTCAGACCACTCAGAAACTTGCCCATGGTCTCCAGCTGTGAGGCCCGAATAAATGAATGAATTAATGATTTATTACAGGGTTCTCTAAAGTTTTCAAACAAGGGGCCAGGTCACTGTTCTTCAGACTTTATGGGTGCCGGATTGTGGGCGGTGGGGGTAGAAAATGTCCTAGGCCCAGCATCAGTGAGAATAAACATTGCCTCAGGGTTGGTGTTTAATACAAGGAGGAATAGTACCCTGACATTGGTCTGAGTGGGTGGAATCATACCCCATTGTTGGTGTCAGTGGAAGGAATAGTGCCCCATCATTGGTATCAGTGGAAGGAATAGTGTCCCATCATTGGTGTCAGTGGGAGGAATAGTGCCCATCATTGGTATCAGTGGGAGGAATAGTGTCCCATCATTGGTATCAGTGGGAGGAATAGTGCCCCATCATTGGCAACAGTGGGAGAAATAGTGCCCCATCATTGGTATCAGTGGAAGGAATAGTGTCCCATCATTGGTATCAGTGGGAGGAATAGTGTCCCATCATTGGTATCAGTGGGAGGAATAGTGCCCCATCATTGGTATCAGTGGGAGGATTAGTGTCCCATCATTGGTATCAGTGGGAGGAATAGTGTCCCATCATTGGTGTCAGTGGGAGGAATAGTGTCCCATCATTGGTATCAGTGGAAGGAATAGTGTCCCATCATTGGTGTCAGTGGGAGGAATAGTGCCCATCATTGGTATCAGTGGGAGGAATAGTGTCCCATCATTGGTATCAGTGGGAGGAATAGTGTCCCATCATTGGTGTCAGTGGGAGGAATAGTGCCTCATCATTGGTATCAGTGGAAGGAATAGTGCCCCATCATTGGCAACAGTGGGAGAAATAGTGCCCCATCATTGGTATCAGTGGAAGGAATAGTGTCCCATCATTGGTATCAGTGGGAGGATTAGTGTCCCATCATTGGTATCAGTGGGAGGAATAGTGTCCCATCATTGGCAACAGTGGGAGGAATAGTGCCCCATCATTGCTATTAGTGGGAGGAGAGGGGGGCATGGCTGCAGGTGGCCCTTTGGTAGGGGGGATGTGATTGCTGGTGTGGGGGGGGGGGGCTGTAATCATTGCGGTGCCCCTTTGAAGTGCCGTACACTTTGTGTCTCAGTGGGCCTCTGTGGGCATAGTTTCCCATACCCCCATGTCCCTGAAGGAATTGGCTGCTCGGTCTGGAATGCCTGGGCCTGTTGTTTGTCCCAGTCCGGGCCTGCTAGGGAGTAAGAGTGGGCTACCCTTCTTTCTGGACCAGGAACAGGGGGAAAGAGAGGTTGCATTTATTCCTAGGTGGGCGCTATGCTGAGAAGGTGGTCTAACTGTCAGTACATGGAGTGTAGGGGGAGCAACTCCAGAAAACCCATCTGAAGCCCCAAAGAGCCCCGTGGCCACACACCTCCTTCACAGCCATTCTGCTCCCCTTTAACCCCTAAAGTCAATCAAGGTCCCTAAGTTCAATGCACTCCACAGTACCCCAGCCTCTACTTTGCCCAGACCTAGGCACATAGGCGTGCGCACAGGGTGTGCCGGGTGTGCCTGGGCACACCCTAATCACCTAGGGCACATTAGCATTATCGCTCTGTTTGCCAGTGAGGAGATGGGAACGATCTCCCTCTGACCTGCTCTGCCATAAGAGAAGTGCCACACACTTCTATTTCACTTTGCCTACATGTATATGGCCCCGGTACATTACTCTCCCTGCTGGCAAACACATGCATGTGTATTTAAACTTTGGGGTGCACACCCTAATGCAATAGGCTGCGCACACCTATGCCTAGGCATTAGCAAAGAAGAGGTTAACCGCAGTCCCTGGCAAGCTAGGTGTAAAACACAGACAGTCTTCCCGCTGACAGGCGGGCGGTGGCGGTGGCGGTGGTGCACATATGGCATGATACGGTGTGCATTATCCCCAGTTTATTGCAGCATATGGCGGACGTGCATTACACACATGTGCAGGACAATATATTAAATATATTACAAATTGGTGAGCAGCTTTTTTGTCGGGGGGAAAGTTGTACCGTGACAGAGCTTGCAGTATTTATTTAAACAAGGTGATAAAATCTGCAGCTGGTGTCCATTAAGTCCACCCCGGGGAGGCTGGGCCGCGCTCCATCACGTACTGGTGTGACTTACAGAAGAGGACGAGCGAATTGCCGGAGAGACATTTCCGTTTCCATATTATGTCTTCACCTAAAGCCTGTTTGTAGCCTGAGCTGGATCTCTAATACGGTGGATGCTGGTCAACCAGGGCAAAAGGAGACACTGAAATTGTGCTTTGAAAAAAGCTCCTTATAGTGTAAATTTTTTTGAATGTTTCTTTTTTATTGTGGAGAAAGGGGGGGGGGGTGTTCCATTACTTCCCAGAAAATTACTTATAACCCCCAAACATTTTTTCTGAAAGAAGAGGACCTGTAGAATAAAATGGTGGTAGTTGCGTCTTTTTATGTCAACCAATATTTGTGTAACTCAGCTCTGGAAGATTTTCCCCTCTTGGTGACCAGGCCAGTTTTTGCTTTTTGGCACTGCATTACTTTAACCACTTGCCGACCGCCGCAAGTACATATACTGCGGTGGTCAGCCCCTCCTGGGCAAAGTGACGTACCGGTACGTCACTCACCCAAGAGCCTCTAGGGGGCGAGCCTAGGGGGCGAGCGCGCGCCGCCGGGGGTGCGCTCCCGCCCTCGCTCGTTTCCTGCCTTCCCGATGTTCGCCGGTCACTCGCGATCTCCCGCTGGAGGGAGAAAGGCAGGCGGATGATGTAAACACAGCCGTCTGTCATTCTCCCTGGTGTTACTGCAGAGATCATAGGATCCTGCTATGCAGGATCGTATGTCTCTGTGGTTACATCACAAGCCACGCCCCCTGGCAGTTAGAATCACACCCCTAGGGACACACTTAACCCCTTGATCACTAATAAAGTTAACCCCTTCCCTGCCAGTGTCATTTTTACAGTAACAGTGCATATTTTTAGCACTGTTTACTGTAGTAATGTCACTGGTACCCCCAAAAGTGTCAAAAATGTCAGTCAGGGGTCCGATCTGTCCGCCGCAATGTCAAAGTCCCGCAAAAAAAAAAAATCGCAGATCGCCACCATTACTAGTTAAAAAAAAAACAACAAAAATGACAAAAATCTTTCCCATAGTTAGTAAACACAATAACTTTTGCCCAAACCAATCAAAATACACTTATTACGATTTTTTTTTTACCAAAAATATGTAGCAGAAAACAAATTGGTCTAAATTGTTAAAAAATTTAGATTTTTACATTTTTTTTTTGAGAATTTCATATAAAAAAATGTGAAAAATATTGTTATTTTTCCAAAATTTAGGCTTTTTTTGTTTATAGCGCAAAAAATAAAAATCGCACAGGTGATCAAATACCACCAAAAGAAAGCTCTGTTTGTGGGGAAAAAAAGAACGTCAATTTCATTTGGGTACAGCATCGCACGACCGCGCAATTGTCCGTTAAAATAACGCAGTGCCGAATCGCAAAATAGGCCCTGGTCTTTGAGCAGCCAAATCCTCCGGGGCTTAAGTGGTTAACTGACAGTTGCGTGGGCATGCAACGCTGTACCCAAATGAAATGTATGTAATTTTTATCCCACAAATTGAGCTTTCTTTTGGTGGTATTTGATCGCCAGGGTGTTTTTTATATTTTGCAATATAAACATAACAAAAGACAGATAATTTTGGAAAAAAAAAAAAAAGTACGTTCTGCTATAAAACATATCCTAATGATTTTTATTATACAACTTGCATATTGGACACTTTTACCCCCTTCCTGCCCAGGCCGATTTTCAGCTTTCAGCGCTGTCACGTTTTGAATAACAATTGCGCATTCATGCTACACTGTACCCATATGGTAGGCGGCACTGATAGGCAGCACCAATAGGTGGCATTGATAGGTGGCACTGATGGGCACTGGTAAGTGGCACTGGCGGGCAATGATGAGGAGGCACTGATAGGTGGCACTGATGAGCACTGATAGGTGGCACTGATGAGGCAGCACTGATTAACACTGATAGGTGGCACTGATGAGGCAGAACTGATGAGGTGGCACTGATAGGTGGCACTAATAAGTGGCACTGGTGGGCACTGATGAGGAGGAACTAATAAGGCTTTTGATGGGTGGCATTGATGGGCACTGATAGGCACTGGTAGCTGGCACTGATGGGCACTGAATAGTTGGCACTAATAGGTGGCACTGGTGGGCACTGATGAGGAGGCACTGATGAGGCTGCACTGAAGGACACTGATAAGCGGCACTGAAGGGCACTTACAGGTGGCACTGATGGGGAGTCACTAATGAGGCGACACTGATAGGGGCACTGATGAGGCACTAATAGGTGGCACTGATGTGCACTGGTAGGCGGCACAGATAAGCAGCACTGATAGTTGACACTGATGAGGAGGCATTGACGGGAACTGATTGGCAGCACTGGAGAGCAGTGTTGGGACTGTACTGATAATCAGGACACTGATAATCAATGCCGTGATTATTAGTGCCTTTAGCACAATTCTGTTTCCGGCTCTCCTCTTCTTTCCTCATGCTGTCAGCGCGAGGAAAGAAAATCCGATAACCGGCTTGTGTTTACATCCATGATCAGCTGTCATCGGACACAGCTGATCACGTGGTAAAGGGCCGCTGTGATTGGCCTGTTACCCTGATCTGTGATCAGTTGAGTCCAAAGGAGGTGCGCAGGGGACCCTCCCGGAAAAGTAAGCTTGTGCTGTAGCCATCTTTCGGCTATAGCGCGGGCGTGAAGTGGTTAAAGTGTTTACCTATAGCCCCAATTTTTATAATGTTTCTTTTTTTATTGGAGGGATTACAGTCCTTCACTTCCTAGAAAATGACTTAAAACCCCCAAACAAATAAATCATTTCTGAAAGAAGAGGCCCCGTAGAATAAAATGGTGGTAGTTGCATCTTTTTATCTAATACATTATTTGTGCAACTGTTTATCAAACACATATTTTTAGGAAAAAAAATACACTAAGAAGTATTTTAGTGCAGATGTAGCAACCTACAAGGTAGGTGCTAGGCAAAGTATAGTGAGCCTTGGCTGCCTAACAGCAGGGCCATGATTTTCAGCTGGGCTGTCATGTCTCCCAGGTGTTGCTATTGAGACTGGGGAGTCTCCCCACTGGCTCCATGAGGAGGGTTCTCATTGGGCAGTGGATGAAACCCAATCAGTGGCACATTCAGGCCCAGAAAGGCAGATTCTGCCGCACAGGATTCTGGGAGTGGGTATACGTTTGAGGGTGACGCTTCTTTGGCGGGAAGCAGAGTCCCAGGAGGGAGAGTATGGCTGTCTCTCCTCCTGTCAGCAGGATCGGGTGTCCCGGGCGGCTTGCCTGAGGTGACAGAGAGCTGAGCTGAGCTGCAGAGAGGATCCGGTGTGCCAAGGACCAGCAGAGTTGAGGGGGTCCAGTTCCAAGAAAGCATTCCCAGTTTGTGAGTACTGTAACTGTCCCTGGGGGTCTGCCTAGCTGAGAGGAGACCACTCCGGTGAAGGTCCAAGGGATCCAGAAGCTAGCTAGCGGTAAAGGGGGTGCCAGTGTTGACCCTGAAGTTTAGAGGGGGTGCCTAGTGAGAGGACCCTGAATTGTAGAGGGGTGCCTAGTAAGAGGACCCTGAAGCGTAGATGGGGTGCCTAGTGAGAGGACCCAACGTGTAAAAGGGGGCACCAGCAGTTGGGCCCTGAAGAGTTAAAGTGTACAGAGTTAAGAGTTGCAGAAGCACAAGCAGTTACAAGGAGCTACCTCAGTCAGTGAAGGGCTGGAAGGAGCTGTTTGCAGGACTTTTGAGTTAACCAGTGTTAAGAGTCAAGCCTCACTACAGTCCAGGATCTTTTGAAGTTAACCAAAGTGTTAAGGTCAAGTTCCAGCACAGTTCAGCAAAACAGAATATTTTGAGCGCCAGTAAGCGTTGGTCGGCATCCAGCTGGCGTCAAGACAGTGCTAACAGGCATTTTTCTGCAAAGTGTCCCAATTGTACCTAGTTGAGCCAGAGGAGTATCCCACTCATTCCCTTCTCCAATCCCCATTATCAAATAAACAAAACAAACCAAAGATGCTGGAATGGTCATTGACTCAAATCTCACACTTGGGCATTCGGCTTAAATGGGCTGAAGGTGTCACCGGTAACAATGGCAGACCCACATCAGGCCCAATGCTTGGAAAACCTGCTACATTTGGGGGCTCGTCCGGGATTTTGCTGACACCGATAGCGACTCAGAGGGACTATCAGAATAGAGGTACTCACCGAGGCCGAGATGCCGAGAGCGGTTCGCTGTTGCGACTAAGCGCACTCCGCCCCTCTGGAGGTGATACAGAGGGTGGATGGCACAAAGAGGCACAAGCTACCAGCAGGCAGGGTAGAGCTTGCGTGGAGGTCCTGTAGAGCTGGAGCAGAGACTGATCAGGATCCAGCAGTAAAAGTCCGGAGCAGGCCGAGGGTCAAACACAGGTAAGCAGACAATCCAGGTCACAGGCTGAGGGTCAAGGCACTGGAGATAGGAGACAAGACTTGGTCACAAGCAGAGGGTCAAGGCACAGGAGACTGAAGGTAAATCCGGGTCGCAGGCAGAGGGTCAAACACAGGTAAGCAAAAGCAAAGTCCGTAAAACAAGCCAAGGTCGGGTCCAGGAGAAGAGCAGAGCAGGTCAGGGTCAATCCGGGTCACAGCAGGTAAACGATCACACAGGAAACAGGAACTCAGGTACAGGAAGCTGAAAGACAAACCAGCAATTCCTCTGAGCACTTGCTCAGCTTTTATAGGCAGCCAGGAAGTCATGTGGAAGTCATGTGGTGCTTGTCATGTGATGACCAGTCTGCAGCTGAAGGTTTCTCTGACAGTGCCCCCCCCCGAGGGGCGGCCTCTGGACGCCCAAACTGGACATCAACTCCGGGTGATTCACATGAAAAGCTCGGATCAAGCGAGGGGCGTGTATGTTTCTTGAGGGTTCCCAAGAGTTGTTTTCAGGTGGGTACCCCTTCCACTTGATTAGGTATTGGAGAAGTCTACCCCTCTTCCTGCAGTTCAGTATGGCTTCAACCTCAAATTCATTTTCTCCATCCACCTGGACCGGTGGAGGAGGCGGCTCCTCTCTTCCCGGGAAGGGACTAGGAATCACTGGTTTTAGTAAGGATGCATGAAAGACAGAATGAATCCTGTAAGAGCTGGGTAAGGCCAATTCAAAGGCCACAGGGTTAACCATCCTCTTGATTTTGAACGGCCCTATGAACTTTGGGCCCAACTTCCGTGAGGGAAAAGGTAATTTGAGGTTAGCTGAAGATAACCAAACTTCCTCACCGACCTTGAAAACCGGGTTCTCCTTCCTTCCCCTGTTGTAGTACTTCTTATAGTCATCCTGGGCCTTTTGCATGGTTTCCTGAATCCTTTGAAAGTTCTGTTGGATGGAGGCTATGCGATCTTGGACAGCAGGAACAGATAATTCAGGGGTAGCGTTTGGAAGGAAAGAAGGGTGAAACCCAAAGTTAGACCAGAAGGGCGTTTGGTTGGTGGCTGAATGAACTGAATTATTATACGCAAACTCCGCGTAGGGTAGCAGAGAGGACCAGTCATCCTGAGAGCCAGAAGAGAAACAGCGGAGATACTGCTCCAGAGTTTGGTTCGTTCTCTCTGTCTGGCCATTGCTTTGAGGATGATACGCAGAGGAGAGACAGACCTTTATTTGTAGTGCTTTACAAAGTTCTTTCCAAAATTTGGAGGTGAACTGAACCCCTCTGTCAGAAACAACACTGTCGGGTACTCCATGTAGCCTTATTATTTCCTTGATAAAAATGTTAGCTGTCTCCAAAGCAGAGGGGGTGCCCACCATGGGCAAGAAGTGTGCCATTTTGGAAAGGCGGTCGACCACAACCAGAATGGAGGTGAAACCTTCCGAGGGAGGAAGATCAACAATGAAGTCCATAGAAACTTCAGCCCATGGGCGTTCTGGAATGGGTAAAGGTCTAAGTAATCCCCAAGATTTGGTGTTAGCCACTTTACTGCGCTGGCAAGAAATACAAGAGAGGACATACTCTTTACAGTCCTGCCTCCAACCAGGCCACCAAAAAGAACGGGCAACCAATTCCAAAGTCTTTTGAGTCCCAAAGTGACCAGCCAGTTTATGGTCGTGAAGCAACTTTAACGTCATGGGTCTAGCCTCCGGTGGGACAAAAATTCTTCCTTGGGACCAGAACAAGTCATCTCGTTTCTCCAAGGAGGATATTTCTGGGTCAGTACAATGGCTGGATGCCAACTTGATGGTGGTCATAAGATCAGTGTCTGTGAGCAGAAGGAAGTTTTGTGGAGATAAGATGGTGCTAGGTTCCGTTGACTGGGGAGATTCAGGGAACATCCGGGAGAGTGCGTCTGCTTTCCCATTCTTGAGGCCAGGTCTATAAGAGATATGAAAGTTGAACCTAGAAAAGAAGAGGGCCCACCGGGCTTGCCTGGGTCTTAAGCGTTTGGCTGTCCTGAGGTATTCTAGGTTTTTATGATCGGTGAAGATCATGATGGAATGGGAAGCACCCTCCAACAGATATCTCCACTCCTCCAGAGCGAACTTGATGGCCAACAGCTCCCGGTCTCCCACATCATAATTCCTTTCCGGGGAACTTAGTTTCCGAGATGCAAAAGCTACAGGATGGAGGAGAGCCTTGGGGCCCTGTCTCTGGGAGAGGATGGCTCCAGTGGCGGTTTCCGAGGCGTCTACCTCCAACACAAATGGCAGGGCTGGATCCGGATGCCGTAGGATTGGTGCAGAGGTGAACAGGGCTTTGAGCTTGGTAAAAGCTTCCTGGGCCTCTTGGGACCACTGAAAACGACTATGTTGGCGGGTTAGTTGGGTGATGGGTGCAACAATGGATGAGAAGCCAACGATAAACCTCCGGTAAAAATTAGCGAATCCGATAAACCGCTGTACCCCCTTTTTGTCTACTGGAGCCGGCCACTCCTGAATTGCCTTGACCTTCTGTGGATCCATTGCGACCCCGTTGGTAGAAATGATAAAGCCTAGGAATTGCACAACAGATTTTTCGAATTCGCATTTCTCTGCTTTAAGGTACAATTTGTGTCTCCTGAGAATTGCAAGGACTGTCTTTACATGAACCCGGTGTAGCTCAATGGTGGCAGAAAAAATAAGAATGTCGTCCAGGTAAACAACTAGGAAATTGTCCAGATATTCTCGAAAGATGTCGTTTACCAGGTGCTGAAATGTGGCCGGGGCGTTACACAACCCAAAGGGCATTACCAAATATTCATAATGTCCAAACCTGGACCTGAAGGCAGTCTTCCATTCGTCTCCAGGCCTGATTCGGATGAGGTTATAGGCACCTCGCAGATCCAACTTGGAGAAGATTCGGGCAGAACGGAAACGCTGAAACAACTCTGGGATAAGTGGAAGAGGATAGCGATTTTTTATCGTTATTTTGTTCAGTTCTCTATAGTCTATGCATGGTCTTAGGGAACCATCTTTCTTTTCCACAAAGAAGATGCCGGCTCCGGCCGGTGAAGATGATGGACGAATGAAACCCTTATCCAAGTTCTCATCAATATACGTTTTAAGAGCCGCTAGTTCAGTCTCCGATAGTGGAAAGATACGGCCAAAGGGTATTTCAGAACCAGGTAGCAAATCAATGGGGCAGTCGTAAGACCGATGAGGTGGTAGGCAATCAGCTTTTTGTTTATCGAAGACATCTCTAAATTCAAGATATACCGGAGGGACGTGCTGGAGATTGTCAGGTGTAGGTGCTACAGTTAAACAGGCGGCTGGAGCTGGAGGAAGGCAATGCTGGGAACAGTAGGGAGAGGAAAAGGAGACTTTCTTCTTGTTCCAATTGATGTCAGGTTCATGTGCCTGTAGCCAGGGGAGCCCCAAAATGATGGGGAACATGGGGGAGAAGATGATGTCAAAGCTTAGAAGCTCCTGGTGGCCGGAGTCCGTGGTGACAAGGATGGGCCTTGTCTGTTGTGTGACAAATCCAGAGCGAGGGAGAGACCCATCAGCCAGGTAGACTTGGAGGCCTTGTTCTTTGGTTTGCAGGGGAATGTGCAGTTTTTGGGCCAGTGAAGTGTCTAGAAAACAACTACAGGCTCCGGAATCAATAATTGCTGGTAGATGAACTTCCTTTTCCATTAGCTGTAAGGAGACAGAGAGGGTGACATAAGTCTGGGATAAACCAGGGTTCTGAAAGTTCATAAAAAACTGCGAGCGTGACTTACTGGGTCTCACGGGGCAAGTACGCAGAAAATGTCCAGTTCCCCCACAGTACAGACAGAGATTGGCCTGTCGCCGTCGTTGTTTCTCTTCAGGGGTAAGAGGAGCACGGACCAATCCAAGCTGCATGGGCTCAGCCTCTGGAGCAGAGGTGACAGGAGTCACTGGAAAGGATGGGTGAACGGGAGAAGGTTTAGGGAGCATCCAACTAGGTCGGGGACCCTGAGAGCGCTCAGAGCGCCGCTCGCGCATGCGCCTGTCTAGCTTGGTAGCGGATTGGATTAAATCCTCCAAAGTGGCAGGGGTTTCAATCCTGGCCAACTCGTCTTTCAAAGCTTCTGACAGCCCCTGGCGGTACTGGTATTTAAGAGCGGGTTCGTTCCACCCTGTGTCAGCTGACCATTTTCGAAATTCAGCAGTGTAGTCCTCCACTGGTCTCTTTCCTTGGGACAGGGAGTGTAGCACGGCTTCTGCAGTAGCGGTGCGTTGGGGGTCATCATATAGTTGAGACATACTTTCAAAGAAAAGGTCCAAAGAGTTCAGAAGAGAGCTCCTCTGTTCCATCAGGCTGTGGGCCCAGGCCTGCGGCTCTTCGGTCAACAGGGAGATGACAAATCCCACCTTAACTACTTCGGATGAAAAAGTCCTGGGCTGAAGGGCTAAGTACAAGGAGCATGCATTTTTGAAGGCCCGGAACTTTTTGCGATCGCCTGAAAAACGCTCCGGTGTGGGAACCCTGGGCTCAGGGGTAGCCATGATCACTGTGGGGCTTGATGCAACTTGAGAAGAGGAGGCTCCGCTGGTGGGCGCAGGGGCTGCGGCTGTTGATGCAGATGACCCTGAAAGTTGCTGGAGACGACCGTCAATCTGGGCATAGCCTTCCTGCAGTTTCTGGACTGCATCAGTGAGGGTTGTGACCTGCTGGCACAGGATCTCAAGAGGAGAACGCGCTCTGTCGGCCTCTGACATCGCTGGTTTGTACTATCAGAATAGAGGTACTCACCGAGGCCGAGATGCCGAGAGCGGTTCGCTGTTGCGACTAAGCGCACTCCGCCCCTCTGGAGGTGATACAGAGGGTGGATGGCACAAAGAGGCACAAGCTACCAGCAGGCAGGGTAGAGCTTGCGTGGAGGTCCTGTAGAGCTGGAGCAGAGACTGATCAGGATCCAGCAGTAAAAGTCCGGAGCAGGCCGAGGGTCAAACACAGGTAAGCAGACAATCCAGGTCACAGGCTGAGGGTCAAGGCACTGGAGATAGGAGACAAGACTTGGTCACAAGCAGAGGGTCAAGGCACAGGAGACTGAAGGTAAATCCGGGTCGCAGGCAGAGGGTCAAACACAGGTAAGCAAAAGCAAAGTCCGTAAAACAAGCCAAGGTCGGGTCCAGGAGAAGAGCAGAGCAGGTCAGGGTCAATCCGGGTCACAGCAGGTAAACGATCACACAGGAAACAGGAACTCAGGTACAGGAAGCTGAAAGACAAACCAGCAATTCCTCTGAGCACTTGCTCAGCTTTTATAGGCAGCCAGGAAGTCATGTGGAAGTCATGTGGTGCTTGTCATGTGATGACCAGTCTGCAGCTGAAGGTTTCTCTGACAGGGACACTGGTAGTGACTCAGAGGAACACTGGTAGTGACTCCGAGGGACACAAATTTTTTTTTTTTTAAATCCGCGGTGGTGTAAAAACTACAACGAAAAAACCCGGTAAGTGAACACAAAAAAGGTGCATGTGAACACACACAAAAAAGTGCACTTAGGGGTGTGCTTTGTCCACCCCCGAAGGGGTAGGACCTCTACCCTGATTCCCCGGGGCGCAAGGCTCCTGAAAGGGACAAAGGGTTTCCAGTGGTCTGCCTAGCCAGAAGGCCTTGCAGACCCCGTTCTTCTGGGCAGCCGAAGCTGCACCCGAATACTAGGTCAAGGGGCTCTCCCGAAGAGAGACCCCCCAGGGACAGAGGAGGAAGGAACCAAAAGGCCACACATCCTCCCCCTAGACTTCAGGGCAAGCCCGAGGACTCACACCCTCCATCCTAGTGAGAAAAAAAACACACACATAAGTGAAGGTGACAAACGTGGGAGAAAATAAATAAATAAGTGGCCGTGCATGGTGCACTGGCCAGGCCCTGAGGCCTGGTAACAAAAAATTGCCCTGGACTTTAGCCAAAAGGCCCAGCCCTAAAAGGCGCAGTGCAGAAAAAGTGTTTGGAATCTGTGACCATGTGCCGGTTCACACATTGGGGTCCCTCACCCAAGTGTTACTAGGAGAACCTCTGGGGCGACCACTCCCAGGGAGAACTGATAGTAACTCTGGGGGACATTGATAGTCCTAGTGTAGACCGCCTACCCTTCAGGACTTGGGCCTAACATGCCTGCTGTTGGTGAAGTGTAACGCGCTGTACAGGAAAGTTAAACTAAAGTCAAATATAACATTTTCTATACAGGTGCGGAAACTCTCACATACGTAGCTGCAATTTTTTTTTTTTTTCGCAGCACATTTTACATCAAGCAACTTTTTGATTTCGGATTATGGGTCCTTCAATTAAAAGCTGCACTCAGTGTCTGGTGAACAAGGTCTCAATGTCAGGCCCCTCACAGTACTCCTTGTACGAATGGAAACCTTCTCCCTGCCTCTTGCAGCGGCTTAGTGGGGATTACCTTCCAGCTCTGAACCCCTTCACCTAATTCCCCATAAATTGCGGATGTTCGGCTTTGGGTTGATTTACGTCACATGCATTCAGGTCCCCGTCTCTCCATCCCACTGCCCCCTGTTTCCTGTGACATGATGCTTTTATGGCCCAAACAGATGGAGAAGCTTAATACCTCGCTGCAAGGTGAAGTCAACCTTTCCAAAACAAGGGCAGGCTATGTCATTATCGCCCTCAACAAAGACGGCGGTGTCGTCCGGCTGTGTAAGTAGTAGCAAGAAGAAATAACAAATAAAGTCCTGGGTGACCATTCATGAACAAGGTATAAAAGGGTCTATTAATAAGGGTCAAAAATTCTTCATTCATTAAAAGTTTTAAAAAGTTATGAGGGCTGTACCAAAAGTAATGCAAAAGTTGGAATAAATGCTTCTTATTATTTTTTCTTCTCCTTCCTTCCTTCTTCGTCCTTCTTCCTTCTCCATACTTCTTTCTACTTCTACTTTCTTCTTTCTCCTCCTACCTTCTTCTTTCATCTCATTCATTCTCCTTCCTTTTTTTTTTTCTCCTTCCTTCTTCTCCTACCTTCATTCTTTCTTCTCCTTCCTTCTCCGTCCTTCTTCCTTCTCCATACTTCTTTCTCCTCCTACCTTCTTCTTTCTTCTCATTCATTCTCATTCCTTTTTTCTTCTCCTTCCTTCTTTCTTCTCCTTCATTCTTTCCTATCTGTCCATCGACCTTCTTTCATCTCCTTCCTTCTTCTTTCTTCTCCTTCCTTCCTTATCCATTCTTTCCTATCTGTCCTCCATCTCCCTTCTTTCTTTGCCTACCTTCTTTCTTCTCCTTCGTGCTTTCATCTCCTTCCTTCTTCTTTCTTCTCCTTCCTTCTTCCACCTACTTCTTTTTTTTCATTCTTTCCTATCCATCCTCCTACCTTCTTTCATCTCCTTCCTTCTTCTTTCTTCTCCTTACTTCTCCTTCCTTCTCCCTGCTTCTTCCTTCTCCATACTTCTTTCTACTTCTACTTTCTACTTTCTTCTTTCTCCTCCTACCTTCTTCTTTCTTCTCATTCATTCTCATTCCTTTTTTCTTCTCCTTCCTTCTTCTTTCTTCTCCTTCATTCTTTCCTATCTGTCCTCCTACCTTTTTTAATCCCCTTCCTTCTTTCTTCTCCTTCCTTCCTTGTCCATTCTTTCCTATCTGTCCTTCTCCTCCCTTCTTTCTATGCCTACCTTCTTTCTTCTCCTTCGTGCTTTCATCTCCTTCCTTCTTCTACCTACTTCTTTCTTCATTCTTTCCTATCCATCCTCCTACCTTCTTTCATCTCCTTCCTTTGTCTTTCTTCTCCTTACTTCTCCTTCCTTCTTCCTTCTCCACACTTCTTTCTACTTCTACTTTCTTCTTTCTCCTCCTACCTTCTTTCTTCTCATTCATTCTCATTCCTTTTTTCTTCTCCTTCGTTCTTCTTTCTTCTCCTTCATTCTTTCCTATCTGTCCATCGACCTTCTTTCATCTCATTCCTTCTTCTTTCTTCTCCTTCCTTCTTCCACCTACTTCTTTTTTTTTTCATTCTTTCCTATCCATCCTCCTACCTTCCTTCTTTCTTCTCCTTACTTCTCCTTCCTTCTCCCTCCTTCTTCCTTCTCCATACTCCATACTTCTTTCTACTTCTACTTCTACTTTCTTCTTTCTCCTCCTATCTTCTTCTTTCTTCTCATTCATTCTCATTCCTTTTTTCTTCTCCTTCCTTCTACTTTCTTCTCCTTCATTCTTTCCTATCTGTCCTCCTCCTCCCTTCTTTCTTCTCCTTCATGCTTTCATCTCCTTCCTTCTTCTTTCATCTCCTTCCTTCTTCTACCTACTTCTTTCTTCATTCTTTCCTATCCATCCTCCGACCTTCTTCCATTTCCTTCCTTCATCTTTCTTCTCCTTACTTCTTTTCCTTCCTTCTCTCTCCTTCTCCTTCCTTTTTTCTACTCCTATCTTCTTCTTTCTCTTTCTACTTCTTTCTTCACCTTCCTTCTTCTTCATTCTTTCCTATCCGTTTTTCTTCCTTCTTTCTACGCCTACCTTCTTCTTTTAGCTTTATTATATTAGAGCAGGGGTCTCAAAACTTCTAAATAAAAAGGTCCAGTTTACTTTTCTTCAGACTTTAGGGGCCCAGACTAGGGCCAGTGAGAGTAGAAAATGTCCTGTTGTCCAGTGGGAGTAAACAATGCCCCACTGTTGGTGTCAGTGGGAGGAATAGTGGCCCATCATTGGTGTCAGTGGGAGGAATAGTAGCCCATAATTAGTGCCATCAGGAGGAATAGTGGCCCATTGGTGGTGTCAGTAGGAGAAATAGTGGCCCATTGGTGGTGTCAGTGGGAGAAATAGTGGCCCATTGGTGGTATCAGTGGGAGAAATAGTGGCCCATTGGTGGTATCAGTGGGAGAAATAGTGGCCCATTGGTGGTATCAGTGGGAGAAATAGTGGCCCATTGGTGGTGTCAGTGGGAGAAATAGTGGCCCATTGGTGGTGTCAGTGGGAGAAATAGTGGCCCATCATAGTTATCAGTTGGAGGAATAGTGGTCCATCGCTAGTGTCAGGAGGAGGAATAGTGGCTCATCATGGGTATTAATGGGAGGAATAGTGGCCCATCATTGGTATCAGTGGAAAGAATAGTGACCTTTTAAATGTATTTTTCTTCAGAATAAGGGCCCAGACTAGGGCCAGTGGAAGTAGAAAATATTCTGGTGTCTGGTGGGAGTAAACAATGCCCCACTGTTTGTGTCAGTGGGAGGAATAGTGGCCCATCATTGGTGACAGTGGGAGAAACAGTGGCCCATTGGTGGTGTCAGTGGGAGAAACAGTGGCCCATTGGTGGTGTCAGTGGGAGAAACAGTGGCCCAATGGCGGTGTCAGTGGGAGAAACAGTGGCCCATTGGTGGTGTCAGTGGGAGAAACAGTGGCCCATTGGTGGTGTCAGTGGGAGAAACAGTGGCCCATTGGTGGTGTCAGTGGGAGAAACAGTGGCCTATTGGTAGTGTCAGTGGGAGAAACAGTGGCCCATTGGTGGTGTCGGTGGGAGAAACAGTGGCCCATTGGTGGTGTCGGTGGGAGAAACAGTGGCCCATCGTTAGTGTCAGCGGGAGGAATAGTGGCCCATTGGTGGTGTCAGTAGGAGAAATAGTGACCCATTGGTGGTGTCAGTGGGAGAAACAGTGGCCCATTGGTGGTGTCAGTGGGAGAAATAGTGGCCCATTGGTGGTGTCAGTGGGAGAAATAGTGGCCCATTGGTGGTGTCAGTGGGAGCAATAGTGGCCCATTGGTGGTGTCAGTGGGAGAAATAGTGGCCCATTGGTGGCGTCAGTGGGAGAAATAGTGGACAATTGGTGGTGTCAGTGGGAGCAATAGTGGCCCATTGGTGGTGTCAGTAGGAGAAATAGTGGTCCATGGCTAGTGTCAGGAGGAGGAATAGTAGCCCATCATTGGTATTAGCGGAAGGAATTGTGGCCCATCATTATCATTAGAAAGAATAGTGCCCTTTTGATGGTGTCAGTGGGAGGAATAGTGCCCCATCATTGATGTCAGTGGGAGGAATAATGGCCCATCGCTGGTGTCAGCGGGAGGAATAGAGGACCATCATTGGTGTCAGTGAGATGAATAGTGGCTCATCAGTGGTGTCAGTGTGAGGAATGGTGCTCCATTGTTGATATCAGTGCCCCAATCTTTGGTATTACTGGGAGCAATAGTCACCAATCATTGGTATCAATGGAAGGAATAGTGCCCTTTTTATGGTCTCAGTGAAAGGAATTATGCCCCATTGTTGGTGTCAGTGAAAGGAATTATGCCCCATTGTTGGTGTCAGTGGATGAAATAGGGCCCCAAGGGCCAACTAAAGACAAGCAAGGCGCATCTGGCCCCTGGGTCTGCAGTTTGGAGACCGCTATATTAAAGGATTCTAGTTAGCTTTATTGTCACTATATTAAATGTGTATATCAAAATGCCTCGATGGGTGGATGCAAGTTGGGAGTAGTGGTCGTTCCGAGGCAGTCTCTATTTGCATGGGAATGCTCAAATAGGATGTTGAGCCTCCATGTTTGACAGTCAGGCTGGGGAGGAACGGGCTACATGATACTGACGTCCACCAGCCAGGAAATGGGGGGGGGGGGGGCTCTGACTTGCTGAAGCTTCGAATGCACATTGTGGGAAGCTCACAGTGTGCAGTGAAACCAGAGTAAGTCATTTCAGTAGAGGAGAGAAACCTGTACAGCTGTGCAAGACTGAAGGGAAGGCTAGCGATCAGATTAGAATATATTAACAGATAAAGACTTCCCAATCAATAAATTTAGACCTTTGATATCAGGACAATGACCTGAAACATCCAGCCAGAGCTACAATGGAATGGTTTACATCAAAGCATATTCATTTGTTAGAATGCCCCAGTCACAGTCCAGACCTAAATCCCATTGAGAATCTGTGGCAAGACTTGAAAATTGCTGTTCACAGACGCCCTCCATCCAATCTGACAGAGCTTGAGATATTTTGCAAAGAAGAATGGGCAAAAAATGTCCCTCTCTAGATGTGCAAAGCTGGTAGAGACATCTCCAAAAAGATTTGCAGCTGTAATTGCAGGGAAAGGTGGTTCTACAAAGTATTGACTCCGGGGGGTGAAAACAAATGCACGCCACACTTTTTACAGATTTATTTGTAATTTTTTTTTTTTTTTTTTAAACCATTTATCATTTTCCTTCCAATTCACAATTATGTGCCACTTTGTCTCGGTCTATCACATAAAATCCCAATAAAATACATTTACGTTTTTGGCTGTAACATTTTTCAGGGGGGTATGAATACTTTTTCAAGGCACTGTAATAATCCTTATCTAACACATATCCTGATACAGGTAAAAAACATCAATTTATTCTAAATACTATGCATCATTTACCGATCTATAAGATAAAACAACGCAAATATAAAATGGATATAACTTTTAATAAAATAAATATTTTATGGGAAAAAAAAAAAAAAAAAGAAATATGAAATCCCTCTCCTCATATACCCAAATAATAAACTACTAAAATATCCCAAAAAATCTCATCAATATGACTTTACGGCAAACTCCTATAATATCTAAAATCTTATTGTGAACCGCATAGTACCAATTATGAAATAATTCTAAGCTATTTATCTGAGTTATATAGTTTTTTTAGCTTCACATACAGTATGTTGAGATATTTTTGATTGCGCTGATTGTTACCAGGGCCGCTGATAAGGCAGTACAGCCAGCCCTCCTGTACTGGGCCCCATCAGTTCAAAAGGGTGGGGGGGGGGGGGCCCAGGCACTTGATGAGCAGGAGAGCTGGCTGTACTGTCTTATTACAGACACCAATCCTCTTCTTCTTCCCCTTGCAGCATTGCCAGCTTCTCCTCCTCTTTCTACCTCCAGCTGCACTGCAGGGGGATTGGTTCCAGAACATGCGCCCCTTTTATCTGATGCCCAGGCCCCCCCCTGTGTGCCCCTTTCCCCCCGCAGTGCTCCCGGCTTCCCTCCTCTCTTTTCCCACCAGGCAGCTTCTGTGGGCACACAGGGGGATATTTCAAGATAGAGAGCAGGAGAAAAGGACGGTAAATATTTTGTTTACTGGCCCCTTCCTTTCCTGAACAAACACAGTGAGCAAAGGGTAGTGTCACGGGGCTTACCTTTGTTGGAGTCTGTAACGCAGAGATGTACGCTCACCCTTGCAGATATCCACAGTCCAAGGTGACCAGGTAAGATAGCCACCTGGGCTGTGAATCTGTGCACGGGGGCTTGGCAGGGAAGGTGCTCCAATAAGCAGGACTGGCAGGAATACAATGGGAAGGGAAGTCCAGGAATAACAGTAGTCACTGGATGACACGAGTCCGGATAAGGATCAGGAGATGGGAGGAAGATAAGGTCGCAGGAACAACACGGAGCGAGGGTAAGGATGGAAGCCGGAGTCAGTCTGGAACACACGCTCCGGAAACAGGAACACAGGAACAAAGTCTGTCAAACAGGAACACAGGAACAAAGTCTGTCAAACAGGAACAATCTGAAACAAAGATCAGCAATGAACTGACACTGCTCTAAGCGAGAGGCAGTGTTTAATAGCTTGCTTAACCACTTAAGCCCCGGAAGATTTTACCCCCTTCCTGACCAGGCCCTATTTTGTGATTCGGCACTGCGTGATTTAACGGACAATTGCGCGGTCGTGCGATGCTGTTCCCAAAATGAAATTGAGGTCCTTTTTTTCCCACAAACAGAGGCTTTCTTTTGGTGGTATTTGATCACCTGTGTGATTTTTACTTTTTGCGCTATAAATAAAAAAAGAGCGACAATTTAGAAAAAATAACAATATTTTTCACATATGAAATTCCCAAAAAAAATTTAAAAATAATTTTTTTTTAACATTTTAGGCCAATTTGTTTTCTGCTACATATGTTTGGCAAAAACAATCCCAATAAGCATATTTTGATTGGTTTGCGCAAAAGTTATTGCGTTTACTAACTAAGGGAAAGATTTCTGTCATTTTTGGTGTTTTTTTTTTTAACGCGTAATGGCGGCGATCTGCGATTTTTTTGCCGGACTGCGACATTGCAGCGGACAGATCGGACCCTTGACTGACATTTTTGACACTTTTGGGGGTACCAGTGACATTACTGCAGTAATCAGTGCTATACATATGCACTGTTACTGTAAAAATGACACTGGCAGGGAAGGGGTTAACTTTATTGGTGATGCAGGGGTTAAGTGTGTCCTTAGGGGCGTGCTTCTAACTGTAAAGGGGTGTGGCTAGTGATGTAAGCACAGAGACATACGGTCCTACGTAGCAGGATCGTATGATCTCTGCAGTTAGATCAGAGAGAATGACAGTCGGCTTTGTTTACATCAGCCGCCTGCCTTTCTCCCTCTCCACGGGGAGATTGCGAGTGACCGGCGGACATCGGGTCCACCGGTCACACGCACGGACTTCTTAGGGAATGAGCGGGGGCGGGAGCGCGCTCTCGCCCCATGGAGGCTCACAGGCTAGCGACGTATGATTTCTAACAGCAGCCTTGATTGTTACTAAATACTACATTTTATTACAAAGTGTGAGGATTAATGGTAAGTATAGGAAAAAGTAAGGACGGGCTTTTGATCGCCCCAAATGATTTCTGCATTCCCATGCAAATCTATGAGAATGCAAAACCTGCTAGAAACAGGTCAGAAGGAGGTCAACTGTGGGTCAAATGCACCTGCCAAGGAATTCTAAAGTATCTCAGAAGCATCTCACACTGATGTCATTGACATGCACCCAAACCCTATCATCACAGACCTGAAAATGTGGTTGATATGGGGGATAATAGTGAATTCATATTGGATGCTTCCACCTGTAGCGCTACCCTCGCAGGAGCCACTGCTAGTTTGTTTTTTGACATTTTTTCTCTGGCTCAAAAGATCAGTCTAGAGCAGGGGTGTCAAACTCAATTGCATTGCGGGCCGCATCAGCATTATGATTGCCCTCAAAGGGCCAGTTGTATCTGTAAGACTACATGTCCAGAGCACTCCCCCCCCCCTTACATCAGATGTCAAGAGCCCCCTAACCATTAGAAGTCAAGAGTCCCTCAATCTCCCTTACATCACGGCGCACCCCCATTATCTTGTGCTGCTGTCGGGAAGAAGCTAGGGGTGGAGCTACGAAGCAGAAAGTGCAGGGTCTGGAGGAGGACCAGAGAAAGACTGGAGTCTGCTGAATGCTGAGACCAGGGAAGATGAACACAAGGGGGTTGCTGCACAGAGGGGAGGAGGAGTTCTGTCCTCTTCTCTGCTTTCAACTGCTAAGATGGGGAGGGAGGCAGAGAAAAGCTTCTCCGCACCTGCACGGAAAAGCGCAGGACCAGGAGCAGTAGTTCTGTCCTCCTTTCTGCTGCTGACTGCTGAGACAACGTGGAGGCAGAAACCAGGGGATTTCTGCAGCTGCAAGAGAGGTGCGAGGGCCACATAAAATGGCCAGGAGGGCCTGATTCGGCCCACGGGCCTTGTGTTTGACACATGTGGTCTAGAGGTTTCTTTTTGTTTTGTTTTTTTTATTAGAACGGTAATTTGGATAGGAATGGGGAGCATGGGATACCCCGGAACTGTAAAAATGGACAACTTGAGGACTGCTTGGCTTCTGGCTGCTCTGTACAAAATTCAGGCTGTATTGCACAACCTCTGGCTGTTCTGCACTCTCTTGACTCTTGACTGTATTGCACAACTCCTGGCTGTACTGGGGGAAACTTCCAGCAGTTTTGCACTGTTCTTGGCTGTTTTGCACAACTCCTCTGAAAATGGGGGCTGATCTATTCACTTAGCCCCAAGATAGGTGGACTTCCTCCCTCTAACTCTCTTCTGGCTCAGCTCAGTCTCTAGACAAGGTTCTTCAGTAGGCCCTCTAGCTAAGCCTAGTTGGGACCTTGATGTATTCACAAGGGCTTCTGTAGCATTCTCTGCCCTTGGGGCAGAGCTCTTGAACAGGGGTCTCCAACTGGACTCTTGGACCACTGGACCAATGAACTCTGCTCCTTGCTGCCAGGCCCCAGACTAATTATGGGCTTCCCCTCCACCTTCTGGGCGCACCTTCCCAGGGATTGGTTGGAGTTTCATGAATATTCAGGCTGCCTGTCCTGCTCCCTCCCCTCCCACTATACTTCTGGAAGTCTCTAGAAGACAGGGGGGAGTAGAAGAACAGCAGCCTGTGAGACACTGAACAGCCCTAAGCAATCAACCCCAGCTTCACTGATTACAGAGGAGCCAAGTTACATTTACCTAGCAGCCTGCTCCAAACTATGAGGAGGCTACCCATCCATATTTCCAATACCATGTTTGATCTAAAATATAACAGACCACATTTACGGCACAGCACACATCCCTTGAGCTCCTAAGAGTCCTTTCCTACCACTCACGTTTAGTTGGCTGTATATGGTGGTGGCCAGTTTAGTGTAATAGTACTTGCCATCACCCCAAGATACACAGAGGGAGGGATTCTGCAGCTGACTTCTAAACAATGCAGTTTGTGTATGACCCAGGCTGTAGTATTAATAGCAGAGTCAACAACTTTGCATGATAGTTCAGCTTTAATTATAAAAACTGCTAATCCCCCATCACGGCTCTCTGTCTCGGTAATTGCCGTGATTAATAAGACGTGACAATTAGACGCTGGTAAAACCCTAAACAGAAGTTATAAATAAATATATTTTGTTCAGTGTTTTTCATTGCTCTGAAATTCGTCTATTTTTCTCTCTTCCCTTCAGCATTCAGTAATTAATACCACTGGGCCACTTATCAGCAGAGTACTTAGCCCATGGGCCAGGCTGCCTGGCAACACCTAATTACACCACCAGAAGCTAATCTAGAGGGCCCACTGACTGACAGTTGCAGCCGGTCTCCTAATTGCTCACGGTTCAGAGTCACTCCTGAGACCACATTAGTAGAACCAGAGCCAACCTAAATCCCAGCCTTCCTCACGTCCAGACTGGTGGAGGGGGGCACCGGTGTGCAACGGATGCAAAGGATTCACCGACTGCTAGAAGGTGAACTTGGAAGAGCGGACTTGGCTAGCGGTACATTGCATAGTGCAGCTAGTAGATTTTGGAATAGTGGTCTTGTCATGTCCCCCAAAAAAAGCAATTGAAGGGTTGGTTCACCTTCACAAAAACACGTGTCATGGTTTCCTTCTTGTGAAACCCCTTGATGCAGTGGTTCTGCTGAACTTAAGGTTCTGTTTTCGTGTGCTGCTGGCTTCTGTGTTCACCTAGGGACGCGGGACGCCACCTGCTCTACTGTGGATTTATATCCCTTCCCCTTCTATCAGTCTCTGATCCGCCTCCCCTTCCATCACTTCCTGCACTGCTTCCCCTTCCATCACTTCCTGCACTGCCTCCCCTTTCATCACTTCCTGCACTGCCTCCCCTTTCATCACTTCCTGTTCCACCTCCCAGTCTGCTTCTCTATATATAGATATGCTCAGTGCAGCTTGCGTTGCCTGAGCAACTTCCTAGTTCCTCTGTGCGCCTGTTTTCCCACATATTACTTGTATTCTGTGTCTGACTTAATTTACTTTACCGTGTTTGCCTGCCGTATGCTCTGACCTTGGCTTGTCTCCTCTTTTGTCTCCTTCTATCTGTACTCTGCACATCCGAGTGGTCTTCACATCTTCAGCTGGGTGTGCCTGGGGGCCGCTTCCTGGCTCCAGTCTGTTGCAAGTACATCCCCACCATCAAGGGCCCTGGTGAAGAAGCAGGCTGGAGCTTAGACTCTGTCACATACCTGGTCAGTGAGCCTGACGTGTAGAGGAGGGCCTCTTGTACAGCTCCGGCTCGAGGGCCACTGATAGTGAAACAGCAGCCACAGGAGCACGGTGACGTAGGAGTGCCTGTACTCAGTCCAGTAGTCTGCAATGCAGCAGTCAGCAGGTAGATGTGGCAGCGAGCAGGCTGGTAGTGGAAGAGCTGGCATGGACCATGGCAGCTGGAAGCAGGATTTGTTGGACTGGCAGTTGTAGCAGGTCGAATGAGCAGGATGCAGGGTCAACCCAGCCCTGTTGGCAGAGTTGTATAAAGTACTCGAAACCCATACTTGAGTAAAAGTACAAGTGCTCGATCAAAAAGTGACTTGAGTAGAAGTGGAAGTGCTCGATCAAAAAGTGACTTGAGTAGAAGTGGAAGTGCTCGATCAAAAAGTGACTTGAGTAGAAGTGGAAGTGCTCAATCAAAAAGTGACTTGAGTAGAAGTGGAAGTGCTCGATCAAAAAGTGACTTGAGTAGAAGTACTAAAGTATTCAACATTTTTTGTACTTAAGTATTGCAAGTAGTTTTTAAAAAAATGTTGCTACTCAAGTACTGAAAGTAAAAGTACAAGTACTGTGTTATGTAGTTATTAAAGAAAGAAGTCAAAAGTTTGAACATCATATTGTTTTTTATTATTTCAAATGCAGCTTTTATTTATACATACAGTAGCATTTATTTTCGTATGCGCTGATAATACACATGTTTTGAGCTTCATGAAACCTGCCATCTACTGTTCTGGCAGTGGTAATTTTTATAATTGTAACAAATAACTTTGCAGCACAGGAAAAAATATCGGAGTAGAAGTATTAAAATCATTGAAAAAATGTAGTGAAGTAAAAGTTGAAGTAGGAGAAAAAAATTCTACTCTAGGAAAGTACAGATACCGCCTTTCCGTACTTAAGTACAGTAGTGAAGTAGTTCTACTTAGTTACTATACATCTTTGCCGGTTGGTAAATGCCGGGCAGATTAGACATAGACGGCAGACAGCAGGATGGTCGGGTCACAAGCCAAGTCGGTACCAGGAAAACAGTTAAGCAGAATCAGGAAGCAGAAGCAAAATCCAGTAGACATGCCGGGGTCAGGGTATGAACCAGACAGTCACAGGTTAGGGACAAGCCGGATCAAGATCAGAGGTCACACGGTATCAGGAACAACATACAGAAGCTTCAGACCAAACAGCATTGAGTCCATACAGAAGGCATGTTTAAATAGCCCGCCTGGCACCAGCCTTAGTGACGGGCGCGTGCATTAATGCGCATGCGCTCACCTGTGCGCATGCGCGCACCTGTGCGCACACCCTAACCCACGAGCATGAACATTTGCCTGGCCAATTGCTGGTCTGCGCATGCACATATGTACGTGCCATGGAACTCCATCTACCCTATGGACAGAACCCAGAGGGAGGTAACAGAGACTCAGCCCTTGCAGCTCTGCCAGTGAACTCTAACAAATGAATCCTTGCTCCTCTTCCTACAGGGGAGCCAAACTAAATTTTCCTATCCTGTACACAGAGGGTGCTACATACATTTTTAAAAAATGTAAAAAAAGATTTATATAAAAAAAACTTTAAATAGTACAAAAAAAAATTAAATCACCCCCCCCCCCCCCCCGTGACCCCTGTGGCCACCCCATAAAATAAGTGCAGCATAGGGCGAGCATATGTAATTGTGCCACACGTGTGAGGTATCACTACGAATGTTGGAGTGAGAGCAAGAATTCTAGGGGCAGAGTTCATGGTTATCTCTAAACTGATGACCTGTAAGAGCTTTTATAGCGTCCCCTATAGAGAAATATTGGTACCGTCATTTTTGTTTATTTCACAGGCATACAGTACACAGTTTTGAGATTTGACATGTTTGGTATTTATTTGATCAACGCAACCTCAATATTATACCCATTTTTTTGGTAAAATATAAAAGATGTGTTTAAGTGCACTAAAATTCACTTTACTGCATTTTTTTCTTGAAAATATGTGTTTGATAAATAACTTTGCAAATTTCATGCAACTTTAATAAAAATGGAGAATAAAATGGTGGTAGTTTTTTTTTTTTTTTTTTTTAACGTCCGTCTGTTTAAGTGATATGTAATATTGTATATGAACCTGTACAGGTGATATTACATCTGTCTGTACTGAATATATTCTATATCAGTCTATACAGGGGATATATTACATATCCGTCTATACAGGTGATATTATATATCAGTCTATACAGGTGATATTATATATCAGTTTATACAGGTGATATTATATATCAGTCTATGCAGGTGATATATTACATATCAGTCTATACAGGGGATATATTACATATCAGTCTATACAGGGGATATATTACATGTCAGTCTATACAGGTGATATTATATATCAGTCTATGCAGGTGATATTATATATCAGTCTATACAGGTGATATTATATATCAGTCTATACAGGTGATATTATATATCAGTCTATACAGGTGATATTATATATCAGTCTATACAACAGATATTACATCTTGGTCTGTAAAGGTGATATTACAATTTGATCTGTGCAGGTGACATTATACAGTATATCACCAGTATAGAGATGTGTAATATCACCTACATAGGGTGATGTTTGATATCACATGTAAGACTGATATGTAATATTACCTGTATAGTCTTTTGTATAATATCACCTGTATATAGAATGATGTGTATATCATCTGTACAATATATAGAATGATGTGTCACCTGTACAATATGTAGAATGATGTGTCACCTGTACAACATATAGAATGATGTGTCACCTGTACAGTATATAGAATGATGTGTCACCTGTACAGTATTTAGAATGTGTCACCTGTACAATATATAGAATGATGTGTCACCTGTACAGTATATAGAATGATGTGTCACCTGCACAATATATAGAATGATGTGTCACCTGTACAGTATTTAGAATGTGTCACCTGTACAATATATAGAATGATGTGTCACCTGTACAGTATATAGAATGATGTGTCACCTGTACAATATATAGAATGATGTGTCACCTGTACAGTATATAGAATGATGTGTCACCTGTACAATATATAGAATGATGTGTCACCTGTACAATATATAGAATGATGTGTCACCTGTACAGTATTTAGAATGATGTGTCACCTGTACAGTATATAGAATGATGTGTCACCTGCACAATATATAGAATGATGTGTCACCTGTACAATATATAGAATGATGTGTCACCTGTACAGTATATAGAATGATGTGTCACCTGTACAGTATATAGAATGATGTGTCACCTGCACAATATATAGAATGATGTGTCACCTGTACAGTATATAGAATGATGTGTCACCTGTACAGTATATAGAATGATGTGTCACCTGCACAATATATAGAATGATGTGTCACCTGTACAGTATTTAGAATGTGTCACCTGTACAATATATAGAATGATGTGTCACCTGTACAGTATATAGAATGATGTGTCACCTGCACAATATATAGAATGATGTGTCACCTGTACAATATATAGAATGATGTGTCACCTGTACAGTATTTAGAATGATGTGTCACCTGTACAGTATATAGAATGATGTGTCACCTGCACAATATATAGAATGATGTGTCACCTGTACAATATATAGAATGATGTGTCACCTGTACAGTTTATAGAATGATGTGTCACCTGTACAATATATAGAATGATGTGTCACCTGTACAGTATATAGAATGATGTGTCACCTGTACAGTATTTAGAATGTGTCACCTGTACAATATATAGAATGATGTGTCACCTGTACAGTATATAGAATGATGTGTCACCTGTACAATATATAGAATGATGTGTCACCTGTACAGTATATAGAATGATGTGTCACCTGCACAATATATAGAATGATGTGTCACCTGTACAGTATTTAGAATGATGTGTCACCTGTACAGTATATAGAATGATGTGTCACCTGTACAGTATTTAGAATGATGTGTCACCTGTACAGTATATAGAATGATGTGTCACCTGCACAATATATAGAATGATGTGTCACCTGTACAACATATAGAATGATGTGTCACCTGTACAGTATATAGAATGATGTGTCACCTGCACAATATATAGAATGATGTGTCACCTGTACAATATATAGAATGATGTGTCACCTGTACAGTATATAGAATGATGTGTCACCTGTACAATATATAGAATGATGTGTCACCTGTACAGTATTTAGAATGTGTCACCTGTACAATATATAGAATGATGTGTCACCTGTACAGTATATAGAATGATGTGTCACCTGTACAATATATAGAATGATGTGTCACCTGTACAGTATTTAGAATGATGTGTCACCTGTACAGTATATAGAATGATGTGTCACCTGTACAATATATAGAATGATGTGTCACCTGTACAGTATATAGAATGTGTCACCTGCACAATATATAGAATGATGTGTCAACTGTACAGTATATAGAATGATGTGTCATCTGTACAGTATATAGAATGATGTGTCACCTGTACAGTATATAGAATGATGTGTCACCTGTACAGTATATAGAATGATGTGTCATCTGTACAGTATATAGAATGTGTCACCTGCACAATTTATAGAATGATGTGTCACCTGTACAGAACGATGTGTAATATTACCTGTATACTGATAAGCATCACATTTTAATGGTGATGATATATAATATCACCTGTATGTACTAATATATGATTTCACCAGTATAATGTATAATATAACCCATAGAGACTAAAATAGCAAATCACCTATATAGACTGATATATATTATCACCTGTAATATATATCATCAACTGTATATTCCTATCACCTTTATAGATTGTTGTGTAATATCACCTGTGTAATATGACAGGTAATATCACCTGTATAGACTGTTGTGTAATATCACCTGTGTAATCTGACAGGTAATATCACCTGTATAGACTGTTGTGCAGTATCACCTGTATAGACTGTTGTGTAGTCTCACCTTTATAGACTGTTGTGTAGTATCACCTGTATAGACTGTTGCGTAGTATCACCTGCATAGACTGTTGTGCAGTATCACCTGTATAGACTGTTGTGCAGTATCACCTTTATAGACTGTTGTGTAGTATCACCTGTATAATCTGACAGGTAATATCACCTGCATAGACTGTTGTGTAGTATCGCCTGTATAGACTGTTGTGTAATATCACCTGCATAGACTGTTGTGTAGTATCGCCTGTATAATCTGATAGGTAGTATCACCTTTATAGACTGTTGTGCAGTATCACCTTTATAGACTGTTGTGTAGTATCACCTGTATAGACTGTTGTGTAGTATCACCTGTATAGACTGTTGTGTAGTATCACCTGTGTAATCTGACAGGTAATATCACCTGCATAGACTGTTGTGTAGTATCGCCTGTATAATCTGATAGGTAGTATCACCTTTATAGACTGTTGTGCAGTATCACCTGTATAGACTGTTGTGTAGTATCACCTTTATAGACTGTTGTGTAGTATCACCTGTATAGACTGTTGTGTAGTATCACCTTTATAGACTGTTGTGTAGTATCACCTGTATAGACTGTTGTGCAGTATCACCTGTATAGACTGATGTGTAGTATCACCTTTATAGACTGTTGTGTAGTATCACCTGTATAGACTGTTGTGTAGTATCACCTTTATAGACTGTTGTGTAGTATCACCTGTATAGACTGTTGTGTAGTATCACCTTTATAGACTGTTGTGTAGTATCACCTGTATAGACTGTTGTGCAGTATCACCTGTATAGACTGTTGTGTAGTATCACCTTTATAGACTGTTGTGTAGTATCACCTGTATAGACTGTTGTGTAGTATCACCTTTATAGACTGTTGTGTAGTATCACCTTTATAGACTGTTGTGTAGTATCACCTGTATAGACTGTTGTGTAGTATCACCTTTATAGACTGTTGTGTAGTATCACCTGTATAGACTGTTGTGTAGTATCACCTGTGTAATATGACAGGTAATATCACCTGTATAGACTGTTGTGCAGTATCACCTGTATAGACTGTTGTGTAGTATCACCTTTATAATCTGACAGGTAATATCACCTGCATAGACTGTTGTGTAGTATCACCTGTATAATATGACAGGTAATATCACCTGCATAGACTGTTGTGTAGTATCACCTGTATAATCTGACAGGTAATATCACCTGTATAGACTGTTGTGCAGTATCACCTGTATAGACTGTTGTGCAGTATCACCTGTATAGACTGTTGTGCAGTATCACCTGTATAGACTGTTGTGTAGTATCACCTGTATAGACTGTTGTGTAGTATCACCTGTATAGACTGTTGTGTAGTATCACCTGTATAATCTGACAAGTAATATCACCTGCACAGAGCGCTGTGTTCACCTATCCTGTATCAGCGATCCGTCTCCTCACATGACCCGGCGTTATGAGGCCTCGTCCTGTAAGAGTTAACGCGTGTTTTGCTGCCTGTAAATCGGCGGCGTTTATCGAGGAGGACGCCATGGAAACTGATGTGAAATCTCGGCGAGCTGCGGCAGGGCTGACTGGCCTGCTTGATGAGCGTCCCCCTGGGAAGCGCTGGAAGGTTGGCGCATAGTGGTGGTGCGCTCAGCTGGAAATAATCAGCGTTTGTTAGCTGCATGCTTAGCATCAAATTACCCCAGGCTGAAAGGGAGCCGGGGAAGCAGATTCTGGCTCTCATCCACTGAAAGCCGCGGGAGCACAACCTTCAATAATCGCACAAATCTCCTGCACCGTATCTCTCACAGCGCGCGTCAGCCCGTGAGATCGCCATCTGTTGAGAACAAAATGGCTGACACCCTGCTAGGTTACCGGCCTGCATAAGATATTGGACACTATGGAAAGTGTGCCTAAGGCAGCATTCCCAACCGTGCGTTTCCTAAATGTGCGACCAAACACGCAAAAATGTGTGTTTGCCATGCGTTTCAGCAACGCACTGCGAACACGGGTCGCACTTGTGGAGCCATTAATTGTTAATGGCACCCTAAGACTGGGTAGCAGATGCAAAGTTTGCTAACGTGCTACAAATGCACCAAAAACACCCGACGGATCGCGACCGAAAAGATTCAGGAGCTACGTTGTGGCATTTGCTGTGCATTGGAAAATCCATTCAAGTGAGTGGGCTTCCCTAGGTGCGATTCGCGCTACTGCGTGAAATGTGTGCAAAAAAAGCAAGCAGGGACAGGCGTTCCCGCTACGCTCAGGTGTGGATGGAGCCTAAAGAAATAGCTTTTCTTTTTTTTTTCAGGATAGCCACTCGCCGACCGCAATTTATACAGGTGCATCTCATAAAATTAGAATATCATCAAAAATGTATTTATTTCAGTAATTAAATTCATAAAGGTAAACTCCTAAATTTTATCTAGATGCGTTACACACGGAGTGATATATTTCAAGCATTTATTTCTTTTAATTTTGATGGCTTACAGCTAGTGACACCCCCAAAATTCAGGATCTCGGAAAATTAGAATATTACATAAGACCAATAAAAAAAGGATTTTTTTTAATACAGAAATGTTGTCTTAGTGAAAAGTCTGTCCATGTACAGTATAGGATGCACTCAATACTTGGTCAGGGCTCCTCTTGCATGAATTACTGCATCAATGTGGTGTGGCATGGAGGGGTATTATGGAAGCCCAGGTTGCTTTGATAGCGGCCTTCAGCTTGTCTGCATTGTTGGGTCTGGTGTTTCTCATCCTCCTCTTGACAATACCCCACAGATTCTCTATGAGGTTTAGGGTCAGGCGAGTTTGCTGGCCAATCAAGTAGGGATAAGCTTCGAGCTTGAGTTGGAATGTAAGCTCGACTTGAACATTGGCTGTTTGCTCATTTTGTTAAATGACGAACAATTGGGCTTCTTTGCAGGAACTTTGAGTTCCTGCATTATCATGGACTCTGACCTCTGCTTCCAATAAATCACCTGCTGGCCAGGGGATTTGAACCCACAGCCATCTCATTGCAAGTCTGGTATGCTACCACCTACGCCACTGTTAAGCCTGCTTAAGTTGAACAAACTTCTCCTACACTGTGTGTAGGGTGAGATAGGAGTTAGTTAGTTAGGCAGGGAAAGTGTGTTCAGTCTAAGAGTGCTTGACGTAGGCGTAGCTGGTAAAATACCAGGCTTGCATTTGTGAGGTTGTGGGTTTGAGACCCTTGGCTAGCGTGTCATTTATAAGTGGAATTCTATAGTTAAAGCAGAGTTCCACCCTAAAAATGAACTTTGCACTGTCCGTTAGCTTAAAAAAAACCTGAAAAAGAATTGGATAATTAATAATTTTTTTTCACTTACCTTGTTTTTAATGAAAATAAACGTACCTTCCTTCCTCTTATTCCTTGTGCGGCCCCAGCCCCCGACATCACTTCCTCCTTTGCATTGTGTCCTGGGAAATGAGCGTCATCAATCTCAGGATGCAATGGAAACAGCCGGCCGTTACTCTGATTGCCGATCGCAATCTCATGCATGCGTGAGATTGCGATCGGCATTCTGGGTAGCCAAGAACCAGGAAGAGGGATGCAAAAGGGGACACCACGGCTTCAGATGCCCACACCGGCGATGGCCGCGCTCTGCAATCAATTTTAAAGGTAAGAATTTATCTTTATTCTATAACTGTAATGTACTGTAATGTGGGGTAAGTGTTAGGGTAATTGGGGATATGTTAGGATTAGGGGGGTATTTTTTAGCTTAAAATGTATTTTTGCCTGGAACTCAGTTTTAATAAATACATTGCCGGCAGGGATAGAGATTTTTGCTTTTTACAGTTTGTTGAGATCAGATAGTGCAGTGTATACCACAAAGTTATATATATATATATATATATATATATATATATCTATATATATATGTATAGGCACTTCAATTTATATCAGTTTATGTCAGTATTGCGCCAAAACTTAAAAAAAATGGCGTGGGGTTCCCTCTAAAATCCATACCAGACCCTTATCCAAGCACACAGCCTAGCTGGCAAGGATGGGGGTGGGGCGAGCGAGCGTCCTCCTCCTCCTGAACCATGTCAGGCCACATGCCCTCAACATGGGGGGTGTGTGCTTTGGGCCAAAGCACCTTGCCCCCATGTTGATGGGGACAGGGGTCTCTTCCCAACAACCGTGGGCTGTGGTTGTGGGAGTCAGCGGGCAGGAGGCTTATCGGAATCTAAAAGCCCCCCTTAACAAGCGGCCCCCAGATCCTGCCCCCCCTATGTGAATGGATATCGGGGTACACCATACCCCTACCCATTCACCAAAAAAGTGTACAAAAAAATAAAGACAAAAGCAAGTTTTGGAAAAGTAATTTGTTAAAAAATAAAAAAAATACTGTCCCCGGAAAAAAGAAGCTCCTGCTTCTCCGGACGCTTCCCCCGCTCTGAGCTGTTTTGATTTTGACAGCTCTTTTAAAAGGGACCTGACGTCATGTAATTTATTCACTGCACCTGAGCAGTGCATTGTGGGGTGGCCGGTGACGTCAGATCCCTATAAAAGAGCTGTCAAAATCACAACATCTCCAAGCGCGGGAAGCGTCCGGAGAAGCAGGAGCTCCTTTTTTTTTTCTATTTTTCGGGCGGGCGACTGATCATCGGGGGACAGCATTTTTTTCTTTTTTAACAAAGGACTTTTCCAAAACTGGCTTTTGTCTTTATTTTTTTTGTACACTTTTTTGGTGAATGGGTAGGGGTACGATGTACCCGATATCCATTCACATGGGGGGGCGGGATCCGGGGCCCCCTTGTTAAAGGGGGCTTCCAAATTCCGATAAGCCTCCCCCCCGCAGACCCCCACAACCACAGCTCATGGTTGTCGGGAAGAGACCCCTGTCCCCATCAACATAAGGGCAAGGTGCTTTGGGGTGGGGCGGGGCCGAGCCTCCCCTGCCCCAAAACACCCACCCCCCCCCCATGTTGAGGGCATGTGGCCTGGAATGGTTCAAGAGGGGGGGGTGCTCGCTCACACCCACCCCCCATCCTGGCCAGCGAGGCTGTGTGCTCGGATAAGGGTCTAGTATGGATTCTAGGGGGAACCCCACGCCAAAATTAAAAAAAACGGCGTGGGGTTCCCCTTAAAACCTGGGTCTGGTATAGAATTTGGGGGGGGGGCCCCATGGCGTTTTTTTTTTTTTTTTTATTATTTTTATCTGTATTGCCAGGAACCGACAATACATTACAGCCGCGAGCAAGTTTAAATAACATTTAATTTTTCCTTTAGAAATGTCAGTATTGCTGCAGCAGGCTCCATACATCATACAGATGCTCCACTTTACAGGCACATTAAGGGGGCCCCCAGGCACGATATTTAAAGCAATTTTTATTGTTTCACTTTTAAAAACACAGCTCCTGTAAAAACTATTGTTTTAAACAAAAAAAATTGTTTGCATTGATTCATGTCCCCCAGGGCAGTACCTTGGTCTCCATACACTTTTTTTTGGGCCAATAACTTGCACCTAAGCCTTTAAAATGAGGATTTTTCATGTTCGTGTCCCATAGACTTTAATGGAGTTTGCATGTTCGCTAGAACATTTCCCCTGTTCCAGATGTTCTGTGCGAACCAAACAGGGGGGGGGGGGGGGTTGTTCGGCTCATCACTACAATCAAGCACAGTGATATCATGATCATGTGACCAGGTATTGGTAGTTTTGGCAGTGTGGGCGGTGCCAAGTCCTGCTGGAAAATGAAACCAGCATCTCCATAAAGTTGGTCAGCAGAGGGAAGCATGAAGTGCTCTAGAATTTCCTGCTAGAGGGCTGTGCTGACTTTGGACTTGATAAAACACAGTGGACCAACATCAGCAGATGACACGGCTCCCCAAATCATCCCTGATAGTGGAAAATGGTGCATTTCATTTGGGAAATTAAGGTCCAAGAGTCTGGAGGAGGAGTGGAGAGGCACAGAATCCAAGTTGCATGAGGTCCAGTGTGAAGTTTTCACAGTCAGTGATGATTTGGGGAGCCGTGTCATCTGCTGGTGTTGGTCCACTGTGTTTTATCAAGTCCAAAGTCAGGGCACCCCCCTAGCAGGAAATTCTAGAGCTCTTCATGCTTCCCTCTGCTGACCAGCTTTATGGAGATGCTGATTTCATTTTCCAGCATGACGTGGCACCGCCCACACTGCCAAAACTACCAATACCTGGTCACAGGATCACTGTGCTTGATTGGCCAGCAAACTCGCCTGACCTAAACCCCATAGAGAATCTGTGGGGGATTGTTATGAGGAAGATGAGAGACACCAGACCCAACAATGCAGAGGAGCTGAAGGCCGCCATCAAAGCAACCTGGGCTTCTATAACACCTCAGCAGTGCCACAGGCTGATCCCCTCCATGCCATGCCGCATTGAGGCAGTAATTCATGGGAGCCCCAACCAAGTATTGAGTGCATCCTATACTGTACATGGACAGACTTTTCACTAAGACAACATTTCTGTATTAAAAATCCTTTTTTTTTTTTAAATTGGTCCTATGTAATATTCTAATTTTCTGAGATACTGAAGTTTGGGGTGTCACTCGCTGTAAGCCAAATTCATCAAAAATTAAAAGAAAGAAATGCTGGAAATCTATCGCTCTGTGTGTAACACATCGATATAAAATATAGGAGTTTACCTTCTTTAATTAAATTATTGAAATAAATTAACTTTTTGATGATATTCTAATTTTATAAGATGAACCTGCATTTAGGATGCTGGAAATTCTGGCACACATTATTCTGCTTAATAAAGGATTAACCCCCTCCCCCCCTCCCCCAATGTGAAAGCCTAATCTTCTCTGATCGCTGACACTGAGCCATAGAGCAGACAATTAGCGCCGTGCGTTTTCACTGCTAAAGTGTTAATGACACCAGATCCATCCTCAGGTCATGGTGGAGATCCCTTCTCCAGAATAAAAGGGGAGATAGTCATCCCTCCTCCCCCGGGGGGGGGGGGGGGGTCCAGAAACTCTCACTGAGAAGCACCAATGTGTTTGCATTAGCTGAGCACAACATAGCTGACGGATCTGGACGTATCGGCCACATGGGCAGAGGCGCTGCATTGTCATCTGATTTTCAGGGACACTCTGAAGCTGAAATGTAAGGACATGTGAAGATGGAGACATCTACTGTGACATCCACCTATAAAGGTCCATGTGTGCTGCAGCTAGCGCCATATCATAGGCAGTCCATCCAAAATGCTGCCAACGCACCTCAAAGAACAGAAATAATAATAACAGTATTAAAATAGGAATATTAGTAGTAGTAGTAATAATAAAAATAGTAATAATAATCATATAATAATAGTAGTAGTAGTAGTAATAAAAATAGCAATAATAGTCCTAAGAATATTAATAAAAATAGTAATGGTAATAATAATAATAATAATAATAATAATAATAAAAATAGCAATAGCAGTCCTAGGAATATTAATAAAAATAGTAATGATAATAATAGTAGTAGTAGTAGTAGTAAAAATAGCAAGAGTAATCCTAGCAATATGAATATAAATAGTAATGATAATAATAGTAGTAGTGGTAGTAATAAAAATAGCAATAATAGTCCTAAGAATATTAATAAAAATAGTAATGATGATAATAGTAATAGTAGTAATAAAAATAGCAACAGTAGTCCTAGGAATACTAATAAAAATAGTAATGATAATAATAGTAGTCCTAAGAATATTGATAAAAATAAAAATGATAGTAGTAGTTGTAGTAGTAGTAGTAATAAAAATAGCAATAGTAGAGCTAGGAATATTAGTAAAAATAGTAATGATAATAATATTAGTAGTGGTAGTAATACAAATAGCAACAATAGTCCTGGGAATATAAATAAAAATAGTAATGATAATAATAGTAGTAATTAAAATAGCAATAGCAGTGCTAGGAATAGTAATAAAAACAGTAATGAAAATAATAGTAGTCCTAGGAATATTAGTAAAAATAGTAATGATAATAATATTAGTAGTGGTAGTAATACAAATAGCAACAATAGTCCTGGGAATATAAATATGAATAGTAATGATAATAATAGTAGTAGTAGTAATAAAAATAGCAAAAATAGTCCTAAGAATATTAATAAAAATAGTAATGATAATAATAGTAATAAAAATATCAATAGTAGTCCTAGGAATATTAATAAAATAGTAATGATAATAATAGTAGTAGTAGTTATAAAAATAGCAATAGTAGTTCTAGGAATATTAATAAAAAAAAGTAATGATATTAATAGTAGTAGTAATAAAAATAGCAATAGTAGTCCTAGGAATATTAATAAAAATAGTAATGATAATAGTAGTAGTAGTAGTTATAAAAATAGCAATAGTAGTTCTAGGAATATTAATATAAATAGTAATAATAATAATAATAATAGTAGTAGTAGTAATAAAAATAGCAATAGTAGTCCGAGGAATATTAATACAAAAAGTAATGATAATATTAGTAGTAGTAATAAAAATAGCAATAGTAGTCCTAGAAATATTAATAAAAATAGAAATGATAATAATAGTAGTAGTAGTAGTAATAATAATAAAATAGCAATAATAGTGCTAGTAATATTATAAAAATAGTAATGATAATAATAGTAGTAGTAATAAAAATAGCAATAGTAGTCCTAAGAATATTAATAAAAATAGTAATGATAATAATAGTAGTAGTAGTAGTAATACAAATAGCAATAGTAGTCCTAGGAATATTAATAAAAATTGTAATAATAATAATAATAATAGTAGTACTAGTAATAAAAATAGCAACAGTAGTCCTAGGAATAGTAATGATAATAATAGTAGTAGTGATAAATATAGCAATAGTAGTCCTAGGAATATTATTAAAAAATTGTAATGATAACAATAGTAGTAGTGGTAGTAATAAAAAAACAATAGTAGTCCTGGGAATATTAATAAAATTAGTAATAATATTAATAGTTGTAGTGGTGGTAGTAATAAAAATAGCAATAGTAGTCTTAGGAATATTAATAAAAATAGTAATGATAATAATAGTAGTAGTAATAAAAATAGCAATAGTAGTCCTAGGAATATTAATAAAAATAGTAATGATAATAATAATAGTAGTCCTAAGAATATTGATAAAAATAAAAATGATAGTAGTAGTCGTAGTAGTAGTAGTAATAAAAATAGCAATAGTAGAGCTAGGAATATTAATAAAAATAGTAATGATAATAGTAGTAGTAATAAAAATAGCAATAGTAGTCCTAGGAATATTAATAAAATAGTAATGATAATAATAGTAATAAAAATATCAATAGTAGTCCTAGGAATATTAATAAAATAGTAATGATAATAATAGTAGTAGTAGTTATAAAAATAGCAATAGTAGTTCTAGGAATATTAATAAAAAAAGTAATGATATTAATAGTAGTAGTAGTAGTAATAAAAATAGCAATAGTAGTCCTAGGAATATTAATAAAAATAGTAATGATAATAGTAGTAGTAGTAGTTATAAAAATAGCAATAGTAGTTCTAGGAATATTAATAAAAATAGTAATAATAATAATAGTAGTAGTAGTAATAAAAATAGCAATAGTAGTCCGAGGAATATTAATACAAAAAGTAATGATAATATTAGTAGTAGTAATAAAAATAGCAATAGTAGTCCTAGAAATATTAATAAAAATAGAAATGATAATAATAGTAGTAGTAGTAGTAATAATAATAAAAATAGCAATAATAGTGCTAGTAATATTATAAAAATAGTAATGATAATAATAGTAGTAGTAATAAAAATAGCAATAGTAGTCCTAAGAATATTAATAAAAATAGTAATGATAATAATAGTAGTAGTAGTAGTAATACAAATAGCAATAATAGTCCTAGGAATATTAATAAAAATTGTACTAATAATAATAATAATAATAATAATAGTAGTACTAGTAATAAAAATAGCAACAGTAGTCCTAGGAATAGTAATAAAAATAGTAATGATAATAATAGTAGTAGTGATAAATATAGCAATAGTAGTCCTAGGAATATTATTAAAAAATTGTAATGATAACAATAGTAGTAGTGGTAGTAATAAAAAAACAATAGTAGTCCTGGGAATATTAATAAAATTAGTAATAATATTAATAGTTGTAGTGGTGGTAGTAATAAAAATAGCAATAGTAGTCTTAGGAATATTAATAAAAATAGTAACGATAATAATAGTAGTAGTAATAAAAATAGCAATAGTAGTCCTAGGAATATTAATAAAAATAGTAATGATAATAATAGAAGTAGTAGTAATACGAATAGCAATAGTAGTCTTAGAAATATTAATAAAAATAGAAATGATAAAAATAATAGTAGCAGTAGTAGTAGTAATAATAATAATAATAAAAATAGCAATAATAGTGCTAGTAATATTATAAAAATAGTAATGATAATAATAGTATTAGTAGTAATAAAAATAGCAATACTGATAAGGCAGCACTGATAAGCAGCACTGATGGGCACTGATAGGATGCACTAATGGGCACTGGTGAGGCAGCACTGATTGTCACTGATGAGGCAGCACTGATGGGCTGCACTCATTGGCACTGATGAGGCGGCAACGGTGGGCATTGATGGGCACTGATGAGGCTGCACTGATAGGCAGCACTGATAGGTGGCACTGATGGGCACTGCTAGGTGACACTGATGAGGAGACGCTGATTGGCAGCACTGGTGGGCACTGTTGGGACTGCACTGATTATCAGTGTAGATGTTCCTTTTAGAGAAGCCGGTTACCGGCTCTCTTCTCCTCACCCTTCCAGCATGAAAAAAGGAGTTGTGTTTGCATCTGTGATTAGCTGGAATTGGACACAGCCGGTGATTGGCTCTTTACCCCGATCTGTGATCAGCAGTGTCCTCCGCACACAGACGGCATCCCAGAACTTGCGCCGCGCTGTAGCCATCATTCGGCAAGTGGTTAAGCAGTGCACTTTATGTTCGTTAAACTGACATCTGGTGATCCTTCTTGGCTACACTTACTTCTTCACTGTATCTATGGAGGAGCAATGGCAGCCACCCTTGGATAGCAGCACTGTCAGCCTTCGAAGAAGGTAGCGTTACGTGAACTAGTAGCTGTAGATTAGTAAATTAATCCACTGAAAGCACCCCTGTCAGTGTCATATGGTTTGCCTCAACCCCTGGACAGTTCGGTCTGTATATAAATGATTGGTTGAGGAAAGTGGAAAGCTAATGCTGGACCCATAGCTTTATGGATGTTGAGGTAAATGATCTGGTTCCTGGGTAGGCGGCTTCTACACCCCACAGGATCTCCGCCATCTCCTTGGCTTGTAGTGTGATGTAAAAAAAAAAAAAAAAAAAAGTTGAAATTGAAGCTCCAACACCACTGCTAGAAGTTTAATGGAGGCAGAATGATGATAGGAGAGCCGGTGTTGTAAAATTTAATCGGACCCGTGAAAATTCCGGACCCTCGTCACTTCCAGTGGCGCTACGTCACCACCACAGCTGTTGCGAGTCCCGGTGCGCATGCGCACAAGACATTTTCTAGGTCCGATGAAATTTTATGACTTTGCTAACAGCTGACTGAGAGGAGGAGGAGGGGCTGAGGTAGGACGACAACACCGCCGCGGGAAAATTTTATAACACCGCCGCATCATCGAGCAAGGAACGTGTTGCAGAGCTGACTTAGAGGGGTTCTCTATTAGTTCTCTATTAACTAATTCTCTATCCGTTTCCATAGAGAATGCGGAATTCACTTCTATGTGAGGGCGGAAGTCTATGGACCTCAGGCGGAGGTATGTGTCAGTAAGGGCGGAAGTATCGGGAGAACAGGCGGAAGTGGCTCTATGTGAGGGCGAAAGTTTAGGGACCTCAGGCGGTGTTCTAAAATTATATATATTCACTTCCTTCCCGCCTAGCTCTGCAACGTTCCTTGCTCGATGATGCGGCGGTGTTGTAAAATTTTCCCATGGCGGTGTTGTCGTCCTACCTCAGCCCCTCCTCCTCCTCTCTGTCAGCTGTTAGCAAAGTCTTAAAATCTCATCAGACCTGGAAAATTTCTTGTGCGCATGCGCACCGGGGCTCACAACGGCTGTCGCTCCAGCTGGTGGTGACGTAGTATCACCGGTAGTGACCGGAAGTAACGAGGGTCTGGAATTTTCACGGGTCCGACTAAATTTTAGAACACCGGGCCACCAGAGAAAAGTAGCCAACGCATTCCGAGGGTCTCCTTCATCAGGGCTTGGCTGGCAACAAAGTGAACAAACCAGAAGTGAAATGGACACAATGGATACAACTGCAATGGATACAACTGGACACAATGGATACAACTGCAATGGATACAACTGGACACAATGGATACAACTGCAATGGATATAATGGATACAACTGGATACAATGGTATATTTCCAGGTGTGAACTCGAAGCACGGGCCTAGTCAGCAGCTTTTTTGGCATCTCCAGTTCACTTCTGGTTTATTCCCTTTGCTGCCAGCCAATCCCTGAGGAAGGGGGGAACTTAGACCCCAAAGACGCATTAAATACTTTTCGAATTGTACCCCTGACCTTTAATGGAATAAAGTTTCATCTAGACCTCCTAGCAGTGGTGTGGCGCTTCAATTCAACTCTTTTTGCATATAAATGATGACAAGCAAAATAAAAAAAAAAAGGAATTAATTTATTGGATGCAATGATTACAGATATTGAAACACAGTTACCATAATACAATATTTTTTTGCTATAAAAAGCCTTTAATGGAACTTTCCAGCAATAGAAGAGCTGTTATACTCACCTCCCAGTGGCCCGACTCTCTTATTATCATTCTGCTTCCATCAAAGTTCTAAGCATTTACAGTGTTGGCTGCTTGAAGCCCCTCCCCAATTCTTTCCGTCATGAATTCAGCAAGTTGATGAAAATGTTGGTTAGGGATTTTGCCTCATGCTAGGTTTACTGTCAGGGGCGTAACTTTTGGCCTCATGCTCCAGGAGGAGGGGGGGGGGGCATGAGGCTCCCCTGTATACCTGGATAGGAGGAGCAGTGGGGGCAGCATATAGAAGAACCAATCCCTTCCATTTTCTTCCTGCAGCCACTGGATAATAAAGGGCCCCGTGATGGGACTAAAGTGCTCCGGGATCAGTGGGAAGGGCCCCGGGCCTGGAGGGAAGGGTCTTGGCTGGGGGTCAGGGGGCCCTTCATGGTTTCTTGCACCAGGGCTCTGAATCTTCTAGCTACGCCTCTGTCTACTGTATAGGGCCATCAGGGACGGACTGACAACTCATGGGGCCCCCGGGCAATAGAGGATCATGGGACCCCCTGTGTCCCCATCCACACTCAAGCCACACCCACACAAAGCCCCACCTACATATTGCACTACTCACAAATGCTTTAAAGCAGCAATATAAGAAAAGCAGTGTGTCCAGGGCTGTGTCCAGGGCCGGCGCTGTGTCCGTGTTATACTTGGCTTCACTACCATGCTGACAGCTTCCCTGAATATAGTAAGATGGCGAGCGTCATGGGGCCCCCTACTGGCCCCGGGCCCCCGGGCAGTGCCCTAAATGCCCGTATGGTCAGTCCGCCCCTGAGGGCCATGCATCTCCTACCAGTGGTGTATTTAGGTTTTGTGCTGCCCTAGGCCTGACTAAACTTGGGCACCCCTAATTTAAATATGACCCATCCCCTTCCTGTAAAGGCCACACCCTTTCATGTTTATGACCCGCCCTGTCATCTGTATACCACAGACCACAACCACAGTCTATCAGTGCCCATCAGTGCAGCCTCATCAATTCCCATAAGTTTCGCTTCATCAATGCCCATCAGTGCAGTCTTATCAGTGCTCATCAGCGCAGCCTCATTGCTGCCCATCAGTGCATCCTCATCAGTGCAGCATATCAGCGCGGCCTCATAAGTGGCCATCAGTACAGCCCCATCAGTTGCAACAAGTGCAGCCTCTCAGTGCACATTAGTGCAGCTAATCAGTGCATCATATCAGTGCCCATCTGTGCTGCCTTATCATTGCAGCCCTATCAATGCAGTTTATCAGTCCTGCCTCATCAGTGGCCATCAGTGCAGTCTATTAGTGCCCATCAGTGCAACATATCAGTGCCCATCAGGGCAGCATATCAGTGCAGCCCCATCAGCTTTTTTGCTGCCCCCCTGCAAAGCGTTGGCCTAGGCCAGGGGTGGGGAACCTTTTTTCTGCCAAGGGCCATTTGGGTATTTATAAAATTATTCGGGGGCCGTACAAAATTATCAACTTAAAAATGTGCCTGTTATATTTGGTCAAACATTTAACTCACCCCTAATATGATGGCTGCAACTGCTTCTCTTTGGTGAGGTGTGTGATGTTAGCTGGTATTGATGATGTTGCTACTCGCAACTGGTTTTCCAGGTTTGCGTCGGTCAGTCTGACTCCAGCTCTGCGCTGGGGGAAGAGGCGATGTTCCCTGTATTGGTCACAAGTGGAGTGCATTTGATTTCACTCCGCCTTTGACTCACTCAGACTGACAGAACGGAGCCAGAACTATACAGGTAGCATCGACTCCGTTCTGACATGTCAGCTGAGAGACACAGACTCAGCTGCACGGGGGGCCGGACCAAATGACTTTGAGGGCCGCATACGGCCCCCGGGCCTTAGGTTCCCCACCCCTGGCCTAGGCCAAGATACAGCACTGTCTCCTACTGATATTTTGATTACACATTCATAGTCCACCTTATCCCCAAAACTTTGTGCTGTGCACACCAAATTGTGAGGATACCAGACATGCTTTTATCTGCTTTGCTCGTCCAGTTTTGGTCAACTTTTGCTGCTGGTCTTCTACTGCCATAGCTTGTCTTGAAGGGTTACCATGCATGCGTTCAACATGGCCTTTTCTGGTGATCCCCTGCTTTTTATTGGAGCATCTGTGGACTTCCACGGGTCATTCTTTTGATCCTTCTTCTTTTGATTCCTCTCATCCCTAGAGTACTAGATGTCTTCTTGGTTTTCACACCATTCTGTACTAAACTCTAGAATGGGAAATCTAGAATGTAAAAATCCGTAGAGGTCCCCATGCCTGGCACCAACATTCATTCCATGGTGAGTCACTTAGTTCACCCATCTTTCCATCCTAAGGTTTAGTCAAGGAACAACTGAACCTTCGACTCCACTCTGCATGCTTTACAGGCGGTCCCCGGGTTACGAACAAGATAGGGACTGTAGGTTTGTTCTTAAGTTGAATTTGTTTGTAAGTCGGAACAGATACATTTTTTAAGTGTAGCTCCAGCCAAAATAATATTTTTTGCCTTTTTTTTGGATAGCCTAGGGAAGGGTTAACACCCCTGTACCATTTTGTTTTCCTGTCTGTACCCCTGTTTAGACGATTTCACCTCACTTTCTGTCCCTATGACAATTGTATTTTGAAAATTTTGGGTTGTTTTGGAAACGAGGATTGGTGATAAAGCTTCAGTGGAGACATCTTTTCCCATAAGAACTCTTACAGGAGTGAATTTCCCTTCCTAGGGGGAGATTTCTCCTCACTTCCTGTTGTCTCCCTCCGTTTGTAAGTAGGAGACGTTTGTTAAGCCCCGTACACACGTACAGATCGTCGGCCGAACGATCGGCCGTCTTTTGTCCGAGGGCTGTCTTGTCTGTTGAAAAGTGCAAAAGACTGCACACGAATTTTGTCGGCCAACAGCAGCCGACTGCAGAAGTGATGTCATGTGATGGTTAACTTTCCTTGTCTTTTTTCTTTTCTGAGCATGCCCAGTCTTGCAAATCTGCTGTCTGTCGGCCGAATTCTGTACTGACTGGCGAACAATCGGCCGTTCTGGTGTCGGCCAACAAAAATTTTAATGCCTGCACGACAGATTCTGTTCGGCCGAAAGTACGCTGTTGGCTGTCGGAAAGCATCATACTAACAAGCCGAAAATCGGCCGATCGTTCGGCGGCCGAACAGTTTCGGCCGACAATCGGTACGTGTGTACGGGGCTTAAGTCAGATGTTTGTAACCCGGGGACCGCCTGTATGTGCCATGTTGCAGTTAATTTATAACAGGAAAGAACAAGTGGAAGTCTTAAGCCCTGTACACACGTACAGATTGTTGGCCGTAAATTGTCAGCCAACGTCCGATCGGCCGATTGTAGGCTTGTTAGTATGATGCTTCCGACAACCGACTGCGACTTTTCGGCTGAAAAAAATCTGGTGTGCAGACTATAAAATTTTTGTTGGCCATCAACAGAACGGCCGATTGTTCCTCAGTCAGTACAGATTTCAGCAGACAAAAATCTGATGAGCAAGACTGGGCATGCTCAGAGAAGAAAAAACACACGGAAAGTCAACCATCACATGACATCACTTCTGAAGTTGGTTTTTGTTGGCCGAGAAAAGTCCAGTGCAAGTCTAGAGCACATTCCAACCAACACAACAACACTGGACAAAAGACGGCCGATCGGTCGGCCAACAATCGGTGCGTGTGTATGGGGCTTTACTTTACTTTTACTTCCTGTCCTGGAGACACAAGAGCAAATGAAAGGACAACTTCCCAAATTAGGAATGAAATCTCTTAGACAGTTGTATGCTGGAACAAGTGACTCCATTGGATGACTTTTCCTCATCAATTGTTTTGGTGACAATTGTAAAATTTTGGAATTCCCATCATCACTGCAAAGGTCACCAGGATACTTACACTACATGGGCAAAAGTTTGGAAAAAAAACCCAACCATCACACCTTTATGAGTTTGTTGGACATCCCATTCCAGATACATGGCCAATTTATATGGAGTGCCCCCTCAATTCTTTCCATAAGATTTTGGAGGGTGTCTGTGGGAATTTGTTACCCATTCAGCCAAAAGAACAATCCTGAGGTCAAGTACCGATGTTGGAGGAGGACTGGATCCCACCTTGCATTCCAATTCATCCCAAAGGTGTTCAGTAGGGTTGAGGTCAGGGCTATGTAGTGGCCACTAAAGTTCTTCCTCACTAAACTGATCACACCAGGTCTTTATGGGGCTGGCTTTGTACAGGGGGGGGGGGTCACAGTCATACTAGAACCGGAGAGGGCCTTCCCCAAACTGATCACACCAGGTCTTTATGGGGCTGGCTTTGTACAGGGGGGGGGGGGGGGCACAGTCATACTAGAACCGGAGAGGGCCTTCCCCAAACTGATCACACCAGGTCTTTATGGGGCTGGCTTTGTAGGGGGGGGGGGGGGGTCACAGTCATACTAGAACCGGATAGGGCCTTCCCCAAACTGATCACACCAGGTCTTTATGGGGCTGGCTTTGTACAGGGGGGGGGGGTCACAGTCATACTAGAACAGGAGAGGCCTTCCCCAAACTGATCACACCAGGTCTTTATGGAGTTGGCTTTGTACAGGGGGGGGGGGGGGTCACAGTCATACTAGAACAGTAGAGGCCTTCCCCAAACTGATCACACCAGGTCTTTATGGGGCTGGTTTTGTACAGGGGGGGGGGGCACAGTCATACTAGAACAGGAGAGGCCTTCCCCAAACTGATCACACCAGGTCTTTATGGGGCTGGCTTTGTACGGGGGGGGGGGGGGTCACAGTCATACTAGAACAGGAGAGGCCTTCCCCAAACTGATCACACCAGGTCTTTATGGAGTTGGCTTTGTACAGGGGGGGGGGGGGGTCACAGTCATACTAGAACAGTAGAGGCCTTCCCCAAACTGATCACACCAGGTCTTTATGGGGCTGGTTTTGTACAGGGGGGGGGGGCACAGTCATACTAGAACAGGAGAGGCCTTCCCCAAACTGATCACACCAGGTCTTTATGGGGCTGGCTTTGTACGGGGGGGGGTCACAGTCATACTAGAACAGGAGAGGGCCTTCCCCAAACTGATCACCCCAGGTCTTTATGGGGCTGGCTTTGTACAGGGGGGGGGGGGGTCACAGTCATACTAGAACAGGAGAGGGCCTTCCCCAAACTGATCACCCCAGGTCTTTATGGGGCTGGCTTTGTACGGGGGGGGGGGTCACAGTCATACTAGAACAGGAGAGGGCCTTCCCCAAACTGATCACCCCAGGTCTTTATGGGGCTGGCTTTGTACAGGGGGGGGGGGGGTCACAGTCATACTAGAACAGGAGAGGCCTTCCCCAAACTGTTGCCACAAGATTGCAAGAGCACAATCATCTAAAATATCTTTTACAATGTTACATTGGCCCAGCTTGTATGTATATACGATATTGTGGAAGCTGGAAGGCAGCACTCCTAGAGTGATCACCACTTGCTTGAACTAGATGGACTTTATCTACTAGGTGTCTTTTTTCAACCTGACTAACTATGTAGCTTCCGTGACCCGTGCCAAGTGGCTACCCTGCTACATAGAAAACACAGGAGGTCAATCTCTAGGCACAGGCGCTATTCTCTGATTGGATGAGGTGGAGCATGTGACATCACTGCCCCGCCTCTCCCCTTGTCCAGTCGGTGAACTCTTTGCATTTGATGGAAACAATGCAAAGTGTTCTCTAAATGGCGCTGGTGCCAAGTTAGCAACCTTCTGGGTTCAGTAAGCAGCAGGGCAGACACTTAGAGGCAACGCGACTCCTTACTACTTCGGGGGCGACTTGTCAGTCCCATGCACCACGACTTCAGAGCGACTTGCAGGGACTTCACATAATGAATGTCTATGCAAGTCGCTCCGAGGTCGCCCCGAAGTAGTACAGGACCCTTTTTCTAAGTCGGAGCAACTTGTGTCTCTCCTATTAGAACGGGTCCTGTAGCGGTCAATGGACTGCGAGGGACTGCGACTTGTCAGGCTGACAAGTCACGCTAGTGTGAACCGACTCTTAGGAGTGTCTATTGGAATGTTTGACCATTCTTCCAGAAGTGCATTTGTGAGGTCAGGATGTTGGATGAGAAGGCCTGGCTTGCAGTCTGTGCTCTAATTAATCCCAAAGGTGTTCTATCAGGTTGAGGTCAGGACTCTGTGCAGGCCAGTCAAGTTCCTCCACCCCAAACTCGCTCATCCATGTCTTTATGGACCTTGCTTTGTGCACTGGTCCAAATTATTTGGTGGAGGGGGGATTATGGTGTGGGGTTGTTCTTCAGGGGTTGGGTTGGCCCCTTAGTTCCAGTGAAGGGAACTCTTAAGGCGTCAGCATACCAAGACATTTTGGACAATTTTATGCTCCCAACTTTGTGGGAGGAGTTTGGGGATGGCCCCTTCCTGTTCCAACATGACTGCACACCAGTGCACAAACAAGGTCCATAAAGACATGGATGAGCGAGTTTGGGGTGGAGGAACTTGACTGGCCTTACAGAGTCCTGACCTCAACCCGATAGAACACCTTTGGGATGAATTACAGCGGAGACTGCAAGCCAGGCCTTCTCATCCAACATCAGTGCCTGACCTCACAAATGCACTTCTGGAAGAATGGTCAAACATTCCCATAGACACACTCCTAAACCTTGTGGACAACGATAACTTTTGCACAAACCAATCAAAATACGCTTATTGCAATTTTTTTTTACCAAAAATATGTAGTAGAAAACAAATTGGCCTAAAATGATGAAAAAATTTGATTTTTATTTTTTTTTTTTTTTAATGGGAATGTTATACAGCAGAATTTGAAAAAAATAATATATATATTTTTTCTGAATTTTCGCTCTTTTTTTGTTTATAGCGCAAAAAATAAAAATCGCACAGGTGATCAAATACCACCAAAAGAAACTCTATTTGTGGGGGAAAAAAAGGACATTGATGTTATTTGGGTACAGCGGCGCACGACCGCGCAATTGTCAGTTAAAAATGGTCTGGTCATTAAGGAGAGAAAATCTTCCGGTCCAGAAGTGGTTAAATGCCTTTACTGGTTACCAGTTTAGAGTTAAAGAGGAGGCCCAGTTCTAGAAATATTGCTCTCGCTCTAACGTTTGCGGTGACACCTCACATGTGTGGTGCGAATACTATTTATGCAAGACTTAAGTATGTGTTCACTTCTACACACGTGCACAGAGAGATGGAGGGGCTTACATTTTTTTTTTTTTTTTTTTACTTTTTATTTTATTTATTAATTATTTATTATTATTATTTTTATTTATTTTTTTACACTGTCCCTTTATTTTTTTTTTTTTTTTTTACTTTTTATTTTATTTATTAATTATTTATTATTATTATTTTTATTTATTTTTTTACACTGTCCCTTTAATTTTTTTTTTTTTTTTACTTTTTATTTTATTTATTAATTATTTATTATTATTATTTTTATTTATTTTTTTACACTGTCCCTTTAATTTTTTTTTTTTTTTTACTTTTTATTTTATTTATTAATTATTTATTATTATTTTTATTTTTATTTTTTTTTTACACTGTCCCTTTATTTTTTTTTTTTTTTTACTTTTTATTTTATTTATTAATTATTTATTATTATTATTTTTATTTATTTTTTTACACTGTCCCTTTAATTTTTTTTTTTTTTTTTTTAGTTTTTGATCAATTTTATTGCTACTAAAAATCCCTTGTAATAAAAATACGGATGACGGGTCCTCTTTATAGAGAGATCTGGGGTCAAAAAGACCTCAAATATCTTTTTTTTACCTTTAAAATCAAACAATAGAAAAAAAAAATAATAATAATAATAATTTACTTCCAGCCTTGACTGGAAGTGGTTAAAGTTGATGTAAAGGCAGGTGTCCCAATACTTTTGGTAATATAGTGTAACTATATATATATATATATTGCGGACAGCTGAAATGTAATCTTATATTATTATTTTCCTGGCTCCTCCCCCTTCCTCATTAACATGCTAATTAGCTCTTAAATAAAAACTTATCACTACAGACCTTATTTTAGTCTGTGACATCATCACCGGGTCTCTGTGCTTCTCTATGCAATGCAGGCAGATCATGGCTGGTGGGAGGGGCCTGGCAGGGGGCTGTATATACACTCCTCTCTCCTGATGCAAGCAGTTATGCAAATATGAAAACTCCTTGATGGTAGGGCATTCCTAAATAGCAATTGCAACATGCGTGGTGACTGCAAAAAAAAAAACTCCTCGCCAAACTGTCTGCAGCGATGCGATGTGAGAGCCGCACGTCCCCTGCGAGAATCCTCTTCCCGTGACACCACCCCTCCCCCCCTCAGAACATGGAACAGAAGCAGATCCTGGAGGAATGAGCGCCGCCGCCAATGATGATGTCATGTGTGAGCGCAGCTGGATCCCATTAGAAGTCATGACTTTCTCCCAGCACCGGTGACAGCGTTCTTGGCTCCACCCCGAATTTCTTCTATTCGGAATTCCGATTTTGGAAAATGGTTATATTCTTTCTATTTCATTCTATTATATTGCTTTTTTTTCTTTTCTTTTCTATTCTAATCTTTTATTTTCTGTTCTAATCTTTTATTTTCTGTTCTAATCTTTTATTTTCTATTCTAATCTTTTATTTTCTGTTCTAATCTTTTATTTTCTGTTCTATTCTTTTATTTTTTTATATTATATTCAAATTCATATTTTTTCTATGCTATTCTTTTATTATTATTCTATTTGAATTCGAATCTATTCTCGTTGAAATTGGAATTTCTGAAGAAGAAGATGTTCTTTCTATTTAATTCTATTTCTATTCTATTTTTTTTTTTCTATTTTATTATTTTCTATTGTATTTGAATTCAAATTTATTCTATTTGAAATTCAAATTTCAGAAGATAGTTATATCCTTTTTATTTTTATTCTTTTTATTTTATTCTAATCTATTCTTTTAGAATAAAATACAAACAGAAAGAATATTAAAAAATAGAATATAAACAGAAAGAATAGAAAAAATAATAGACACAATACAATAGAATAAAATAGAATAGAAAAAAACAAATTGAAAGAATAGAATAGAAAAAATATACAACTTAGAATAGAATAAATAGAATAGAATAGAGCAGAAAACAAAATAGACAAATTAGAATAGAATAAAAAAAAAAAAGGAAAACTGGAATAGAATAGAGCAGAATATAGCAGAAAAAATAATGACTAGAATAAAAAAAAAAAAAAAAAAAAAAAAAAGAATGAAAGAAAGTGGAAATGAATAGAAAAAAACATAATAGAAAAAATAGAATAGAATAAAATAGAAAAGAATAGAATAAAAAAAAACTATAATTGAATAGAAAAATAGAATAGAATAAAATAGAAAATAATAGAATAGAAAAACTATAATTGAATAGAAAAAAAATTGGAATAGAATAAAAAAGTAGAACAGAAAAGAAAATGTAGAACACAATAGGAAAAATAAAAATGTATGTTCTTTATTGATTGAGCCAGATGGACTTGTGTCTTTTTTCAACCTGACTAACTATGTAACTATGTAAGAATAGAAAAAAAGAATAGAATAGCATAGAAAAAATAGAATTGAAAAGAAAAAAGTAGAACCAAATAGAAAAGAATAGAAAAAATAGAATAGATAAAAATAGAAAAACTAAAATAGAAAAAAGTAGAATATAAAAAAACTAGAATATAATAAATTAGAACATAATAGAGAAAATAGAATAGAATAGAAAAAATAGACAAACTAGAATAGAATAAAATAGAATAGAATAAAAAATCAAATAGGAATAGAATAAAATAGAAAAAATAAACAAACTAGAATATAATAAATAATAATAAATAATAGAATCGAACAGAAAAAATAGACAAACTAGAATATAATTAAAAAAAATAGGAAAACTAGAATAGAATAGAGCAGAGAAAAATAGAATAGAAAAATAGGAATAGAGTAAAAATAGAATACAATAGAAAAAACATAATTTAATTTTTGTTATTCCGTGATTCAGATGTACGAATAGAATAGAATAGAAAAAACTAAATAGAATGGAAAAAAGTAGAAAAGAATAGAAAAAATAGAATAGAATAATATAGAAAAGAATAGAGTAAAATAGAAAAAATAGAATTGAATAGAAAAAAAGTAGGATAGAATAGAAAAAATAGAAGAGAATTGAAAATATAGAAGAGAATAGGAAAAATAGAATAGAATAAAATAGCATATAAAAACCTAGAGAAATAGAATACAATAGAAAAAACTAGAATAGAATGGGAAAAAAAGTAGAATAGAAAAAAAGTAGAATAGAATAAGATAGAAAAGAATAGAATAGCAAAAAAAATAGAATAGAATACAAAAAATAGAATTGAATAGAAAAAAATAGACTAGAATAGAAAAAGTAGAACAGAATAGAAAATGTAGGACCGAATAGGAAAAATATAATTTTTTGTTTTTTATTGGTTGAGCCAGTCAGCCAGATGGACTTGTGTCTTTTTTCAACCTGACTAACTATGTAACTATGTAAGAATAGAAAAAAGAATATAATAGCATAGAAAAAATAGAATTGAAAAGAAAAAAGTTGAACCAAATAGAATAGAATAGAAAAGAAATAGAAAAATAGAAAAGAATAGAAAAAAATTAGAAAACTAGAATAGAATAGAAAAAGTTGAATAGAAAAAAAAAGAATAGAATAAATTAGAACCTAATAGAACAAATAGAATAGAATAGAAAAAATAGACAAACTAGAATAGAATAAAATATAATAGAATAGAAAAAATAGACAAACTAGAAAATAAAAAATAAATAGAATAGAATAGAAAAAACATAATTGAATAGAAAAAAAATAGAATATAATAAAATATTTTATTTGTTTTTTTTTTTATTTTAGCAATTCGAAATTTGGAGGACGCCTATATTTCTTCTATTCTATTCTTTATATCCAAATATATAAAACTAATTCTAGAAAAAAAAAACATTCCAATAATACACTACAATAATATAGGAAATAATACACTTTTTTTAATTAAAAAATAAAAAAACAGTAAAATTAGCCCAATTTTTTTCTATAATGTAAAAGACAATGTTACGCCGAGTAAATAGATACCTAACATCAAAATTGCGCACGCTCGTGGAATGGCGATAAACATTGGTACTTAAAAATCCCAATAGCAACATTTTTAAAAATTTCTACAGGTTACCAGCTTAGAGTTACAGAGAAGGTCCAGGGATAGAATTATTGCTCTCACCCTGACGATCGCGGAGATACCTCACATGTGTGGTTTGAACACCGTTTACATATGTGGGCGCGACTTGCGTATGCGTTCGCTTCTGGGCGCGAGCTAACGGGGACAGGGCGCTTTAATTTTTTTTTTTCCCTATTTATTTTATGTTTTATTTTTATTTTTACACTGACCTTTAAAAAAAAAAAAAAACTTTTTTGATCACTTTTATTTTTATTACAATTAATGTAAACATCCTTTGTAATATAAATAAGCAGGACAGGTCCTCTTCAATGTGAGATCTGGGGGTCAAAAAGACCTCACACCTCACATCTACACTAAAAAAGAAAAAAAAAAAAAAATTTTTTTTTTGATGATAAAAAAATGGGCCCTTTAAGGTTGTTGGGAGGAGGTGACGTATGACGTGGCTCCGGTCCTCCAAGGCTATAGAGTGGAGTGGGGGCCATCTTGCCCTCACTCGACTTCCTGCCTAGGAGGGGAAAGGACCGGATCATTTTCTCTGCTACCCATAAACCAGCGAATCCACCGCTGGGACCACTTTTATGAGAAAGAGGACCGGCGTCCTGGAAGTGGTTATTGCTTTCTAATGGTCAGAATTCATTAATTTTCTGACCAATAGACACGCCCATTGACGCGAATACTCACAAACTACCACGTTTTTTAGCAGCTTTTCTCCTGCCAGGAGAAGCTGAGCAAACGCTCGCTCTGCATGAGGCCCTACAAGGCAGAGACCATCAATAAAAACTTGGCAGAGGTTCTAGCCTTGTGTACCTTGTCTCTGAGTTTTCTTATCACTCCCTGGCTAATACTTGAACTCCCCATACTCAGACTTCCAATACTCAGACTTCCAATACTCGGACTCCCCATACTCGGACTCCCAATACTCCGACTCCCAATACTCAGACTTCCCATACTCAGACTTCCCATAATCGGACTTCCCATACTCAGACTTCCCATACTCGGACTTCCCATACTCGGACTCCCCATACTCAGACTCCCAATACTCGGACTTCCCATACTCGGACTTCCCATACTCAGACTTCCAATACTCGGACTTCCCATACTCGGACTTCCCATACTCGGACTTCCCATACTCAGACTTCCAATACTCGGACTTCCCATACTCGGACTTCCCATACTCAGACTTCCAATACTCGGACTCCTCATACTCGGACTTCCCATACTCGGACTTCCCATACTCGGACTTCCCATACTCAGACTTCCAATACTCGGACTTCCCATACTCGGACTTCCCATACTCGGACTTCCCATACTCAGACTTCCAATACTCGGACTTCCCATACTCGGACTTCCCATACTCGGATTCCACATACTCTGACTCCCCATACTCAGACTTCCAATACTCAGACTCCCCATACTCAGACTCCCCATACTCAGACTTCCAATACTCAGACTCCCCATACTCAGACTTCCAATACTCAGACTCCCCATACTCAGACTCCCCATACTCAGACTCCCCATACTCAGACTTCCAATACTCAGACTCCCCATACTCAGACTCCCCATACTCAGACTCCCCATACTCAGACTTCCAATACTCGGACTTCCAATACTCGGACTTCCCATACTCAGACTCCCCATACTCGGACCCCCAATACTCGGACTCCCAATACTCGGACTCCCAATACTCAGACTCCCAGTACTCAGACTCCCAATACTCGGACTCCCAAAACTCAGACTCCCAATACTCAGATTCCCAATACTTGGACTCCCAATACTCAGACTCCCAATACCAGGACTCCCAATACTCAGACTCCCAATACCAGGACTCCCAATACTCAGACTCCCAATACCAGGACTCCCAATACTTGGACTCCCAATACTTTGACTCCCAATACTCGAACCTCCAATACTCGAACTCCCAATACTCGGACTCCCAATACTCGAACTCCCAATACTCAGACTCCCAATACTCGGCACATAAATTGAGGAGAAACCTTTCCAAGGACTGCAATGAGAACATGGCAGAGGGTCTAACCTTCCCTGACCCCAGCTGCCTTGCCCCATGGCTGAAAGCTGTACGTTAGTTGTGTTTTTGCTCCGTCCGCCAAGTCCCGTCACCTGGACGGCTGAGCCGTGGAAGTCCCCCCCTCCCCCCCTCTGATGGGACGGATGGTCTCTCGACGGGAGCCGAAGGATGAAGTGTTAATGGAAGGAAAGATTGATAAGTGCGGGAAAACATCTGGAACCGTTCGGGGTGGAATCTTCTCAAGCTGAGCGCAGGGAGATTTTCCAGACAAAGCCTCTCTTCTCTGCGATACATGGAGAATTACAGGAGAGCGCGCACGGTTCGCTGCGCCTGTACAACGAGGCAAACAAGGCTTCCCTCTGGGTGTACCACCTCCCTATGTACTAACATTTACATGTTGTGGGACATGGCTCAGCTCTGGACTATGCCGAGGATTTACAGTGCCTGGAAAAAGTATTCATACCCCTTGTATATTTCCCACATTTTGTCATGTTACAACCAAAAATGTAAATGTGTTTTATTGGGATTTTATGTGATAGACCGATACAAAGTAGAACATAATTGTGAAGTGGAAGGAAAATGATAAATGATACAAATAAATCTGTGAAAAGTGTGGCATGCGTTTGTATTCACCCCCCTTAACTCTGATACCCCTAACTAAAATCTAGTGGAACCAATTGCCTTCAGAAGTCACCTAATTAGTAAATAGAGTCCACCTGTGTGTAATGTAATCTCAGTATACATACAGCTGTTCTGTGAAGACCTGCAAACAGCATCATGAGGGCCAAGGAAAACACCAGACAGGTCAGGTTGCAGTGACAAGCTGCATCTGGTAGCAGGCGACGTGGCAAGTGACAAGTGACAAGCTGCATCTGGTGGCAGGCGACGTGACAAGTGACAATCTGCATCTGGTGTCAGCTGACATGGCAAGTGACAAGCTGCATCTAGTGACAGGTGACATGGCAAGTGACAAGCTGCTTCTGGTGGCAGGCGACGTGGCAAGTGACAAGCTGCATCTGGTGGCAGGCGATGTGGCAAGTGACAAGCTGCATCTGGTGCCAGGAGACGTGGCAAGTGACAAGCTGCATCTGGTGGTAGGCGACGTGGCAAGTGACAAGCTGCATCTGGTGGCAGGTGACGTGGTAAGTGACAAGCTGCATCTGGTGGCAGGTGACGTGGCAAGTGACAAGCTGCATCTGGTGGAAGGCGACGTGGCAAGTGAAAAGCTGCATCTGGTGGCAGGCGACGTGGCAAGTGATAATCTGCATCTGGTGTCAGGTGACGTGGCAAGTCACAAGATGCATCTGGTGGCAGACGACGTGACAAGTGACAATCTGCATCTGGCAGCAGGTGATGTGGCAAGTGACAAGCTGCATCTGGTGGCAGGTGACGTGGCAAGTGACAATCTGCATCTGGTGCCAGGTGACGTGGCAAGTGACAAGATGCATCTGGTAGCAGGTGACGTGGCAAGTGACAATCTGCATCTGGTGGCAGACGACGTGACAAGTGACAATCTGCATCTGGCAGCAGGTGATGTGGCAAGTGACAAGCTGCATCTGGTGGCAGGTGACGTGGCAAGTGACAATCTGCATCTGGTGCCAGGTGACGTGGCAAGTGACAAGATGCATCTGGTAGCAGGTGACGTGGCAAGTGACAAGCTGCATCTGGTGACAGGTGACGTGGCAAGTGACAAGCTGCATCTGGTGGCAGGTGAGGTGGCAAGTGACAAGATGCATCTGGTAGCAGGTGACGTGGCAAGTGACAAGCTGCATCTGGTGGCAGGCGACGTGGCAAGTGACAAGCTGCATCTGGTGGCAAGTGACAAGCTGCATCTGGTGGCAAGTGACAAGCTGCATCTGGTGGCAGGTGACGTGGCAAGTGACAATCTTCATCTGGTGGCAGGTGACGTGGCAAGTGACAATCTTCATCTGGTGGCAGGCGACGTGGCAAGTGACAAGCTGCATCTGGTGGCATTTGACATGGCAAGTGACAAGCTGCATCTGTTGGCAGGTGATGGTGACAAATGACACACTCAGGGCTCCCACTGATTCTGCATTATAGGGATTTGAACTATTTTATTTAATCATCCTCACATCTTACCAACCATAGTGCCGTGCTAATTGAAGCGCTAACACCAGCCATTGCCCTGACAAATCGCCCACGAGAAACCGCATCCCCCCACAGTCCTTGTCACAATTTTCTTCCACGAAAACCGGTCCCTGGTGTCAAAAAAGTTGGGGACCGCTGATATAGATAGATGAGCAAATGCAGCTGGACTTGTGACTACAACTTCCATTGTAGTTCAATTTGTTCTCTATGGTGACTCTACTGGAAATCTGGCTGGCATGAGTGATCGGCCCATACACTTGTGGTAGAACAGCACAGCTGCCTACAGCAAGAATAGTGCAGCCAGCCCAACCCTATAGGGTCATACAGTGGGGAAAATAATTATTTGATTCCCTGCAGATTTTGTAAGTTTGTCCACTAACATAGAAATTAAGGAAATAAATAAATAATAATAAAAAAAAAAAAGAAATGAAGGGTCTATTTTTTTATCATAGGTGTATTTTCAATGATAGAGAGGGGATATCAACAAAAATTCCAGAAAAAACACATGATACAAATGCTATAAATTAAGTTGCAGTTCTTTGAGTAAAATAAGTATTTGATCCCCAAGCAAAACATGACTTAGTAGTTGGTGGAGAAACCCTTGTTGGCAAGCACAGAGGTCAGACGTTTCTTGTAGTTGGGAAGCACAGAGGTCAGACGTTTCTTGTAGTTGGGAAGCACAGAGGTCAGACGTTTCTTGTAGTTGGGAAGTACAGAGGTCAGACGTTTCTTGTAGTTGGGAAGTACAGAGGTCAGACGTTTCTTGTAGTTGGGAAGCACAGAGGTCAGACGTTTCTTGTAGTTGGGAAGCACAGAGGTCAGATGTTTCTTGTAGTTGGGAAGCACAGAGGTCAGACGTTTCTTGTAGTTGGGAAGCACAGAGGTCAGACGTTTCTTGTAGTTGGGAAGCACAGAGGTCAGACGTTTCTTGTAGTTGGTGACCAGGTTTGCACACATCTGAGGAGGGATATTGGTCCACTCTTCTTTACAGATCTTCTCCAAATCCTTAAAGCGGAGTTCCGGGCACAAAATCGACCTAATCGATCTTGTGCCCATCCGCTGGATCTTCTTCACCTGAAAAGGAATTGGATAGTTAGGTATATATTTTTTTTTTTTTACTCACCTTGTAATTGTAGATAGAAAATATTCACCTATTGTTCACTTCCTCCCTCTGTGTCGCGGCTCCGCCGTCACTTCCTGTCTTGCGATGATTCCTGGGAGCTGAACGTCATCGCTCCCAGGAATCAATGCGATGGCACCGGCCCCGCTCATCACTTCCGGGGCGACGCCGCATTCCCTGCTAAACAGCTTCTGGGCATGCCCAGAAGCTGTGGAGGAATGCGGCGTCGCACCGGAAGTGACGAGAAGGGCCGGTGCAGGCGCATTCTGGGAGAAGAAGACACGGAAGAGGACGCAGAAGAGGATCGTGCCGGCTTCAGCTGCCCACAACAGAGATGGCAACGCTGGAGAAGAAATTTTATAAGTGAGTATTTCTTCTTGCAGGTAAGTGCAAACCGGGACAGATCAGAGGCTAGCCATTGTGGAATGTACTAGCCCTGACTGTCCCGGGGGTATGTTTAGTGAAAAAACGTTTTCGTGCCGGGAACTCCGCTTTAAGGCTGTCTCTTGGCAACTCAAAGTTTTAGCTCCCTTCATAAGTTTTCTATAGTATTAAGGTCTGGAGACTGGCTAGGCCACTCCATGACCTTAATGTGCACCTTCTTCAGCCAATCCTTTGTTGCCTTGGAGGTATGTTTTGGGTCAGGGTCATGCTGTAAGACCCATTCATGACCCATCTTCAGTGTTCTGGCTGAGGGAAGGAGGTTCTCATCCAAGATTTTACAATAAAGGGCCTCATCCATTGGCCCCCTCAATGCGGCAAAGTCAGTCTGTACCCCAGAAATAAACCCAAAGCATCATGTTTCCACCTCCGTGCTTAACTGTAGGGATGGTGACTGTAGGGACGGTGTTCTTAGGGCCATAGTCACCATTTTTCTTCCTCCAAACACAGCGAGTCGAGGTAATGCCAAAGAGCTTAATTTTGGTCTCATCTGACCACAGAACTTTCTCCTAATCCTTTGCTGAATTATTTAGATATTCATTGGCATGACTGTACATGTGTCTTCTTGAGGAGGGGGACTCGACTTGTTTGGAGGAAGAAAAATGCTGATTATGACCCTAAGAACACCATCCCTACAGTTAAACACGGAGGTGGAAACATTATGCTTTAGGGCTGTTTCCTTGCTAAAGGTACAGACTGACTTTGCCACATTGAGGGGCCAATGGATGGGGACATGTATTGTAAAATCTTGGGTGATAACCTTCTTTCCTCAGCCAGAACACTGTAGATGGGTCATGGAAGGGTCGTTCAGCATGACAATGACCCAAAACATATCACCAAGGCAACAAAGGAGTGGCTCAAGAACAACCACTTTAAGGTCATGGATTGGTCCAACCAGTCTCCAGACCTAAATCCTATAGAAAATTTATAGAGGGAGCTAAAACTTCGAGTTGCCAAGCGACAGCCAAGAAACCTTAAGGATTTAGAGAAGATCTGTAAAGAAGAGTGGACCAAAATCCCTCCTGAGATGTGTGTAAACCCAGTCACTAATTACAAGTAATGTCTAACCTCTGTGCTTGCCAACATGGGTTTCTCCTCCAAGTACTAAGTCATGTTTTGTTTGGGGATCAAACATTTACCGTATATACTCAAGTATAAGCCGACTCGAATATAAGCCGAGGCACCTAATTTTACCTAAACAAACTGGGAAAGCTTATTGACTCAAGTATAAGCCTAAGGTGGGAAATGCAGCAGCTACTGGACCCAACTGGACCACCTCGAGACCCAAAACAGGGGCTGCAGGCATGTTGCAAGGGCTGCGGACATAGTACAGGAGATGCAAGGCTGTGGGCATGGTACAGGAGATGGTTCAGGCATGGCACAGGAGATGGTTCAGGCATGGCACAGGAGATGGTTCAAGTATGGCACAGGCGATGGTACAGCATGGCACAGAAGATGGTTCAGGCATGGCACAGGAGATGGTACAGGCATGGCACAGGAGATGGTTCAGGCATGGCACAGGAGATGGTTCAGGCATGGCACAGGAGATGGTTCAGGCATGGTACAGGAGATGGTTCAGGCATGGTATAGGAGATGGTTCAGGCATGGCACAGATGGTACAGGCATGGCACAGATGGTACAGGCATGGCACAGGAGATGCAGGACAATCTCCTGTACCATGCCCGCAGCACTACATCTCCTGAGGAGATGCAGGGGCTGCGGAGGAGTCTCGCTTACTTTTCTGCCTTGCATTTAAAAATGGCGCTGCCCGGCGCCAACACGTCACCGTCTGCCCGGGAATAGCCGAACATGAACGGGCTTTTCCGAGCGGCAGCGGTGCATGCTCACTGACCGGGGAAAAGGTAAGTGCGACCGTGACTCGAGTATAAGCCGAGGGAGGGGCATGAAAAAACATGCTGAAAAAGTCGGCGTATACTCGGGTATATACGGTATTTTACTCACTGAACTACAACTTAATTTACAACATTTGTATCATGTGTTTTTTCTGTATTTTTGGTTGATATTCTGTCTCTATCATTTAAAATATGCCTATGATAAAAAAATTGCAGACCCTTCATTTCTTTGTAAGTGGGCAAACTTACAATATCTGCAGGGAATCAAATAATTATTTTCCCCACTGTACCTAGTCACTGACCAGTGACTCTGAACTCAGCTCTCCGGCGTTGGGGCCCTTAGTCCTGGGTGGAGAGCTCACCCCTCCCTTCTGAGGATATATGTAATGTAAAGAGCAAGAAAAGCAGACACAAATGGCCATAGGCCTCCCGCCACTCCTGAGGGTTCAGTAATTGTTGATTATTGTAGCCTCCTCCTAGTAGCTCTGATGCAGCAGTCTCTTGGCACCACATAGCAGCTGGAATACTGGCACGGCAGGAAAGCTGTAACAGCAGCTGGAATACTGGCACAGCAGGAAAGCTGTAACAGCAGCTGGAATATTGGCACAGCAGGAAAGCTGGAACAGCAGCTGGAATACTGGCACAGCAGGGAAGCTGGAACAGCAGCTGGAATACTGGCACAGCAGGAAAGCTGGAACAGCAGCTGGAATACTGGCACAGCAGGAAAGCTGGAACAGCAGCTGGAATACTGGCACAGCAGGAAAGCTGGAACAGCAGCTGGAATACTGGCACAGCAGGGAAGCTGGAACAGCAGCTGGAATACTGGCACAGCAGGGAAGCTGGAACAGCAGCTGGAATACTGGCAAAGCAGGTAAGCTGGAACAGCAGCTGGAATACTGGCACAGCAGGAAAGCTGGAACAGCTAGGAACAGTCTGGAACAATGGAACATCAGGAAAACTGGAGCAGCTAGGAACACTCTGGAACAATGGAACATCGGGAAAACTGGAGTAGCTAAAACACTTTGGGACAACTGGAACAGCAGGAAAACTGGGACAACTGGAACACTTTTTAAATCTTTAAAAAAAAAAAAAAACAGTGTGGGGTCCCCCCAAAATCTTTACCAGAGCCTTATCTGAGCATGCAGCCTGGCAAGTCATGAAAGAGGGGGGAGGGGGAGTGAGGGCCTCTCCCCTCCTGAACCATGCCAGGCCACATGCCCTCAACATGGGGGGGGGGTGCTTTGGGCGGGGGGGGGCTTATCTGGAACCCATCTTTTACAAATCCTGTCTCGCTCCCCATGTAACTAAGTATGGGGTACACTGTAGCCCTACTCATTCACCCAAAAAAATAAAAACAGGAGGCAGTTTTTGACAATTCCTTTAATAAAAAAAAAATAAAAAATAAAAAAAAAATATCCTGTGATGTAGATCCACTGTCAATCACAATGCCTGCTGCACCGCCAGACCAGAAAAAAAATCCTTTGCTGCGACGAAGGCTAACCGCCGAATGCCTACTCCTCCGTCTGATAGTTCTTAAATAGGTAAGGGGCGGGGCCACCTAGTGAAGTCACCTGTGGTCACCGCCCACCCCTTACCTATTTAAGAACTGTCAGACGGCAGAGCAGGCATTCGGTGGTTAGCCTCCGTCGCGGGTGGAGCATTTTTATTTTTTTTGGGTCCAGTGGTGCGGCAGGAGTCATGATTGACGATGGATCTACATCGGGGGACATTTAAAAAAAAAAAAATTTTAATAAAGGAATTGTCAAATTTGCCACCTGTTTTTATTCATTTTTACACTTTTTTTTTTATGAATAAGTAGGGGTACAATGTACCCCATGCTCATTCACATGGAGGGGGGGGCGAGATCTGTGGGCCCACTTGTTAAAGGGGGCTTCCAGGTTATGATAAGCCTTCTGCCCGCAGAACCCCACAACAGAATTCACTTGTTTCCCTCCCCCCCGACCCCCTTTCCTGGCCTTCCAGGCTGCATGTTCGGTTAAGGGTCTGGTATAGATTTTTGGGGGGTCCCCGTGGCATATTTTTTTTTTTCTATTTTTTTCTATTGCCAGCAATAACTTGCAGCCGTGATAATAAATTAAAATGTCATTTTATTTTCTTTACAACGTCAGTTTTTCTGCAGCAGGTTCTATACACAGTACAGATGCTCCACTTTACAGGCAGACTAAGGGGACTCCTCCCCCCCCCCCGGGCACTATATTTAAAGGAATTTTTCATTTTTATTGTTTCACTTTAAGCTTCATTTAAATCACTGCTCCTGTAAAAACAATATTTTTTTTAAATATTTTTTGCATTGATACATGTCCCCAGGGCAGTACCCGGACTCTTATACCCTTTTTTTGGCCAATAACTTGCATATAAACCTTCAAAATGGGAACTTTTGATTTTTCATGTTTAGGTCTCATAGACTTTAATAGAGTTCAGGGTTCGGGACCAAACTTTTTCCCTGTTTGGGATTTCTGGTGCAAACAGAACTGGGGGGTATGTTCGGCCCATCACTATTGGTCATCAGCACTAGGGATGATCGAACGGTTCGGGTCGACCATCGGTTTGACCCGAACATTAGGTGTTCGAAATTCGGCCGAATTCCAAACTTTTTGCGGTAAAAGTTTGGAATTCGGCCACCAGAACCGCCTAAAATGCAATGGGACAGGAACTGGGCTTTAAAAGCCCATGATTGGCCCAGAAACATCAGTAAAATGTGATTGGAGTGACTACGGGGTCCAGAGGCCAATCATTAGTTAATACGCCCCCCATACGCCCCCCAGTATATAACATAGCCCCGCCAAAACTCTAGCACTGTAATACAGAGGCTGTGGAAGAGAGTGGAAGCATTTGTGTTTCTCCTGCTGCTTGTAAAGCTCCAGTGTCATTTTCCAATTATTAGTGTGAGGAAAGGGATATGCAGTGTAGTTAGGGTACTATATACCACTATAGTTAGATTCAAAAATCTAGTTTTTTTAGGGATAGCTTTAAGTGTCAGGGTGACCGTAGTGTAGCTTAGGGTGACCTGACTCAGCCATGTCAGGGTGACCGTAGTGTAGTTTAGGGTGAACTGACTCTGCCATGTCAAGGTGACCGTAGTGTAGTTTAGGGTGAACTGACTCTGCCATGTCAGGGTGACCGTAGTGTAGCTTAGGGTGACCTGACTCTGCCATGTCAAGGTGACCGTAGTGTAGTTTAGTGTGAACTGACTCTGCCATGTCAAGGTGACCATAGTGTAGTTTAGGTTGACCTGACTCTTCCATGTCAGGGTGACCGTAGTGTAGTTTAGGGTGAACTGACTCTGCCATGTCAGGGTGACCGAACTCTGCCATGTCAGGGTGACCCCACTATGCAGATTCTGGGTTAGGGGTATACATATATACATATATATATCAAAAACGACAATTTTTAAGAACTTTTTTTTGCCTGATTCATAGTCCCTGGGGCATGACCCAGAACCCTTGGGACTTTTTAGGGGCATTTACTGGGTTTTAGGGCTTCAAAATTGTGTTTTTTTTATTCCAGAAGTTCGGGGTCCCATTGATTTCAATGGGGTTCTGGAATCCGAACCAAACTTTTGGGAAATTCGGGTGTTCTGGTCGAACCAAACTTTTCAAAAGTTCGATCATCAATAATCAGCACCTGGTTGCAGTAGCTAAGAAGCATTGGCCCTAGTGAGTATTATAATGGACACTGACCCCAGGACTGTGTATTTCAGTGTATGGTCCATGGACCACTACACAGGCAGCAGGATCGGGAAAGGTGGATATTTGGGATATTGGAAGTTACCGCCTCTTTTCATTGTTTGTGAAGATTTGAACTTACCCTTTAAGCTATGATGTATGTGTTATTTGCCATACAGATGGTTATCTTATTCCAAGTGACAGTTATTTCCGGTTCTTATTATTCTCAGTCCCCTAAGCTCTAGCAATTGTTATTTGATATAGTGACGGTTATTTCTAACAATGAGAGCTAAAAGCGGCCACATGGCTGACAACAATAATAGTTGTTATGGCAAAGTTAAAGTTGAGTGAATTCAGCCTGTTTCTTAAAATAAGAATCATAATAGTTTAGTGATGTGATCCTACCATCTGTTCTTCTGAACTAAATCTGTTCCTATGAACCTTGTCCTAATCAAGAGATGTTCCTGAGGACCTTAGAAGGAGAATTGTAGTGTGGGAAAAAAAACCTAAGAAAGCATTTCTGAAGACCTGGGTGGCCATCAGTCTACGATAAGACAAATTGTCCACACATGGAAGGCATACGTTACTGTCTGTACGCTCTCAAGGAGGATTTTATCAATGCTAAGACACCATGAAGAAAACTACAACTGACAAAAAAATGATTGCACATCTTACATTAAGAAAAGACCACCTGGTTTCTCAATGATGTCATGGCAATGCAACTTGTAAGCAGGTGTAGTATGGCCTCTCTTGTAAGGGTGGCCTTGTTAGGTGGCCACCACACAGACAGGGTGGAGGTCGAAGTGGAACTCAGGTTCCTTCAAAGCCTCTGTAGTTGTGATCAAGGGAGCAGCTGTTCGATTGGACTCGGCTCCCCCGACAGACCTCCATAGCCATCTTTGGTGTGGACAATGCTAATATTTAGCATTGTCCACAGGTTGGTGTGCATTTTGCGTAGTGGGTAGGTCAGAGACAGAGCCCTGCTGGTTAGGGGCAGATTGATTAGCATAGGGACTGGTTCCAGTGGAGGGGGGGCAGAGTAGGGACTGCATATTCTCAATAACCTTCCTCAACCAAGGCCCCGTTGCCGGTCTGCCTTGCAGCTGCCTCTTCTGTCAGATGCTGTCAGGTGTCTACAGCATGCACCATTCTCCCTTTCCTGGCTACTTGTAAGTGTTTCGGTCCTGTGTGACCATCCCTACAGAGTTGCTGTTCTGCTCAGTACTATCATTTTAATATACTCTACTGCACCAACAAGTCGCCATGTTAGTTTGCTTCCCCTGTGGGCACTACATCTGGGCCCACCAACAAACTAGCACTACGTGCTGAAGAAAGAAAACATTGCACACCAACTCAAAAATCCTTATCTCAACTGTGAAGCTTGGTGGAGGGGGTATCATGGCCTGGGCCTGCTGTGGTTCCTGATAACTTGCCATTAAAGACTAAAGTACAAATTCAAATTGTACGAATAATGTAGGAGTTAGTCTATTAACGGCTTGTTAAATTAATTTTGACAAGGCCATGAATACTACTGTACAAAATTCTGCTATTACATTGCTCACAAGATACTATAAAACTGAAAATAAAATACAACACACTATGGCCTTGTTCACATGTGCAGCAAAGGGGCAGTAAAAACAAGCGTGGCGGCTGCTTGGGGTGGCACACATGGACCATGACAATTTGTAGCAGTTCTTTTCCAGCATGTTCTGTTTTTAAGGTGGTTTCAGTTGTATTCCAATGTGTTCATTGAAGTTAAAGGGACCATGCTGCCAAATGCTTGGCACGCTGTTGCGGTGCAGTATTTCAATGCAAATTTCCTTAGGATAAAAAAAATAAAATAAACAAGTATTCAGGAGGAAGCAGCATCTTCTCCGGGACTCCTGTGAACCAGCTGTGTAGTCCCCAGACAGTTTCAAAACCAGTGGCGTGTGGTGCTCCACACACCCCCAGACCACAGCAGGACAGAACCCCCAGGATAGGACAGGACCGGATCAATAACCATGCCTGGACATCAGCGGCGGCGGCTTCTTCCCCCCGTCTTCTGCGTCTCCTCCCTCCTCCTCTTCCATGCCCGATGGCATGGCTTCTCCTTTCAGCCAATCGGGAAACGGGTCTCAGAACCCACTTCCTGATTGGCCAGGAGGAGGATCCGTGTGACAATAGCAAATTTTCCTTCGCTATTGTCACACAACTGGGTGGGCTCAGGGCGCAGTGCTCTGTGCCCCCAGCCCCCCCTTGTTGTTTAGCCTGTGAGATCCTCTGGCTCTAATCACATGGTTAAAAAAAAAAAAAGCCCCATTGAACTCCATGCGTCCGGCGCCCCGATGGAGATTAGGGGGCCGGACGCATGGATGGGGGGGCGGCACCGCTGTGCCCATATGCACCAGCCGCCACTTTTCAAAACATAATATCTCTCAAATCTATAACATTGCAGAAACTGCTATTCATTACTAAATAGGAAAAATGAACTTGAAAACACTCTGGGAATGCAACATATAAATACAATTCTGAGAGCAGTTCATATTCTGGCCAGAGATAATAATACAATAGAAATTAACTACAGGCATACCCCACTTTTAAGTACAAAATGGGACCAGAACATGAATGTAAAACGAAAATGTACTTAAAGTGAAGCAATACCTTTTTTCATTTCTCAATGCATGTAAATACACTAGCTCCATAGGAAATCTTGGTTAGCTTGACATGGCACTGCTCCCAAACCATAAGTGACAAGGACACCAAGCTTGGGGAGCATGTTAAGGGGATCCAGGACTATAACATGGTAGATAACCTAGGCAAGCTGGCCAGCCACAAATAGGATATGTTGTAGTCCTGGGTCCCCTCTCGGTGCTTCCTAAGTTTGGTATCCCTGTCACTTATGGTTTGGGAGCAGTGCCATGTCAAGCTGACCAAGATTTCCCATAGACGCCAATGTTAAAAACCAGGAATAGTGCCATGCCAAGCTGACCAGGCTGTGTCTGTACTCGCGAGTGTACGTAAGGTGAGTGTACTTAAAACGGGGTATGCCTGTATAAATGTATTGCAAGGTGGATAAATCGTCATTATGTTGGAGGGAATGTGGCATAAAGGGTACGATGACTCATATCTGGTGGGAATGTCCAAAAATACAAATTTTTGGGCAGGATATACGACAATTTATAAATGAGATCTTAGGAGAAGAAATTGCTCACGATCCGTGGATCTTTATTTTTCATAATACAGAAATTCCATTAAAGCAATAAAATAATATTTTAATCCCCTGTCTCCTAAATGCAGCGAAGGGAACTATCCCAAAAAAAAATGGTTAGAGGTGGAAAGCCCTACTCTAAAGGATTGGTTTGTAAGGCTGGCCATACACTATACAATTTTCTTGTTCAACTTTCCTTTAGATTTACCAAAACCATGTAATATAGGGTCAAACCTAAACACTTTCAATTTGTATTCAATCAGGCATGCCCTTGCACTACATAGTTTAAGGTAAATCTAAAGGAAATTGAATAAGAAAATTGTATAGTGTATGGCCAGCCTAAGGATTGAATATATATATATAAAATGAAACAACAATGTAACCAAGAAGATGCCCAAATAGAGAAATGTAATAACGTACGGAAAAGATAGGAGGAGTTTAAAAAAACTAAGACATTTTAGGAGATATGGGAAGGAAGAGGTAATGGGAAAGGAGAAAGGTCCAGATAAGAGGAGAGAAGAAAACAATGAAGAGTTATAAGGTGTAAGGGACGATAGGGTGGGGGCGGCAAGAGGGTAGAGATGGAAGGGATATTAATAAATATATACAGTGTTTTTATTTGTATGTGAATATTTGATAATGGAATTAAATGATTGTATATGGAAAATCAAATAAAGAATAAAAAAAGTATAAAAAAAATAAAAATAATAAAAAAATAAAATAAACAATTATTCAGGAGGAAGCAGTATCGTCTCCGGGACTCCTGTGAACCAGCTCTAAACTGCATCTGAAAAAGCAATCCAACGCGGATATACTTTTTTCACAAAGATATACAGTATATTAACCACTTAAGCCCCGGAAGATTTTACCCCCTTCCTGACCAGGGTGTTTTTTGCGATTTTTTACTGCGTGACTTTAACGGACAATTGCGTGGTCGTGCGACGCTGTACCTAAACGAATTTGACGTCCTTTTTTTCCCACAAACAGAGCTTTCTTTTGGTGGTATTTGATCACCTGTGCGATTTTTTGATCATGCGCTATAAACAAAAAAAGAGCGACAATTTTGCAAAAATAACAATATTTTTCACATTTTTTTATATGAAATTCCCCCCAAAAAAAGGGAAAAATCAAAATTTTTTAACATTTTCGGCCAATTTTTTTTATGCTACATATGTTTGGTAAAAAAAAAATCGCAAAAAGTGTATTTTGATTGGTTTGCGCAAAAGTTATCGCATTTACTAACAAAGGGAAAGATTTTTGTCATTTTTGGTGTTTTTTTTTTTTTTAACGAGTAATGGCGGCGATCTGCAATTTTTTTTGCGGGACTGCGACATTGCGGTGGACAGATCGGACCCTTGACTGACATTTTTGACACTTTTGGGGTTACCAGTGACATTACTGCAGTAATCAGTGCTATACATATGCACTGTTACTGCAAAAATGACACTGGCAGGGAAGGGGTTAATTGTATTGGAGAGGGAGGGGTTAAGTGTGTCCTAGGGGCGTGTTTCTTACTGTGATTGGACATGGCTATTGGTGTAAAAACAGAGCTCAACGGTCCTACATAGTAGAACCGTCTGATCTCCATTTTTATACAGGGGAGAATGACAGACGGCTTGTTTACATAAGCCACTCCGCCTTTCTCCCTTCCCGGCGAACGATCGCGAGTGACCGGCAGACATCGGGTCCGCCGGTCACACGCACTGACTTGTTAGGGAACGAGCCGGGGCTGGCGCGCGCCTCAGCGGGCGTGCGCTCGCCCGCTATTGGCTCACAAGCCAGTGACAGGCTAGTGACGTACCGGTACGTCACTTTGCCTGGCCGGGGCTGACCGCCGCAGTATATGTACTTGCGGCGGTCGGCAACCGGTTAACTGCCATCTTCAAAAGTCGTAAAATCCTCTTTTTTAGTTTATTTTTGTATGCACCAATAGTTTGGCCTTATTCCATTATATCGGAGTGAGAGCAAGAGAAGCTGCCCTGATAGGTAAAGCGGACTTACAGGAAGCTGGACATTACTTCTATGAAGTCTGTCATCATAAAAACTGAGGCAGCAATTTGCATATAGTGTCATGAAGAGTGATCAGATGAATTGCAATTAATTGCAAAGCCCCTCTTTGCCATGAAAATTGATTTAGTCCCAAAAAAAAAATTCTACTGCATTGGTGAAGAAGGCTTCAGGGCGCCCAAGAAAGTCCAGCAACTGCCAGGACCTTCTCTTACAGTTGATTCAGCTGCGGGATCGGGGCACCACCAGTGCAGAGCTTGCTTAGGAATGGCCGCAGGCAGGTGTGAGGTCATCTGCAGGTACAGTGAGGAGAAGACCTTTGGAGGATGGTCTGGTGTCAAAAGGGGCAGCAAAGAAGCCGCTTCTCTCCAGAAAAAAACATCAGGGACAGACTGATATTCTGCAAAAGGTACAGGGATTGGCTTGCTGAGGACTGGGGTAAAGTCATTTTCTCTGATGAATCCCCTTTCTGATTGTTTGGGGCATCCAGAAAAAACCTTGTCCAGAGAAGAAAAGGTGAGCGCTACCATCAATCCTGTGTCATGACAACAGTAAACCATCCTAAGACCATTCATGTGTGGGGTTGCATCCAAGGAAGTGAGCTCACTCACAATTTTGCATAGGAACACAACCATGAATTAAGGTACAAAAACATCCTCCGAGAGCAACTTCTCCCAACCATCCAAGACCAGTTTGGTGAGGAACAAAGCCTTTTCCAGCATGATGGAGCTCCTTGTCATAAGGTAAAAGTGATAATTAAGTGGCTTGGAGAACGAAACATTGAAATTTTGAAACTTTCCAGACCTTAATCCCATTGAGAACTTGTGGACAATCCTCAAGAGGTGGGTGAACAAGAAAACCCCACAAATTCTGACAAATTTCAAGCATTGATAATGCAAGAATGGGCTCAGTCAGGATGTGGCCCAGACGTGGACTGGCAGCATGCCAGGGAGAATTGCAGAGGTCTTGAAAAAGAAGGGTCAACACTGCAAATATTGACTCTTTGCATATAATTAATGTAATTGTCAATAAAAGCCTTTGACACTTATGAAATGCTTGTAATTAAATTTCAGTATACCATAGTAACCAGAGGCGGACTGGGCCGGGAGGCAGGGAGGCGATTGCCCTCCAGGCCGCTCTGATGCTTCCTAAAAAGGCCACTCGCTCCGCACCGATTCCACCCCTGCAGACAGGCATGACACCCGCCGGCCGCCGCTACATTGTGTTATACTTGCGGAGCATCACTGCTCTGCTGCAGCTCTGCAAGTATACTATAATGTAGCGGCAGCCGGCGGGTGTCATGCCTGTCTGCAGGGGTGGAATCGGTGCGGAGCGAGTGGCCTTTTTGACTGGTGAGTCCAGTCACTTCCCTGTCAGGCGGAGTGATCTCCACCCGACAGATGCTTTCTAGTCCCGGCCGAGTGTGATGTCATCCAGAGGCCAGGAGGCGGGAAGAAAGGACGGAGGAGAGTGCTTCTGCAAGGAACTGCGAGGAGCCAGCCCAGTGAAGCCCTGTGGAATAGTGAGTTTTCAGAGGCTGCTCAGGCTGATAATACACCTTACATAAGGCAATGTTATGTCAGTGTTGTAGATGTGTGAAATGGCTCAAGTAATTAACTCATTGAGGCGAGGAGTTAATTTACAATGCTGTTTGTAAAATGCAGCATGGAGGGGGTTAATGTACTGCCACTGGCCACTAATGCATTAGTGACCAGTGACAGTTAATTAACCCCTTTGTGCTGCATTAGTGACAGTTGCACCAGTGTCAGTGTTAATTAACCCCTGTATTGTGCAGCATGAGATGGTTAATAAACACTGACACTGGTACAACTAATGCAGCACAAAGGGGTTAATGACTGCCACTAGTCACTACTGCATCAGTGTCCAGTGGTGTATTTTATTTTTGTGCTACCCTAGGCAAGATTTAAATCGGGCACCCCCATCTACATTTATCCCACACAGGCGACAGTGTGTAGCCAAATCGATGGAGCATTAAAGAACCAATTCATAGATGGAGAGAAATGACAAACAGGCTCTCATGGTGCAGTATTACTCATCAAAGGATCATTTTCAGTTTGCTGGGGATAGGAGACCCCGCTCCACGCCTGCGTTCCTTAGACCCGGAAGTTTACGGTCTCACGTTCCCAATCGAAGGGTCTAAGGAACGCAGGCGTGGAGCGGCGGCTCCTATCTCGCCTGTGTGAGAGGGGGATGTGCAAGGTCGGATCTGATGTGGATCAATAAGCATGTTTGACCCCCTATAACTAAGGGGTCCAGTGGTTCTGGTAAGCGGTACCTATACATTTCACTGGGTGATCGTGTGGAGGTGGAGGCTTTTTTGAGATTCACTCCTATCAAGTCTGTGTTTCCATCATTGGCTGTTTGCTTAGCCCTTTTTTTTTTTGGACACTAGAAACTGTTTTTTTGCACGAACGTTTGCACATTGGAATAATTTACTTTGTGTTTATCAAACTGTTGAGCGCCACATTTTTTCACTTTTTCATTTGTCACGTTATTCACGTTGATTTTGCAGCTCGCAGAGTGGAAGCAATTTCACCCTAAACACATTTATAGATATGAGTAGTGTTTATTTATTTATACATCACATTCATTTTGCGCAGTTTTTGTTGGGTTCACCAATAATCTTCTTTCACTGATGAGGCTGAGCTGATGGACACTGATCAGGTTGCATTGATGGGCACTGGTGAGGCTGCATTGATGGGTACTGATCAAGCTGCATTGATGGGAACTGATAAGGCTGCACTGGTGAGGCTGCATTTATGGGCACTGGAGAGGCTGCATTGATGGACACTGGTGAGGCTGCATTGATGGGCACTGGTGAGCATTGATGGGCACTGATCAGGCTGCATTGATGGGCACTGGTCAGGTTGCATTGATGGGCACTGGTCAGGTTACATTGATGGGCAATGATCAGGATGCCTTGATGGGCACAGGTGAGGCTGCATTAATGGGCACTGATGAGGCTGGACTGATGGGCACTGGTGAGGCTGCATTAATGGGCACTGATGAGGCTGGACTGATGGGCACTGGTGAGGCTGCATTGATGCATTATTTTTGTTAAACCTCCTTTGTTGCTATTAACATTAAATTATGTTACCACATTGTATCATATTTGTCTTGCTTTATAACATCAATATCCGTTATAAACCAGGTGGGCATAGATGGTGAGCTCGGTGGTTCAATGGGCCACTTGACTGGACTTGCCCCCCAGGCCCAAGGCTGCCAGTCCTCCCCTGATAGTAACATCTGACAAAAAGTTCTAAAAACACTAAGACCGCATTCACACTGAAGCGGCACGACTTCTGCACGACTTTGGGGGCGACCTGTGAAGTCCCGTGCACCGCGACTTTGGCGCGACTTGCACAGACTTCATATAATGAATGTCTATGCAAGTCACTCCGAGGTCGCCCCGAAGTAGTACAGGACCCTTTTTCTAAGTCGGAGTGACTTGTGTCGCTCCTATTAGAACGGGTCCTGTAGCACTGCATGGACCGTGAGGGACCGCGACTTGTCAGGCTGACAAGTCGCCTGACAAGTCGCCTGACAAGTCGCGGTAGTGTGAATGGAGCCTTAAGCAGCAGACTTTGTGAAAAATTACACAATATCTCACAAAAGTGAGTACACCCCTCAGATTTTTGTAAATATTTTATTCTATCTTTTCATGTGACAACACTGAAGAAATGACACTTTGCTACAATGTAAAGTAGTGAGTGTACAGCTTGTATAACAGTGTAAATTTGCTGTCCCCTCAAAATAACTCAACACACAGCCATTAATGTCTAAACCGCTGGCAACAAAAGTGAGTACACCTCTAAGTGAAAATGTCCAAATTGGGCCCAAAGTGTCAATATTTTGTGTGGCCACCATTATTTTCCAGCACTGCCTTAACCCTCTTGGGCATGGAGTTCACCAGAGCTTCACAGGTTGGCACTGGAGTCCTCTTCCACTCCTCCATGACGACATCACTTGCGCTCCTCCACCTTCTGTTTCAGGATGCCCCACAGATGTTTAATAGGGTTTAGGTCTGGAGACATGCTTGGCCAGTCCATCACCTTTACCCTCAGCTTCTTTAGCAAGGCAGTGGTTTTTGGAGGTGTGTTTGGGGTCATTATCATGTTGGAATACTGCCCTGCAGCCCAGTCTCTGAAGGGAGGGGATCATGCTCTGCTTCAGTATGTCACAGTACATGTTGGCATTCATGGTTCCCTCAATGAACTGTAGCTCCCCAGTGCCGGAAGCATTCATGCAGCCCCAGACCATGACACTCCCACCACCATGCTTGACTGCAGGCAAAACACATCTTTGTTGTCTCATGTCTTTGTACCAGTGATTGACCGATATCGGTTTTTTGTTGCCAATACCGATACTGATATTTTGGCCAATGCATATCGGTATCGATATTTTGGCCAATGCATATCGGTATCGGTAATTTGGCCAATGCAGACAGGTTGCAGGCAGCGCCGCCCTACGCACGTTTCGTCATTGGACGTCTACGGGAGCGGTGCCCGTCCATCAACCATTCCGTCCTCTTATAGCCAGACACATCCCGGCGGCCAATCAGGTGTTCCATATGCAAATTAACACTGATGGCTAAACTACACAGGAAGCAATGAACCGCTCCCATAGACGTCCAATGACGAAACGTGCGTAGGGCGTTCAATACGTCAACGTCACTTCCGGTCCGGGGCTCGCCGAAGGTGGAATGCGGAAGCTTCGCCGGCGCTGCCTGCAACCTGTCTGACACGATCTGCTGCACATAGCACCTAAGTGTGAGTCACTATTACTTTTTGAAACTCCATTTTATTTGCCACACTAAGAGGTTCCTTTTCTCCCTCATACCCAGATGGGATCTATCGGTCCATAAGGACCTTTTCTGGGGACAGGTTTGAGAATTATTCACCCTACATAAGCATATGAGAAGTATTTTGAAGTGGGGTAAGTGCGACCTCTAGTGGTCATCTTTGGAGTTTTCTCACACAAAGCCATCACTATTATCCCATTTATTTATTCATATATATACCACATTATATCCAATATTTATTGGGACATCATACCATACCTTGCCACAATTTTAAATATTTATTCACATCTGACCCATTATTTTAATCATTTTATTTGGTACTTGTACAACACCCACACAAGATTATATGGGCACCAAGTTTATTGTATGTAATTTGCACTGAGCACTTTATCTTCCTCAAAATCACACCCAATTTTTGTGTATTCGCATATACACTCTGGGTAGCGCCATTTCCAACCTTTCTCTCCCCCATATTATATTCTAACCCCTATATTTTTAGGGGTTGGTTGGTGGCTGCAACCCAAATTATTATTACTTTTTAGAGGCTCGGAAGTTCATATCCATAGCGCTGGTTTCTCCCTCTCTCTTTACCTCAGCCAATTCCTGTCTCTTCTACTAGAGACTATTCCTTGGCACCAGGTAGCCCTGCTACTCCAGAGCCCTTGAAGAATTCTACTCTGCTGTGGTTGCAGTCTGTTCCAGTACGCTCTTGGATTTCCCCAGGATCTACCTACCTGCTTGCAACTGGTAACCCATGCCACTTTGGGTGCCACACCCTCTGTACCACCTCCAGGAGTGTGCGGCACTGAGCCGCAAGGGGAGCCCTCTCAGCATCTCGGCCTCAGATCAGGTAACCCTGACAATGAGTTTGGAGGATGTGGAGATGTGGAGGATCTCAAGTGGTCTGTAGAGAGTCCTGGCCTCAGCTCTGCTGAGAACCTTTGTGATAAATTGGAGCAGCAATTGTGAGCCAGGTATTCTCATCCAACATAAATACCCTGTAGCTCTAGTAGAAGCTGATGAGCCAGTTCCCACAGTAGGGGCCTATGATGAGATTATTTTCAGCATGGCTGATTAGAAACACAGCCCATGTTCCGGCTCACACTTTTCAGCCTACTAGGCCTTAGTTAAAGTTGTAGGGGCCCTGTTGCTGTGGCTTCAGGAGGGTTCCATCAGGGGCTGTTCCACATGCCCGGCCCAAGTACATGGGGACATGGGTTTTCTATAATGATTCCCATTATGCCAGAAGAAGTTGTCACTCATGGCTAAGTCTAGAGCTTTTACCCTACTAGGCCTTAGGTAAAGTTGTAGGAGCCCTGTTGCTGTGGCTGCAGGAGGGTTCCATCAGGGGCACACTCCCGGCCCAAGTACATGGGGACATGGGTTTTCTATAATGATCTCCATTATGCCAGAAGAAGTTGTCACTCATGGCTAAGTCTAGAGCTTTTACCCTACTAGGCCTTAGGTAAAGTTGTAGGAGCCCTGTTGCTGTGGCTTCAGGAGGGTTCCATCAGGGGCACACGCTCAGCCCAACTACATGGGGACATAGGTTTTCTATAATGATCCCCATTATGCCAGAAGAAGTTGTCACTCATGGCTAAGTCTAGAGCTTTTACCCTACTAGGCCTTAGGTAAAGTTGTAGGAGCCATGTTGCTGTGGCTTTAGGAGGGTTCCATCAGGGGCTGCTCCACACACCTGGCCCAAGTACATGGGGACATGGGTTTTCTATAATGATTCCCATTATGCCAGAAGAAGTTGTCACTCATGGCTAAGTCTAGAGCTTTTACCCTACTAGGCCCTAAGTAAAGTTGTAGGAGCCCTGTTGCTGTGGCTTCAGGAGGGTTCCATCAGGGGCTGCTCAACACGCCTGGCCCAAGTACATGGGGACTTGGGTTTTCTATAATGATCTCCATTATGCCAGAAGAAGTTGTCACTCATGGCTAGGTCTAGAGCTTTTACCCTACTAGGCATTAGGTAAAGTTGTAGGAGCCCTGTTGCTGCAGGAGGGTTCCATCAGGGGCACACACCCGGCCCAAGTATATGGGGACATGGGTGTAATGATTCCCATTATGCCAGAAGAAGTTGTCACTCATGGCTAAGTCTAGAGCTTTTACTCTACTAGGCCCTAGGTAAAGTTGTAGGAGCCCTGTTGCTGTGGCTGCAGGAGGGTTCCATCAGGGGCTGCTCATCACGCCCGGCCCAAGTACATGGGGACTTGGGTTTTCTATAATGATTCCCATTATGCCAGAAGAAGTTGTCACTCATGGCTAAGTCTAGAGCTTTTACCCTACTAGGCCTTAGGTAAAGTTGTAGGAGCCCTGTTGCTGTGGCTTCAGGAGGGTTCCATCAGGGGCTGCTCCACACACCCGGCCCAAGTACATGTGGACATGGGTTTTCTATAATGATTCCCATTATGCCAGAAGAAGTTGTCACTCATGGCTAAGTCTAGAGCTTTTACCCTACTAGGCCCTAGGTAAAGTTATAGGAGCCCTGTTGCTGTGGCTTCAGGAGGGTTCCATCAGGGGCTGCTCAACACGCCCGGCCCAAGTACACGGGGACTTGGGTTTTCTATAATGATTCCCATTATGCCAGAAGAAGTTGTCACCCATGGCTAAGTCTAGAGCTTTTACGCTATTAGACCTTAGGTAAAGTTGTAGGAGCCCTGTTGCTGTGGCTTCAGGAGGGTTCCATCAGGGGCTGCTCAACACGCCCGGCCCAAGTACATGGGGACTTGGGTTTTCTATAATGATTCCCATTATGCCAGAAGAAGTTGTCACTCATGGCTAAGACTAGAGTTTTTATCGGAAATTCTTTTTGTTTCCTTTTGAAATCTGTTCTGTTCAAGGCCCACCTTTCTACTTCCAAAGCATAATTCCGTTTGATGTTTTGATTAACGTCAATGCTTGCCAAAATACAATCATCTGGTAGTTCTAAAGTTTTAAGCAGGTTAATTATCTCCTTACTATCCTGTAGGTATGCTGAAAAATCTTGGGACAGCAGCTGAAAAAAACAATCCAGATCTTCTCCTAATCTACTGAACAGGGAATCACAAAAGGAAGCACTTATTAACAAAAAGGAAGCTAGGTATCTAATACCAGATGCCCCAAGAATGCCGGTAATTTATAAATTACCCAAAATACATAAATGTAAAGGTAAACCACCGGGACGACCAATCATAAGTGGCATTGACTCCCTGTTCAGAGCCAGACAGCCACCATTATAGAGAGATTTCAAGAAAAGGGTTATAAAATGAATGAGCTTGTGAAAATTAGAGAAGTACGAAAATTAGATAGGGATAAAATGCTGGAAAAGAAAGAAAATAGTACGAGTAGTGAACATGGACTAGCCCTTATGACTCGTTTCTCAGGGCAGAATATGGAGGTTGAGAAAATCATACAAAAATATTGACCCATACTTTTGAAAGATCAAACACTGGGCAATTTGTTACCCAAGAGACCACAATTTGTTTATACCAGGCCCCCTTTATTGAGAAATAAGCTGGCAAGAAATGTTGTAGATCCCCCCAAAAAACTGCCACCTTCTTGGATCAGGAAGGTTTATTGACCTGTGGGAGATGTGTAGCATGTAAGACTGTTAATGAAAGAATTAGGAAAACTACACACTTCACATCACAAGTCAAAGGGAGAACACATAGGATAGATACGTTAATTTCATGTGAGAGCATGCATGTAACTTATCTCCTTGAATGTCCATGTAGGCTTCTGTATGTTGGAAGGACCACCAGAAAACTTGGAGTTAGGCTGCGAGAGTACATTATTAATATCAGACAGCGCTTTAAGAACCTCAGCCTATCCATGAATTTTAGATTGGCCCATATCCGGGATCCAACATTGCTGAAGTTCTGTGGCGTAGATAGGATAATGCCCAATTGGAGAAGGAGGCAATATGAAAAAAGGTACCATATTTTTCGCTCCATAAGATGCACTTTTTTCCCCCCCAAAAATAGGGGGAAATGTATGTGCGTCTTATGGAGCGAATACTGACTAAATCCCTACATGTTGGGTACCGGGCAGTATCCCCGAGGCTCTCCGCAGTGTCCCCGAGTCTCCCCGCGGTGCAGTGTCCCCACTCTCGGCTCAGCTGTCAGTCTAGAACGGAGCCGCTACTTCCTGTACAGGTCCGGCTCACAGTTGGAGTGATATCAGATGCACTCTGCTGGTGACAGGAGGAGCCGTACACAGGAAGCAGCGGCTTTGCTCTATACTGCAGCCGCATGCTTCCTCCCGGGCTCAGCCACAGACAGACAGACAGTGCCTACAAGCAAATCTCTGCAAGTACCCTCACTATTATTGCTATTATTGCCGTATACTGTGTGTATATATATATATATTTAATGTATATATATATATATATATATATATATATATATATATATATATATATATATATATATAAGATATATACTTTGTATGTATATCTATATATGTATATATATATATATATATATATATATATATATTGTGAGGGATTAGCTCGGTGGCGGGTGTGGATGACCCCTTTTTGGGTTAGTTACACAGGGAGATAGCCGAGAAGTGGTTGCAAACAACAGTGTTGGGTTTTATTCTTGCAATTTTTCTTCACACAAGTGCAAGCATCAAAACATCAAAAATAAAATAAAACACAAAATAAATCCTTGCCACTGTGGGCGGCTACCTTCTCACACACAGGAACCTACCTACGGAGTCTGTCTCCAACCTACTGTTGGGCAAACTTTGCTGATCCTACAGCAGACCATCAATAGTCCATTTATTGATCTCTTCACATAGGAATAGTTCATTGTTTCTTCACATAGAAAACATCGATTGGTTTTTCTCTTCACATAGAAAACAATCCAAGACCTCACCTTGAGAAGTTTTCAGTCTTTTTATCCTTCTCAGCGCACATCGCTTCAGGATGCATTCATCTGACTGCTCTCCTATCCCCAGCTCACACAGCTTCAGGAGGCAGCCATCTGTAAACTGGCTCTGGACAAATTATAGAGGCCTTAACTTCCTCATTCTGAACAGCTGAAGTCTGTTCAACGTCTTTAGACATTTCTGCTGGCTTCTGCAGCCGACACCCTATAGTAATTGGTGAATTGTCTAAACCAAGCAGAGGTGTATCTCCCATCTGTGACAACACTCACAGATTTACCTGACTTCCTGTCACAATATATATATATATATATATATATATATATATATACAAAGTATATATATATATATATATATATATATATATATATATATATATATTGTGTATTTGGTTCAGAATATTCTTTTTTCTTGTTTTCCTACTCTAAAACCTAGGTGCGTCTTATGGTCAGGTGCGAAAAATACGGTGTGTCCCAAAATGAGACAAAGTGGATATATTTGTTAAATACTATGAGTCCCAAGGGGTTGAATATAGAACTGGACCTCAATTGCTTCCTTTCCAATTGGTATTTTTTTTTAAAAGGAAATTAAAGAAAAAAAAAACTTCTGACATCATGAATTTCCATTCTGTTTTTATAGGTTATTTTCAATTATTATTATTATTTTTACAATTAATTTTTTTAGAATGTATAACCTTTTTTAAAATTTCATTGTTATAATTTTTATTATTATTATTATCAATATATTTTCTATATCTGTTAGTTTTTGCGTCTGGAATATAAACATTCGAAGATTGGTTGAAATTTAAAATGTAGTATGTTTTATCTTACAAGTGGTATGTCATTAGGGTCCTCGGCTGAGTGGCAACAGGACAATGTAGCTAAATAGGAGCCTGTTAATTATGGAGCTGACCATATCCATATGTAGGCAGGGAGTAAGCCACTGTGTTGGCTAATGGACATTTTATCTGGGTCATGTGAACAGAAGTTTTCCATACATGGCTATTTAACTTGCTGAGCAACCAGGAATCTTTGTCTTTGATAACGCCCTGTGGGAGTGGTGAAACGCGTCGATGTAGATTCCATTTCCAGCTAGCGGTGGAACACACGCCGAGGTCTGCGTTCCATGCTCCCCTCGCGGCATACACTCGGACTGAGTGATTGACTGCCCTTCTGTTTTATGTTTTACCCAATGTGATATATTGTCTGCAACACTAAGTGTAATTTTAATGATTTCTACTAATAAACAAGACTTTATTACACTATTGAGATTCTCTCTTCTCCATTTATGAGTGCCAAGCCACAAGATACATGAGATGTGACCAGAGATGTATAGTAACTAAGTAGAACTACTTCACTACTGTACTTAAGTCCCGAAAGGCGGTATCTGTACTTTCCTAGAGTAGAATTTTTTTCTCCTACTTCCACTTTTACTTCACTACATTTTTTCAATGATTTCAATACTTCTACTCCAATATTTTTTTTTTGTGCTGCATAGTTACTCGTTCCAATTATAAAAATTACCACTGCCAGAACAGTAGATGGCGGGTTTCATGAAGCTCAAAACATGTGTATTATCAGCGCATAGGAAAATAAATGCTACTGTATGTATAAATAAAAGCTGCATTTGAAATTATAAAAAACAATATGATGTTCAAACTTTTGACTTCTTTCTTTAATAACTACATAACACAGTACTTGTACTTTTACTTTCAGTACTTGAGTAGCAATTTTTTTTTTCAAAACTACTGGTACTTTTACTTTCAGTACTTGAGTAGCAAAAGTTTTAAAAAAAACTGCTTGCAATACTTAAGTACAAAAAATGTTGAATACTTTAGTACTTCTACTCAAGTCACTTTTTAATCGAGCACTTCCACTTCTACTCAAGTCACTTTTTGATCGAGCACTTCCACTTCTACTCAAGTCACTTTTTGATCGAGCACTTGTACTTTTACTCAAGTATGGGTTTCGAGTACTTTATACAACTCTGGATGTGACATCCTCCCACTTACCATATACAGCCCAATAGAGCCACATGCAATATTGCTAAGGGGGTCCACATCTTTTGGTATGTGCAAGCACAAGAGGATGAGAAGCACAGTTCACTGCATGAGTTGGAATTTGAGAGGCACCTCAGCACTTTATGTGGATCAACATTGGAATTTTTTTTCTTGGACTTTTACTGAGCACTTGCTTGTAGCAATCATTTGTACTGATGTTCCACCTTTCACATTTGTCATTAATTTTAGTTTATTTGCACTGTTTTGCGCTTTGATCTGTGATGGATTATGTATTATTTTTTGAACAGAAGCAATGGTGATTTGGATTTAGGATTTATGGGTTTAGTTATAAATCCAAAGAATACGATCCCTAGTGGTGCAATGCAAAAGCTTGAAATCGTCCATTACTTGGCTGGTTCTATAAACCCTTTACCCACTCCAAGATAAGTGATTAGCCAGAAAGTTTGAGAACTCTAAAGGGAAGCCTTTCACATTTCTAGAAGAAGCAGGCCCCAAGGCTGGCTCCCATAGGGTGGCCCACCAGGTCCACACAGCAGTCCTTACTCAGTGTGAAACAGAGAAGTGAAAAGTAGTCAGTAACCCCACCCTCTTATCAGTGGTGTATTTAGGTTTTGTGCTGCCCTAGGCCTGAATAAACTTGTGCTCCCCCTAATTTACATATGACCCACCCCTTCCTGTAAAGGCCACGCCCTACTGTTTACGACCCGCCCTGTCATCTGTGAACCACAGACCACAAGTCTATCAGTGCCCATCAGCGTAGCCTCACCAGTTCCCACACGTTCAGCCTCATCAGTGCCCATCTGTGCAGCCTTATCAGTGCCGCCTTATTACTGCAGCCTCTTCACTGACCACTTTATGGGGGTGCCGGACTGATTTGCCAGAGACTCTGCCCTCTGGCCCAATTCACCCCAGAAGACTGGCACTATATTAAAAGTGTAGCGCAAGCCGGCAGAGACCCTTTTCGTGTGGGAACCGGGAGGAGGCTGTTTTTTTTTTTTTTGGTCCAGGGTGCAGCTTTTTTGCTGCCCCCCTGCAAAGTGCCGCCCTAGGCCTGGGCCTTGTTGGCCTAGGCCAAGATACAGCACTGGGCCTCTGACCTCTGGTGGGGAGCTACGGTAAAACTAACCTGGTCCCCATAATGGACTATGACAAGGTCCTACAACCTGACCTCAGAAATGGGCACAGATTCCCACAGACACTACAAAATCTTGTGGAAAACCTTCCCAGAAGAGTGGGGGCTTTAGATCCGCAAAGTTGTGACATTTCCATACTAATGGCCATGGTTTTGAATTAGAATGTACAACAAGCTCACACAGATGTGATAATCAGGTGTCCACAACCTTTTGGCCATATTGTCAGTGTGGTCTATTTTATGTAGCACCCTCCTAGATAGGTGCTAGGTAAAAGCCTAGTTTTTGGCTCTGCCTGATCATCAGGAGAGTCTAATTGTTAGTTTTACCTGTTGCATGTGTCCAGGGTGTGATTTACTTGGTCTGAGGGAGTGTCCCCACTGTATTCAATAGGGGAGCCTGTTCGACAGTGGAGGAAACCCAGCCATTGACACACAGGCTTTTGTAACAGTCCCAGTGGGAGGGCACAACTGCAGTGCATCCTGGGATTGGCTATAAAAGCCAAGGGCACATGTGACAAGGCGTCTTTGGGTGGGAAGCCAGGTCCCAGGAGGAGGGTGACGGCTGTCTCTCCTCCTGTCAGGAAGGAAAGTGGTCAAAGGCAGTTGGTCTAGTGGGCCAGTGTGTGGTTCTGAACCAGGAGGTCCAGGATACTGGCAGTGGAGTTGAAGGCAGAGTGACCGGAGGAAGAACGGTGTCCGTGAGTACCCGGGAGCTTGCCAGAGGTCTGCCCAGGAAGGGGACCAGTGGACAGCAGCTAGCACACAGGGCAAGTGAGAAAGGGGGTGCCAAGTTAGACCCTGAAGAGTAACCTATCTTCACTTTAGTGGCAAGGTGAAGCAGCGGCCTTGCTGCACTCAATACAGTTCGAAATCCTCAGTATTTGTGCATAGTTGTCAAGTTGGAGTATCCCACTCATCCCCACTCCTATCCAGGTTCCAATAGAATACAAAAAAACAAATCCCCTGGACTGTTTATTGACTGAGCCGAGTACAAGGTGATCGGATTTTGCAGACTGTTGCTATGGGTAATCCATTCTCGGCAGCTCCCTAGGGGGCAGTGCTACATTAACAAATATGTTAATAGAAAAAAATACTGCAGATTATCTTTTAGATTTGTTTTTAATTATCTAGCTGCAGCTGTTGTTAATATAGTTGGTGGGAAGTTTATGGTTGGAAATGTGATCCTTTGCTGGGGCATTGCAGCGATGGTAAACATTTTGTTGGAGAGCCACCGGATCAATGGTAGCAGAAGTACCGGCAATGTCAGCCATGAACCCAGTGCTGTCTCTTCTAGAAAAGGAACTTCAGATTAAGTGAAGGTAAAATGTTCTCATTGCCTGGTAATTAAATTTGCACCTGACCTGGAGAATATCAGACTCACTGCAGGAGTTGTAGCTGAGAAGGAAATACGCTGTAAGTAATTCATCAATTAGATGTGTATGTACAAATAAGTAAAGGACTGCAGGCAGGTGCAGTCTGTTTTCTGCACTTTAGGCTACGTTCACATGTCAGCATAGCGATCGCGGGCAGAATCACCGCGATCTGGAAAACATTGCAAATCGCGGGACGCCTGTGCGTTGCCCGTGATTTGCAATAGCACCCCAAACGCTGTGCGATGTTGCCGCAATTTCCGCCTGCTGAATCGCGGTAACATTGCGCAAAAAAAAATTGCAGGACGCATGGCGCCCCAAAAAAGGTACCAATTTTTTTTGCGCGATGTTACCGCGATTCGGCAGGCGGAAATCGCGGCAACATCGCACAGCGTTTGGGGTGCTATTGCAAATCATGGGCATCGCACAGGCGTCCCACGATTTGCAATGATTTCCGGATCGTGGGCAGAATCGCGGTGATTCTGCCCGCGATCGCTACGCTGACATGTGAACGTAGCCTAAAGAAACTTGTATAAATTTAAACACCTAAAGAGTTCTAAAGCAAAATCCAAAATAGGAAAGTTCAGAGTGAGTCAAAATTATTGGCGGTTATATGTCCAAGGTGGTCCCCCACCTATACAGTATCTGACAAAAGTGAGTACACCCCTCACATTTTTGTAAATATTTTATTCTATCTTTTCATGTGACGACACTGAAGAAATTACACTTTGCTACAATGTAAAGTAGTGAGTGTACAGGGAGGGGATCATGCTCTGCTTCAGTATGTCACAGTACATGTTGGCATTCATGGTTCCCACAATGAACTGTAGCTCCCCAGTGCCCGCATCCCCAGACCATGACACTCCCACCACCATGTTGACTGTAGGCAAGACACACTTGTCTTTGTACTCCTCACCTGGTTGCCGCCACACACACCTGACACCATCTGAACCAAATAAGTTTATCTTGGTCTCATCAGACCACAGGAGATGGTTCCAGTAGTCCATGTCCTTAGTCTGCTTGTCTTCAGCAAACTGTTTGCGGGCTTTCTTGTGCATCATCTTTAGAAGAGGCTTCCTTCTGGGATGACAGCCATGCAGACCAATTTGATGCAGTGTGCGGCGTATGGTCTGAGCACTGACAGGCTGACCCCCCCCCCCCCACCCCTTCAACCTCTGCAGCAATGCTGGCCTCCATACCTTTATTTCAAAAGACAACCTCTGGAGACGACGCTGAGCACGTTCACACAACTTCTTTGGTCGACCATGGTGAGGCCTGTTCTGAGTGGAACCTGTCCTGTTAAACAGTTGCATGGTCGTGACCACCATGCTGCAGCTCAGTTTCAGGGTCTTGGCAATCTTCTTATAGCCTAGGCCAGTGATGTGAACCTTGGCACCCCAGATGTTTTGGAACTACGTTTCCCATGATGCTCAACTACACTGCAGAGTACATTAACACCATGGGAAATGTAGTTCCAAAACATCTGGGGTGCCAAGGTTCACCATCACTGCCCTAGGCCATTTTTATGTAGAGCAACAATTATTTTTTCAGATCCTCAGAGAGTTCTTTGCTGTGAGGTTCCATGTTAAACTTCCGGTGACCAGTATGAGAGAGTGAGAGCGATAACACCAAACTTAACACACCTTCTCCCCATTCACACCTGAAACCTTGTAACACTAACGAGTCACATGACACTGGGAGGGGGGAGGGGGGGATGGCTAATTGGGCCCAATTTGGACATTGTCACTTAGGGGTGTACTCACTTTTGTTGCCAGCGGTTTAGACATTAATGGCTGTGTGTTGAGTTATTTTGAGGGGACAGCAAATTTACACTGTTATACAAGCTGTACACTCACTACTTTACATTGTAGCAAAGTGTAATTTCTTCAGTGTTGTCACATGAAAAGATAGAATAAAATATTTACAAAAATATGAGGGGTGCACTCACTTTTGTAAGATGCTGTAGTGATTCTTTCACCCAGTGTCGCCTCCACCAAAAGCAGTGTGACGGTGTTCACCGTCACTGGGAGTGAGGGACAGATATTTGGGGGAATCTGCTACAAGGGATTGCTATGCTCTTCATACTCCCTTGAATAATCACTAAGCTCTTTAAGAGCTTGTTCCTGTTCCTGCTCCACTCCCTGGGGAAAGAGAGGTTCACCCACTGGAACCTGGAGCCTTGTGGTAGGTCCAGGGTGGGTAGGATACGGCGAGACCCCAACCAAGCTGCGGCGGTTCGTGGGGTCTGCGGTGGTTATGGTGTCTGGTGGAGTGCTTGGAGCCCTCGGGAAGCACTAGGAGCATCCGTCAACGGAGGTACCCAGTCGGGGTGCTGGTTGATCTGTTACAAGCAGAAAGTCTAACTTACCGATAATAATTGCTGTTTAAGATATAGAACAGGAAATTTTGCATATTGGAGGATCCAGATCATAAGAGGTAAGTGGTCATCCTTTTCCCAAAACTTCAAACGATCTTCAATCCAAGGGACTGTCTCTTTAAATGTGTTAGGATATATGAATTGTAACCAAAGGCTCTCCTAATAATATAATATGCTCAGCAGATCCCCTCCAAAAACGTGAGTCACCAATAACAAAAAGAAGTACATGGTGCAGTATTTATTGGTTAACCAGCAAATAAAAAACATCTAAAAAACAAATGCTGCTAAATGCACTTACATAAAAAGCCGTCAATCAAACAAGGGAAAATGGTGGCAGGACCTCAGGCAATAAACATTGTACATAGATAGTAAGTAAACACTTATATACTGAGCAGCCAATCTAGGAACAGAATGGTGGTGAATAAAAGGGAACCTCTACAGCCGTTTCGCACACACACACACACACACATCCTGATAATGCGTGTGTGCGTGAAACAGCTGTGGAGGTCCTTGAGCTCCATTCCAGTGACTTTGCCAAACCCTATTTTCCATCCGTCCAGTGGATCGTCCTTAGGTGAGTGTTGGGCTTACCGTGACTTATGCATTGAATGCAAAGGCTCCAGCATCAGGGAATGCATAGACCGACAGTTGTCCAACTGCATCGGGTTAACTGCCAATATGGACGCTCTGAGAAGTGATGAAACCCTGTACTACTGGGTGGGCAGGCTTGACCTCTGGAAAGAGCTTGCACAATTTGCAAAGGAACTGTTGGCTTGCCCCCTCGTCCAGTGTCCTGTCCAAAAGGACATTCAGCGCAGCAGGGGGGATCGTGACCAATAAGCTCACTCGTCTAGCTCACGACAGTGTTGACTACCTCACATTTCTAAAAAATGAATGAGGCATGGATCTCGGAGGAATTCAACACATGTCACCAGTAGACCATGTTTGATTCAAATTCCTCATGACAGGCCACAAATATCCGCCACCACCCATAACAATTCATGGTCCCTGTCTTAGGTAAATACAGCGGGATAAAAGGCCTTTTATGTACGTTGAATGCCTAATTGCTACAGTCTGTCCCTATTCCACACAGCAACCTCTCCCCTACACTGACAAAAGACTTTTGTGGACCTATTAGCTAGCGACTTGTGTCACTATACAGTCTGTATTCTGTGGTTGGAGGTTGCTGTGTGAAGCAGGGACAAAGTTCTTTGCTGTCAGGTGAATGCCTGTGGGCTAATTTTTGGGGCCTGTACTGGCCGACACTTACTTCTGTATCCTGTGAATGCCTAATGTACCTCCAGCCACAGAATACAAAGTTCTTTGCTGTCAGGTGAACGCCTGTGGGCTAATTTATGGGGCCTGTACTGGCCGACACTTACTTCTGTATCCTGTGAATGCCTAATGTACCTCCAGCCACCGAATACAAAGTTCTTTGCTGTCAGGTGAACGCCTGTGGGCTAATTTTTGGGGCCTGTACTGGCCGACACTTCTTTATCCTATGAATGCCTAATTTTTCAGACTGAAATTGAAAAGAAATGGGTCTGTAAACGTTCCGCTAAATTGTGGAATGGATGCGGACCCATTTTACAGATGTGTGAATGGACCCTATATGTATTATACAATGTATTTACCGGCTGCTGTCAGTTCTGGCTGATTTAGAAAAAAAAAACTTTTTTCTAAACAACTTTTCCAATAGCAATACTTCTGGTATGTCAGTGTCCATGTTGTGGGACTATGTGTGCACAGCTAGTAAGTATTTTGTGGCTGCAAATATGACCTGGAGGTTTTTAGTGTTCGCCTGCCATTGAAGTAAATGGGGTCCACCGCGAACTTGCAGTTCACGAACATTTGAGAAAGTTTGCAAGTCACATTCGCGAACCGCCCCGCCTGATGTTTATCCATTACTAGGGTGGTCCTACCTGTCCTACACTCTACATTTATCCTAATGGCCTTAAGGGTGGTTCTACCTGTTCTAAACTCTGCACTGGTCCAGATAGCCTTAAAGGGTGGTTTTATCGTCCTAAACTCTACATTGGTCCTAATGGCCTTAAAGGGTGGTTCTACCTGTCCTACACTCTATATTGGTCCTGATGACCTTAAAGGGTGGTCCTACCTGTCCTATACTCTACATTTATCCTAATGGCCTTAAGGGTGGTTCTACCTGTTCTAAACTCTGCATTGGTCCAGATAGCCTTAAAGGGTGGTTTTACCGTCCTAAACTCTACATTGGTCCTAATGGCCTTAAAGAGTGGCTCTACCTGTCCTAAACTCTGCATTTGTCCTGATGGCCTTAAGGGTAGTTCTACCTGTCCTAAAATCTGCATTGGTCCAGATGGCCTTGAAGGGGGGTATAGAGGCACTAGGTAGAGCTTTAGCGAGAGTAACATAATTGTGGCAGTACAAAAGTGATGGTGTAAGAAAAGTTTGGCTACGGCTGGTTTGCAGTGCTGCGATGAAGGAAGAGAATACATACCGTACATACATATGTATTATATATTGCTGTACATTATATATTAAAATGGTTATTCACAGATGACCGCTGCCAAACAGTTCTATTTCAGCACAGTGACGCTGTGGGATTACTGATCTCATTACATCCATCATTCTCTGCAACATCTAAATTTAGAGTCGGAAGGGCCGGCTGCCTCTCCAGACAAATCATTTTATTCTAATTGCTGGGTCAGTGCGAAACCTCAACACAGCGCTTCTCCCCTCTCGCCTCATTATAAGCCTCTTCTTCCAGGTATTTCCTCCTATGCCGCTGCCAAGGACCATTAATAATTCCTGAACATGAAAGAAGTTGGATTTGGGACTCAATGAAGACTCCGGTCAGGCTTCTAGGTCTCTAATTATGTCCTCGTCACAGCCCAGGATTCCTCCGTGAATAGCTTTGTGACACAACAATCTTTGAAGTACAATTTTTATTTGTGTTTATATATTAGTATACAATAGGAATGGTCACAATTATTTGTTACAGTTCGTGTCTTATAGGCAGGAACACAGGGGGCTGAAAGATGGCAATTATCAGAAGATATAGTAATCTTTTTGAGCACATTTGCTATTGGCTTCCCCAGTAATGAGGACGCAAATCACCAAGAGACATGCTGGAATTGGCTGTGACACCGCCGGAGGAGGGTGACGTATCCGGGATTATGTGACCACATTACTTCTTAATGTCCTTCCTGTGCTCCTCACATTTCTATTTCATGAGGAACACTTTGAGGGAAAGGGTGGATTCTACAGATAGATCTCAGAGAACACAGCCACAGTCACAAGCGTCTTTATTAATGCCATAATGACAAATGATGTGCTGCGAGGATTGTGCTTTCTATAAATCTCAGATTTCCAAGGAATTCGCATGCATGGAGGAAATGTATTTTTGTCATCATGCCACCATTCAATGTAGAGCCTTTCCAACCATCTTACTGCTTTGGACTCATTTTTTTTTATCTCCTCCTCCTTCTGACATACTCCTGACCCCCTTTTAACCACTTAAGCCCCGGAGGATTTTCCTGCTAAAAGACCAGGGGGTATTTTGCAAATCGGCACTGCGTGACTTTAACGGACAATTGCGCAGTCGTGCGACGCTGTACCTAAACGAATTTGGCGTCCTTTTTTTCCCACAAACAGAGCTTTCTTTTGGTGGTATTTGATCACCTGTGCGATTTTTTGATCACGCGCTATAAACAAAAAAAGAGCGACAATTTTGCAAAAATAGCAATATTTTTCACATTTTTTTATATGAAATTCCCCCCAAAAAAAATGTAAAAATCAAAATTTTTTAACATTTTCGGCCAATTTGTTTTATCCTACCTATGTTTGGTAAAAAAATCGCAAAAAGCGTATTTTTATTGGTTTGCGCAAAAGTTATCGCGTTTACTAACAAAGGGAAAGATTTTTGTCATTTTTGTTGTTTTTTTTAACGCGTAATGGCGGCGATCTGCGATTTTTTTTGCGGTACTGCGACATTGTGGCGGACAGATCAGACCCTTGACTGACATTTTTGACACTTTTGGGGTTACCAGTGACATTTCTACAGTAATCAGTGCTATACATATGCACTGTTACTGTAAAAATACACTGGTAGTGAAGGGGTTAACTTTATTTGGGAGGGAGGGGCTGTGTGTATCCCTAGGGGCGTGCTTTCTACTGTGATTGGCTGTGGCTTGAGCTGTAAGGACACTGATCAACGGATCTACATAGTAGATCCGTGTGATCAGTGTCTTTACAGCGAGGAGAATGACAGGTGGCTTGTTTACACAAGCTGCCTGACATTCTCCCTCTCCCCCGACGATCGCCGAGTGACCAGCGGACATCGGGTCCGCTGGTCACACGCGCGGGGGGGCCCGTGACCGCGCGGGAGCGCGCCTCCGCGGGCGCGCGCTCGCTCCCCAGACCCTCCCAGGCTAGTGACGTTAATTAACGTCACTCTGCCTGGCAGGGGCTGACCGCCGCAGTAAATCTACTTGCGGCGGTCGGCAAGCGGTTAATCTGCTTCTGTCACGCTCACCCCTAGCGTTGGTGGTCAGACACCATAACTGGCTTCTGTGTTCTTCACGTATAGTAGCCTCCCCTTTCCCATAAGGCAAGCAGGCCTACCTGTACTCGGTTGCCCCCAGGACTTATACACAATGCTAGAGTGCCTGGCCGCCACACCATACTGAGCACCGCAAACAGGTACTTGCAATTGGCAGACAGGCAGAATGTTTCAATGACAGTCCAAATACAAGGCAAATCCCTGAGCAAAAGGCAGGCAGAGTTCAGAGAATAGTGCGATATATGATCCAAGGTCAGGGCTGCTGTTAGAAATCGCGGGGCCCCGTACAGACTACCTGGCAGGGCCCCCCCCCCCCCAAGAAAATATTAAAGATATATTTAGCTAAAATTACAACAAAATCACTATTAGCAGACACAAATATAACATAACTCACATAATTCCTGCTAAATCTAAAAAAAAAAAAATATGTTAAATAAAAATGAAAATGAGATGAGAAAAATATACAGGCTGGTTAGTTGGAGCTCAGTGATCAGAGAGACAGAGAGAGAGAAACAAAGTTACAAATAAACTCCTGAGTAGAGATAACTTTAGAGCCAGTGCTGGGAGGGGGGCCCACACAGGGAGGGGGATTAGTGAGGGACGACTGTCTCTTTCTCAGCAGATAAAAGATGATAGCAGGGAGAGGGACAGATCAGATTCAGGTGCTGGAGGAAGATTTCTGTATTTGTTGTTCATCACTAATCCCCCTCTCTGTGTGGGCCCCCCCTGTGTGCTCGGGCCCCCTACAAGAGGGCTGGTGGTCCCCCCCTATCATTGGCCCTGTCCAATGTCATCAACAAGGGAATCCGAACTAGCAGACAGAGCAGACAAACAGCTTGAGAGCTTGGAGCACGTGTTACAAACACAATATTACAAGCAGGGATAGGCACGGACCAAGGCTGTGGTGGACATTTACCAAAGTACAGACCTTAGTGAAGGACACCAAGGTACATTTCAAATAAAAACCATCGAAAAACATTCTGTCTACTCTCTGGCCTAGTTCTACAATTACAAATAAGTTTAAAATAACATTTACAGTGCTTTGCGAAAGTATTCGGCCCCCTTGAACTCTGCGACCTTTTGCCACATTTCAGGCTTCAAACATAAAGATATAAAACTGTAATTTTTTTGTGAAGAATCAACAACAAGTGGGACACAATCATGAAGTGGAACGAAATTTATTGGATATTTCAAACTTTTTTAACAAATAAAAAACTGAAAAATTGGGCGTGCAAAATTATTCAGCCCCCTTAAGTTAATACTTTGTAGCGCCACCTTTTGCTGCGATTACAGCTGTAAGTCGCTTGGGGTATGTCTCTATCAGTTTTGCACATCGAGAGACTGAAATTTTTGCCCATTGCTCCTTGCAAAACAGCTCGAGCTCAGTGAGGTTGGATGGAGAGCGTTTGTGAACAGCAGTTTTCAGTTCTTTCCACAGATTCTCGATTGGATTCAGGTCTGGACTTTGACTTGGCCATTCTAACACCTGGATATGTTTATTTGTGAACCATTCCATTGTAGATTTTGCTTTATGTTTTGGATCATTGTCTTGTTGGAAGACAAATCTCCGTCCCAGTCTCAGGTCTTTTGCAGACTCCATCAGGTTTTCTTCCAGAATGGTCCTGTATTTGGCTCCATCCATCTTCCCATCCATTTTAACCATCTTCCCTGTCCCTGCTGAAGAAAAGCAGGCCCAAACCATGATGCTTTCACCACCATGTATGACAGTGGGGATGGTGTGTTCAGGGTGATGAGCTGTGTTGCTTTTACGCCAAACATAACGTTTTGCATTGTTGCCAAAAGTTTGATTTTGGTTTCATCTGAGCAGAGCTCCTTCTTCCACATGTTTGGTGTCTCCCCAGGTGGCTTGTGGCAAACTTTAAATGACACTTTTTATGGATATCTTTAAGAAATGGCTTTCTTCTTGCCACTCTTCCATAAAGGCCAGATTTGTGCAGTATACGACTGATTGTTGTCCTATGGACAGAGTCTCCCACCTCAGCTGTAGATCTCTGCAGTTCATCCAGAGTGATCATGGGCCTCTTGGCTGCATCTCTGATCAGTCTTCTCCTTGTATGAGCTGAAAGTTTAGAGGGACGGCCAGGTCATTGTAGATTTGCAGTGGTCTGATACTCCTTCCATTTCAATATTATCGCTTGCACAGTGCTCCTTGGGATGTTTAAAGCTTGGGAAATCTTTTTGTATTCAAATCCAGCTTTAAACTTCTCCACAACAGTATCTCGGACCTGCCTGGCGTGTTCCTTGTTCTTCATGATGCTCTCTGCGCTTTAAACGGACCTCTGAGACTATCACAGTGCAGGTGCATTTATACAGAGACTTGATTACACACAGGTGGATTCTATTTATCATCTATTAGTCATTTAGGTCAACATTGGATCATTCAGAGATCCTCACTGAACTTCTGGAGAGAGTTTGCTGCACTGAAAGTAAAGGGGCTGAATAATTTTGCACGCCCAATTTTTTCAGTTTTTTATTTGTTAAAAAAGTTTGACATATCCAATAAATTTCGTTCCACTTCATGATTGTGTCCCACTTGTTGTTGATTCTTCACAAAAAATTACAGTTTTATATCTTTATGTTTGAAGCCTGAAATGTGGCAAAAGGTTGCAAAGTTCAAGGGGGCCGAATACTTTCGCAAGGCACTGTATATACAAACTGCTTTGGTATACTGTTATAAGCGGTTTAAAATATTTTCAAAATTCTTACCTTATATTTTTCTGTTGTATTGAGTCGCAGCAGCAGCATTAAAGTCCTTTGTAGACGTGGATGAAGTAGCAATACGTAAACATGCGTCAATGTGACAGTCCCCAGGTCCCCCATAGATTCCCCTTCAGTGCAGGCCAGGGCAGGTCTCCCGTAGATCCCCCTTTAGTGCAGGCCAGGGCAGATGCCCCCTAGGTTCCCTCTTTAGACCAGGCCTAGGCCAGGGTGAGGGTCCCCCATATTTATAAATCCCCTTTAGAGCAGTCAAGGGCAGGCAGGTCAGACATCCCAGGTCCCCAATAGATCCCCCTTAGAGCAGGCCATGGTGACGGTCCCCATTATAGATCCCCCTTAGAGCAGGCCAAGCAGGGTTCCCAGACCTCCAGTCCAGTGAGTCCACCACAACCTACCGTTATCATCCTCCTTTTCTTCTCCTGCGTTGGACAGTCAAACAGTCCCTCCCCCAGCCAGCCCAGGGCCCAGAGTCAGTCACAGAGAGATCACTGTGCAGCCGCGCACACAGGTCTCTCTCCAGTCTCCACCACTACTCCACTATGCAGGCGGTGCCAAGAGCTAGAGGCGGGAGTGGACAACCCGAAGGAGGCCTAAGGCTCCTCCCCCGAGCGATCGCATCGGGGATTGATCTGAGATTCTCGGCAGATGGGCAGAGTGAGACTCAGAGACAAAAAAGTCAGTTGCGGCACGGCAGACACTGCAAGGACCGCTCACGGACACCAGTGTCTGTGTGCGGACACCTTGCCGACCCCTGATTACAAGCATGAGACTGCAGGCTTGGCTGGCTTAAATCAGGTTTGGTCTACACCCAGAGACTGGCCACATCAATCACCTTGCAGGTGGACAGACAGAGAGAACGTATCACATCCAAAACCAGGATGCCGAAATGAGACCAGCAGCTATCAAGGATCAGGAGCATTACCCGCTTCCAACCCTTTACAAGTCTGCTTTTAAACCTCTTTCTAACCTGCTTCTGGCCTCCTCCTCACCTCTTTCTAAGCCAATAAAAGAGTTCTGACTTGAACAAAAGCCCATATGCACAGGTTTTTACATAACCACAAAATGGGCAAAACTTTTTACAGTCTCTAGATGCCCAACAAATAAACATCACAGTCTCTAGATGCCCAACAAATAAACATCAATTTGATGTATTAGGCTCCGTGAAAGTGAAAAATAATGGTGGGATTGTTGCACATTTCCAAATTCCACCAAGTGCCCCTAATGGCCAGGTCCTGCCAAGGACATACAATGATGGTCATCAGGTATGGATTTGCATTTCAGAGACCCAAATGTTGCGCCTGGTCTTCCTGGATCTACATTTCTTCTTCATGAAGGAGCAATATGATCCTAGTAAGATTTAGAATGCCCTTCTGCAACCAGAACTTCTCTAAACACAGCCATGAAAGAAATAAGAGGACTATCACTGCAGACCATTTGAAAAAAAGGTTTTAAAAATAGTTGCCCTCAAAAGAAGACTCTTTGTATGTAGGCAGGTGCAGTCTTTTTTCTCCACTATGGGTGGCTTTTACCTGCAGCAGCAATGCAGATGGGAGAGGAACCTAGTTCCTCCATGGTTTTCCTCAGTCACAGAGAGGCATATATCCAATTGGATGCTGTAACCCCACGGGATTTTGATGACCATCTTGGGTCAGGCATTTGAGATCCTGTCTCCTGGGTTTGGGTGTCATTTTGCAAGTGGCGACTGTCATGCCTTCAGCCTAGGGATGATTAATTTTATTGGAACTTGCAATACCAATATTGTCCACAAGATTCCACTGTGACAGACTATTGATGGGCAGTACTTTATGGTATTTCTTGCTCTCTATCACTGGGTATTAATTCCACCCCTCTCTGGAAAATCTCCATTTTAGACCTCATGGACAAGCCAGGCAGCATCTCATGTTCCTGTGGGAGATTCCTGAACCCTTCTAGGAAGCATCGCTGGTATGCCCATGAACTGTTAGTTATATACTCAGTGCATATCTTGTTTATGTTTATATACTGATTGTATGCTTTTATCTGTTTATTTCCAGTTTCACCTATCCTCAATCCTATTTGCATATCCATTCTATCTGACTTATTTCCTGTTTCATGTGACCACCATTATTTCACTGGAATAAAGCCTAAAGTTACAAAAAGACTGGTTATTACAGGATTGAAGGTTTAGCTGTATGTTGATCTGCACACACACCTGGGGCATACGTGTAGTGACAACAGAACAGCGACTGTAGGGACAAGTGGCAGGGACAGTATTTAGAGCCAGGGAAAGGTTCAGGAGGAGCAGGGAAAGCAAAGGGACCACGCCAACCCTCTGGAAAGCTTCCACTTTGGGTACGGGCCAGTCAGGCTGCATTTTGCTTCTCATGGCAGATGTCAGCATCTCCGGATCTCCAGCCTACTGTTCCCTCACTGTTGCACCTTGTAAGTTTTCCCGGCCGGGCTACCTCACCGCCAGGCCTGTGTGTACTGCTGAACTTTTGTTACAATATATATCCCTGTTACGGCGCTTAGACTTAGTGTACCACTCCAGCAGGTGGTAATCATTTCCTAAGAGTTACAGTGGAACCATCATGTTTAACATATTTTTAGGCTTGTCAGATTCTTCCTGCTGGCCCTCGCTATGCCCTGCAGTGATATAAAGACCAGCAGATGGAAATACAGCACATGGCAGGGGAATAAAGGCATCCAACATATCCACAAGTGTATTGAGGGTTTTGCTGGAGGCTGCAGCTCCTTGATTCAGTGCCCACGGGAGAGGCAAGTATTAACCGCTTGCCGACCGCCGCACGACTATTTACTGCAGCGGTCAGCCCCTCACAGGCAAAGCGACGTAATACTACTTCGCTAGCCTGGGAGGGTCTAGGGAGCGAGCGCGCGCCCCCGGAGGCGCGCTCCCGCGCGGTCACGGACCCCCCCCGCGCGTGTGACCGGCGGACCCGATGTCATTCTCCCCTGTGTAGGAATAGTGATCATACAGTTCTACTATGTAGGACCGTTGATCACTGTTCCTACACCTCAAGTCACAGCCAATCACAGTTAGAATCACGCCCCTAGGGACACACATAACCCCTCCCTCTCCAATAAAGGTAACCCATTCCCGGCCAGTGTCATTTTACAGTAACAGTGCATATGTATAGCACTGATTACTGTAGAAATGTCACTGTTAACCCCAAAAGTGTCAAAAATGTCAGTCAAGGGTCCGATCTGTCCGCCGCAATGTCGCAGTACCGCAAAAAAATCGCAGATCGCCGCTATTACGCGTTAAAAAAAAAACAACAAAAATGACAAAAATCTTTCCCTTTGTTAGTAAACGCGATAACTTTTGCGCAAACCAATCAAAATACGCTTTTTGCAATTTTTTTTACCAAACATATGTAGCATAAAACAAATTGGGCGAAAATGTTAAAAAAATTTAGATTTTTACATTTTTTTGGGGGAATTTCATATAAAAAAATGCAAAAAATATTGTTATTTTTGCAAAATTGACGCTTTTTTTTTTTGTTTATAGCGCATGATCAAAAAATCGCACAGGTGATCAAATACCACCAAAAGAAATCCCTGTTTGTGGGAAAAAAAGGACGTCAAATTAGTTTAGGTACAGCGTCGCACGACCGCGCAATTGTCCGTTAAAGTCACCCAGTACCGAATCGCAAAATAGGCACTGGTCAGGAAGGGGGTAAAATCTTCCGGGGCTTAAGTGGTTAAGAGTCTTCTTTGGAGGCAACATTTTTAAAGATGAACTTTCATCTAGATACAGTATATCCCACATTAGCCAACAAGGATATAGGTCCACACTTTGCGCCTTTACAAACCCAGATATGACCAAGTAAAGATAGCAGTGATATCATCACCGTGCTGTACATGCAGCATCTCACAAAAGTGAGTACACCCCTCAGATTTTTATAAATATTTTATTACATCTTTCCATGTGACAACACTGAAGAAATGACACTTTGCTACAATGTAAAGTAGTGAGTGTACAGCTTGTATAACAGTGTAAATTTACTGTCCCCTCAAAATAACTCAACACAAAGCCATTAACCACTTGCCGACCACCTAACGTCTATTTACCGCAGCACTCTACGTCGCTTGCCCAGGAGCCTGTAGGGGGCGAGCGCGCACCGCTGCCGGCGCACTCCCGCCCCAGCTCATTCCCTGGGGAGCCAGCGTGTGTGATTGGTGGCTCCGATGGCCCACTGGCCACACGCGATCTCCCGCAGGAGAGGGAGAAAGACAGACGGCTGATGTAAACACAGCCGTCTGTCATTCTCCCTGAAGTTAGCACAGAGGTTATGCGATCCTGCTATATAGGATCGCATGTCTCTGTGGTTACTTCACTAGCCACGCCCCTTGACAGTAAGAATCACGCCCCTAGGGACACACTTAACCCCTTGATCACCAATAAAGTTAACCCCTCTCTGCCAGTGTCATTTTTACAGTAACAATGCATATTTATAGCACTAATTACTGCAGTAATGTCACTGGTACCCCCAAAAGTGTCAAAAATGTCAGTCAGGGGTCTGATCTGTCCGCCGCAATGTCGCAGTCCCGCAAAAAAAAAAAATCGCAGATCGCCGCCATTACTAGTTAAAAAAAAAACAATAAAAATGAGATAAATCTTTCCCGTAGTTAGTAAACGCAATACCTTTTGGAATTTCATATAAAAAATGTGTGAAAAATATTGTTATTTTTTCAAAATTGTCGCTGTTTTTTTGTTTATAAAAATAAAAATCGCACAGGTGATAAAATACCACCAAAAGAAAGCTCTGTTTGTGGGAAAAAAGAACGTCTATTTCATTTGGGTACATCGCCACACAACCGCGCAATTGTCCGTAAAAGTAATGCAGTGCTGAATCGCAAAATAGGGCCTGGTCATTGAGCAGCCAAATCCTCCAGGGCTAAAGTAGTTAATGTCTAAACCGCTGGCAACAAAAGTGATTACACCCCTAAGTGACAATGTCCAAATTGGCCCAATTAGCCATTTTCTCTCCCCGGTGTCATGTGACTCGTTAGTGTTACAAGGTCTCAGGTGTGAATGGGGAGCAGGTGTGTTAAATTTGGTGTTATCGCTCTCACTCTCTCATACTGGTCACTGGAAGTTCAACATGGCACCTCATGGCAAAGAACTCTCTGAGGATCTGAATAGTTGCTCTACATAAAGATGATCTTGGCTATAAGAAGACTGCCAAGACCCTGAGCTGCAGCATGGTGGCCAAGACCATACAGAGGTTTAACAGGACAGGTTCCACCCAGAACAGGCCTCACTCACCACGGTCGACCATAGAAGTTGAGTGCACGTGCTCAGCATAATATCCAGAGGTTGTCTTTGGGAAATAGACGTATGAGTGCTGCCAGCATTGCTGCAGAGGTTGAAGGGGTGGGGGGTCAGCCTTTCAGTGCTCAGACCATACGCTGCACACTGCATCAAATTGGTCTGCATGGCTGTCATCCCAGAAATAAGATGAAGCACAAGAAAGCCTGCAAACAGTTTGCTGAAGACAAGCAGACTAAGGACATGGATTACTGGAACCATCTCCTGTGGTCTGATGGGACCAAGATAAACGTATTTGGTTCAGATGGTGTCAAGCGTGTGTGGCGGCAACCATGTGAGGAGTACAAAGACAAGTGTGTCTTGCCTACAGTCAAGCATGGTGGTGGGAGTGTCATGGTCTGGGGTTGCATGATTGCTGCCGGCACTGGGGAGCTACAGTTCATTGAGGGAACCATGAATGCCAACATGTACTGTGACATACTGAAGCAGAGCATGATCCCCTCCCTTCAGTGACAGGACGGTAGGGCAGTATTTCTACATAATAACGACCCCAAACACCTCCAAGACGAATACTGTCTTGCTAAAGAAAATGAGGGTAAAGGTGATGGACTGGCCAAGCATGTCTCCAGACCTAAACCCTATTCAGCATCAGTGGGGCATCCTCAAATGGAAAGGGCGAGGAGCGCAAGGCCTCTAACTTCCACCACATCCGTGATGTCATCATGGAGGAGTGGAAGAGGACTAGAGTGGCAACCTGTGAAGCTCTGGTGAACTCCATGCCCAAGAGGGTTAAGGCAGTGCTGGAAAATAATGGCGGCCACACAAAATATTGACACTTTGGGCCCAATTTGGACATTTCCACTTAGGGGTGTACTCACTTTTGTTGCCAGCAGTTTAGACATTAATGGCTGTGTGTTGAGTTATTTTGAGGGGACAGCAAATTTACACTGTTATACAAGCTGTACACTCACTACTTTACATTGTAGCAAAGTGTCATTTCTTCAGTGTTGTCACATGAAAAGATAGAATAAAATATTTACAAAAATGTGAGGGGTGTACTTACTTTTGTGAGATACTGTAGCTTGTGAAGAGAGCAGAGCTGTGGGAGGGACCCAGCAGGCTTTACTCACTGCAGGCTGCCTGCAGAAAACTACAGGAGGGGGCGGAGACAAGACCAGTCACCCTGCAGAAGGGGAGAGAGCAACAGTGAGCGGTCTTTATTACAGGAAGTCTCATACTGGATAACTGCATAGATCTGGAAGAAATACACAAAGCACACAAAATTCAACAAAGAATGCAGATGATGAATTTATTTAGATAATGTTAACTTATCCTGGAGTTCAGCTTTTTTTCAAGCAACAGAATCACTTTAACTATAAAAGGATATACAATGTGATACCCAGGGCCAGGACAAGGGGTGAGCAGAAGGGACGGCTGCCCTGTACACTGTGGTATCATGTGAGGTGGGGGAGCACCATGAGGAGATCAGGGGGTTAGGAGATTTGCGTTGAAAGGGGCAATTTGGGGGGCAGCAGGGGGTAAAAATTGTTCTAGAATGGTAAATTATGGGGTGTGCTCGGTGTTATGATTTAGGGGGATCTGTGTTGGGAGGAAGAATGAGGGAAGAGGATTTGTGGATTGGGGGTCTTGCGCTTGAAGGCGTGGCATGGTAGAAGGGAAATAATTGTGATAGCAGGGGAATTTATGTTTTTTTTTTTTTGGGGGGGGGGGATTTGTGCTAGTAGGGATGATTGAGGGGTGTTTGTGCTAGGTGGGGACATTTGGTGGGGTGAGATTGGGGGAGGGGGCAATTGTGCTGGGGGGATCTGGGGGATCGGGTAGGCAAAGATTAGTACTGGGGGGGATTTGTGCTAAGGGGGAGAGGGGGTTGTGTACTTGGAGAGGAAATTTTAGGGGTAGAGGAATTGTGCTAGGAGGGATGATTTTTTTTTTTTTTTTTGATGGGGGGGGGGGCAATTGTGCTGGAGGGATCTGGGGGATCGAGGGGGCATAGATTTGTACTGGGAGGGGGGAGTTCAACAGGGGCAGATTTGTACTGGGAGGAGGGTGAAATTACGCTTAGGGGGTAATCATTGGTGTGCGCAGTCTATTGCATTAGGGTGTGCACCCCAAAGCTCAAACACACACGCCTTTTTCTGCAGCCTCAGCTGCACTGAACAGTGAATGAATGGGAAGTGCTCTGTGCTGAGTGGCTTCCAGTTCATTCACACTGAAGCATAGTGAACACAGTTTGCAATGCTTCAGTTATGAATAGACACAGTGAGAGTGTGTTTTAACTATGTTCATTTAGAAAAGGAAGGGGACGGTAAACTGTAAATTACATATTTACTAGCCCCTTCTCTCGCCCTCCATCCTGAAACATACCCTGCAGTAGCCGGGGGGGGGGGGGAAGAGATGGAATCCAGCAGCACTGCGGGGTGAGAGGGATCAACAGGGTGGGACTGGGTAGTAGGGGGAATCGACACCGCACATATTGATTAGGGCACCTGGCACACCCACTGCGCACGCCTATGGGGGTAATCATGCAGATAAGTGCTCAGTTTTGAGCACTTGGGAGATATTGCTTACATATAATGCTCATGCATCTTGGGGTGGTGCAGTTTGGCATGTTAGCCCTGGGCTCTAGGTGACCTTGTCCCGGCACTGGCGATACCCTTTCATAACATGCAACATACATTGACAATGTATGGCCACAAAGATACATTGTAACAGAAGGAGGGATGTACTGTACATATAATCAGAGCCGCGATAGTCCCATGTATAAAAGTGTTTGTACAGTAAATGTAGATTTTCATTCTTAACTGTTCCCTGGAGAACATTTTGGAACTTTTTGTCCTTTGCCCTGGCATCTTCCTTAAGGTTAAAGCACGGTCCTGGTTTTCATAAATATCCATGACAATAGCTGCTTTCATTGCTGGGTGTATCTGAAAACATTTTACTGTTGTGTTAATATATCACATCCTACGAACGATTGGAACGCAGTGATGTGAGTCATTGTAATCCGCCTCCTCATCAGGGTGTGTTGCGTACAGGCGGCGCTTAAACATCTTGGTATTTTAGACTGTGGGCAGCAGGCGTGGAGGGAAAGGGCTGCAAGGCGACCCCACGGTCGTGCCGCTATCTACCACCTACAGCACATCATTATTATTTTATGACTTCCTCTTTTTATTAGATTTGATTTGATACACAAAGTTAATAAAAGGTCAAATTTTATCCCCAAATGTTTGTAAGTCTGCATGAAGAAATTCCAGGGTGTTAACTAGGAATCATGGGGCCCCGTAGCCAAATTTGGATGGTGCTCTCTGGCTACCTCTCTCTGTAGCAGGTGGCAATGTCAATTGTGACAATACGTGTCATTGATCAGGTTCAGCCTATTTCCTCATATCAGTTGGAAAAAACAGCTGTACACCCTTGCACAGAGGGATTCCGGCAACATACAGAAGAAACTGACATATAAAAGGATCAGGATCAGGTAAATTTTGATCAAGTCAACCTTCTCCCCCAAGGAAAGCTTTGATTTCTTCTAACTCGCCACTTTGGCATAGGCATCCACCAACCTGCTTTCCCAATACCCTTGACCATAGTCACCAGGACCAAGTTTGATGCCCAACACCTTAATTTCCTGCTGGGGCTCTGGGAAGTTTGAAGCTTTCACCCTCCTTACCCATCCAGAAAACTTCACTCTTTTAATGGTTGACTTCAGAGCCAGAAGCCTTCCTGTACTGCTCTATCACAGAGACCACCTCCTGCTCCTACTCTGTCTTATAATAATAGATTATAATAGACACATCATTGGCATAGGCCACGACCCTCAAATGCGGCACACCAGCAAAACCCCAAGGCAACCTGCACAATGATTGTGAATGCATAAAGCAGGAGGGCTAAATGGACACCCTGGGCACACACCAGAGCCAACCTCAAAAGGCCATCTACTGTATTCGAACCATTAACAAGTCGGAAGCTCTGTGTTCCTCTATATAATGTTTTCATCTATAAACCTCCCATGCAGGCCATATCTACCAAGTAGCAAATACAAGTACTCATGATTAACTTGATCAAAAGCATTCGCCTGATGCAATGCCAGCAAGTCCAGCAGCCCTGCATCACTGCAAAGCCACCCGACAGCTAAAACTGCTGAAAAGGTACTTCTACCTTGGACCAAACAGTGCTGATTGTTGGACAACGCCTGCTACTGATGACATGCCCAAAAAAAGAATCTTCGCAAAGATCTTTCTATCAACATTAAGAAGACTGATGGGGCGCCAGTTCTCAATCATTGAGGGGCCTTCACCTTTTGACAAAAGAATCACAGTGGATTGCCTCATGGAGGGAAGGAGCGAATCCTCTTCTAGAAAGCTGTTATAAACCTCCACTAAAAAGGGAGCCAGAATGGACTTAAAACACTCAAAAAATTCAGCTGTCAATCCATCTGGCCCAGGCGATTTCTTGGTAGCCAGCTTCTCTATAGCATGAACTACCTCATCGGCTGAAATTGATTCTGTCTGATCCATCAAAGGCAATGTACCATTTCCCAATCCTGGAGTAGAATCCAGAAAGCTTGCCATCCTGTCCTGACTAAGGTTCTTTCTTCCCAGAAGGTCTGCGTATGACCTGAGGATCTCCAGGATCCCTGATCTGGACTTCACCAGGGAACCCGTACTATCTCTCAGGCCTATGCCCCTCTTAACTGCTCTGCCTTGCTTACAGTTCTGGTAAGGATCAGGCGAGTGATATTTCCCGTAATCTCTCTCCAGAACCAAGGAGGCTTGCCGGTCGTATTGACACATCCCAAGAAGGAGCTTCACATCAGACATCTTCCCTGGATCGAGGCAAGACAATCAAGCTTTCTCCACAAATGCTTGTAGGCAATATACATACCAAGCTGCTTCTTCTTACTTATGGCCTTAAAAAGTCAAATTGTCCTATGTTTCAGAAGCTCCCAACACTCGGACTTACTATTTCAAAAGTCCAGAATAGAAACCTGTGAAAAACCTTTCAAAGAATTGTCTTACCTCTAGATCTTCCAGGAGAGCCAAATACAGTTTCCAGACACCCCTTGCCCTGGGTGGAGTGTCTGAGGCATTCAGAGTCGCAGAAGGCATACAGTGGTCAGAGAACTCCACTGCCCTCCACTCAGGAGCCAGGAATTCTCCTTTAAAAAACAAAAAACTATCTATCCTACTCTGACTATTCCCTCTCTGAAATATGAAAACCGTGCTGCCAGGGCAGTGCTTAACATGCACATTTACAAGGCCTACCTTTCTAACCATATCTCTAAGAAAAACGCTATCATAACCCAGCCTCTCTATGGAGCCTCTCTTGTCTTCAGGCCTAATTATGGTGTTAAAGTCACCTCCAAAGCCACCTTGGTTTTAAAAAGAACTATAACTCTGCTGCAGGGCTCAGCCGCAAGAGATCAAAAGGAGGGACCGCATCTTCACTCCCTTTTTGTTAGTGTAGCACCCTCCTGGGTAGGTGCTAGGAAAAAGCATTTATATGGGCCTGTCTGCTTATCAGGGGGGCCTGATCATACAGCTAGGCTGTCATGTGTTTCCAGGGGTGTCTGTTGTGTCTGGGGAGTCTCCCCACTGTGTCCAATGAGGGCTCTTATTGGACAGTGGAGGAAACCTGGCCAATAGTGCCCCGGGGCTTATATCTATCTCAGTGGGCAGAGTCTACCGCAATGCATCCTGGGATGGGGTATAATTCTGAGGGGAGCACATGACAGAGCATCTTTGGCGGGAAGCAGAGTCCCAGGAAGAGGGTGATGGCTGTCTCTCCTCCTTTCAGCGGTAGAGAAGGTGTCCTGGGCAGTCGGCCAAGAGGACGGAGGTTGAGCTAGGCTGCAGAGAGGGATCTAGAGCAGTGGTTCTCAATTCCGGTCCTCGGGACCCACTAACAGGCCAGATTTTAAGTATTACCTTGGGGGATGCAGACTAGAATACTGCAATCACTGAGCAGCAAATGAGATCACCTGTGATGTAATTTAGTTATCTTGCAAACCTGGCCTGTTGGTGGGTCCCGAGGACCGGAGTTGAGAACCACTGATCTAGAGTGCTGTGGACTGAGTGGAGCTGCTGGGCAGAAGTTTCAGGGAAAAACAGTGACCATTGCCCATCAGTGCCCACAATCAGTGCCCATAGTGCCCACAATCAGTGTTCATCAGTGCCTGCTCATCTGTGCTGCCCATCAGTGCCACCCATCAGTGTCCATCAGTGCCGCCTCAGGCTCAAGCTCAGGCTATGTGCCCAATTTGGAGACCCAGAAGTTGAAGGGGGCAGACCCGTCATTCAGTACGTGTATAGTGAGTAAGGAACGGTAAGGAACTGTATATGGTATATGGTAAGGAACGGTGATAGCGGCGGGGGGGCTTTTTTCTCCCTTCTGGGTTGAGTCTGGCCTTGGAAAAGATATGTGTCCCTGGTTGTGGGCCTGGCTCTCCCAAAGCTGTCTAAGTTCTGAGGCCTTCTGGTAGGGACGGGGCTGCACTGGTGTTGCCAGGGACCGGGATTCTGAAAAGCCTGTGGTGTATGTGCCCCTGGAGTGGCAGTCCAGGGGTGCCATAATTCACGGTGGATGGCAACACTATGAGTATGGCACCAAGGACACTGAACTTAATACACACATTTTTCACACCTGCCTCTAGGGCAGGGCCTTTTGTTCAGGAGTCAGGACCAGAGGAATTTTCTATTCCTGGCCGAAGGGCCTTTCATAGTATTGCAACGTGGAACTAACCTTGCATTTCTCCACTATCCCTTTCCCCACTTTCATGTGTTGTGTGTCTCACGTTTTGTGTTTTTTATTGTGGCGGTACACTTTATTTTGCACAGCGTGATTAGTAGGGTGTAGGTCCTTGGGCCTGTCCCTGAAAGTATTGGGAGGAGGTGGATATGGCCTTCTGGCTTGGTTCGCCCTCTCTCATGGGGGTCTCTCTTCGGGAGAGCCCCACCTAGTACTTGAGGTGGTCTGTTTCAGCAGACCTCCTAAAGAATGGGGCTGCCTGGTTTCGGCCAGGTTAGCCAGTGTAAATACCCCAGTCCCTGTTAGGAGCCTTGCACCCCGGGGGAAGTGGTGTGCACTTTTTTATGCACCCACCGGGTAATAGTTTAAGTGTGTTCCCACACCAGGGGCTTAAAAAAAAAAACAGCTGGTGGTCCTGGTTGTTGTGGCGTGCCGACAAAGCTTTTCCACATTTTATACATGCTAACCCTGCCTTCTGAGGTGCTGGCGGTGCCCTGGCTGCGTTGGCGACCTCCTCTGCCTTCGCCTTGTGCTTCCACTGTGCCCCCGCTGTCAGGTGGGAACGCCACCAGCATCGCTACTCGACCTTTTGCCTAAGATCAAGTGTAGTATCTGTTGTTATCAGTTATCTGGGTGCCACCCTGCTGTGAACATGGTTCCTCCTCCTCCATCTCCTCATCCTCCACCTCGTCATCCTCCAGAACTGTGCCCTTGCTTGACAATTGTGTACCTGCCATTTGTGGGTGCAGGAACACACCCTTGGAGATCAAGTGTAGTATCTGTTGTTATCAGTTATCTGGGTGCCACCCTGCTGTGAACATGGTTCCTGCTCCTCCATCTCCTCCTCCTCCACCTCGTCATCCTCCAGAACTGTGCCCTTGCTTGACAATTGTGTACCTGCCGTTTTTGGGTGCAGGAACCCACCCTCTGAGCCACTTGTGAATGACTGCCCTGAAAGCCTTGGAAATGATCACTGCTCCAGATGTGGAGGCGGTAGAGGATGAAGAAGTGGAGTAGGAGAAGTTAGCAACAGTCGGCAAACTGAAGCGCCCTGCAATCCTCAGTGGTGGAAGGAGATGCGCCAAACAAATTTAAAGGGTGTATCTCACAGTAACATAATCAGCAAACACTGCAAAATTATTAATTTTCCCCTAAATGGGTGTTTATTGAATAGCAGAATAGAACAACAGTATCCAAAGGGTGTATCTCACAAGTACAGATACAGACTAAGCCGCAATTTAATATCTTTCTGTCCCCTAAATGGGTGTTTATCGAATAGCAGAATACAACAACAGTATCTAAAAGGGTGTATCTCACACGTACAGATACAGACTAAGCTGCAATTTAATATCTTTCTTTCCCCTACATGGGTGTTTATTGAATAGCAGACTAGAACAACAGTATACAAAGGGTGTATCTCACATGTACAGATGCAGACTAGGCTGCAATTTCATTTTTTTCCCTAAATGGGAGTTTATTGAATAGCCGAATAGAACAACAGTATACAACGGGTGTATCTCACACGTACAGATACAGACTAGGCCGCAATTTAATATTTTTTCCCTAAATGGGTGTTTATTGAATAGCGGAATAGAACAACAGTATAGAAAGGGTGTATCTCACAGTAAAATATGCAGACTAGCCCGCAATTTATTTTTTTTCCCCTAAATGGGTTTTTATTGCAATGCACAACACAACAGTATGCAATGGGTGTATCTCACTGTAACATATGCAGACAGGGCCGCAATTTACTTTTTCTCACCTAAATGGGTTTTTATTGCAAAGCGGAATACAACAGTAGGAAATGGGTGTATCTCACTGTACCATATGCAGACAGGGCCACAATTAACTTTTTTTTCCCCTAAATGGGTTTTTATTGCAATGCGCAACACGACAGTATGCAATGGGTGTATCTCACTGTACCATATGCAGACAGGGCCGCAATTAACTTTTTTTTCCCCCTAAATGGATTTTTATTGCAATGCGCAACACAACAGTATGCAATGGGTGTATCTCACTTTAACATATGCAGCCTAGGCCGCAATTAACTTTTTTTTCCCCCTAAATGGGTTTTTATTGTAATGTGCAACACAACTGTATGCAATGGGTGTATCTCACTGTAACATATGCAGACAGGGCCGCAATTTACCTTTTTTCCCCCTAAATGGGTTTTTATTGCAATGCGCAACACAACAGTATGCAATGGGTGTATCTCACTTTAACATATGCAGCCTAGGCCGCAATTAAGTTTTTTCTCCCCCTAAATGGGTTTTTATTGCAATGCGCAACACAACAGTATGCAATGGGTATATCTCACTGTAACATATGCAGACAGGGCGGCAATTAACTTTTTTTCCCCCAAAATGGGTTTTTATTGCAATGCGCAGCACAACTTGTATGCAATGGGTGTATCTCACAGTAACATATGCAGACAGGGCCGCAATTAACTTTTTTTCCCCCTAAATGGGTTTTTATTGCTAAGCGGAATACAACAGTATGCAATGGGTGTATCTCACTGTAACATTTTAATGAAAAGCTGAAAAATAATTGTCCCCTTAATTGGTGCTTGTTGAATAGCAGATTTGAAATGCAGTGTCTGTCTAAACACTGTAAGTCACAGTAAAATATAAAGGAAAAAAGTTTTTTTCTTTTTTAAATGCAGATTAAGCAGACACATATGCACTGAGGTTGCAGGAAATGCCCGCTACACACCGCATGCCTAACAGGTTGGATACTGTTGTTGTTCTATTCCACTATTGAATAACAAAAAACCCATTTGAATGAAAAACTGAAAAATATATTTTTTTCCCTAAATACTGAAAAATAATTATTTTCCCCTTACATTGGTGCTTTTTGAAGAGCAGGTTAGAAAAGCAATGTCTGTCTAAACACTGTAAGTCAAAGTTAAATATGAAGGGAAAAAAATGTTTTATTTTTTAAATGCAGATTAAGCGGACACATATGCACTGAGCTTGTATTAAATGTGCAGCACCACACGCCGCCCACCTAACAGACTGATAAAAGTTTTTTTTTTCTCCTTTCTCCTCCTCACTTGGCTCAGGTCAGGGCATAAAGATTGTGCACTGCACCCCCACACAATACAATCAATGTAGATTGTCTGATTAAAGCAGATTGTTCCTATCTATGCTTTCCCTCAAAGCAATCTCCAGCCTGACCCTACAATAATCTCCTATCTCTCCCTCAGCAAAAGTATCAGGAACCTCTCCCTAGTATAGTTATAGCAGAGTGACGCGCAGCGCTGTGTGACTCCAGCTTATATAGAGTCTGGGTCACATGCTGCACTGGCCAATCACAGCCATGCCATTAGTAAGCATGGCTGTGATGGCTTCTAAGGGCACACTAGTTAAACGTTTGCTGATGGACTGCCTTGCACCTGTTGAAACCGCGCCATTAAAACTGCGCCAAAACATCAAATAATGTTACCGAACAATGGACAGTACCCGAACATACAGTGAAATATTCTGGTTCGGGTCTGGGTACAGAATACCCAAAAGTCCGGTACGAACACTACAGTCCGGGTTCGCTCAACCCTAAAAATAAGAAAAACTTTTTTTGTTTCAAAATTTTCTGTTTTTTACCTTTTTTTTCGTAAAAAATAAAAAACCCAGCGGTGATTAAATATCACCAAAAGAAAGCTTTATTTGTGTGAAAGAAATTATAAAAATGTAATTTGGGTGCAGTGTTGCATGACCGCACAATTATTTTCTAAAGTGTGACAATGCTGAAAGCTGAAAATTGGCCTGGGCAGGAAGGGGGTGAAAGTGGTCGGTATTGAAGTGGTTAATCTCTACCACACTCTCATCACCCGAAACCCCTCTCTTCATGACTCCCTCTCATCCATAGATGATAAAGAAATTGATACATCAGACATCATCTCATGCCCTGATAAAACAGAAAATGTGTTGGCAAGAGAAACCCCTCCTGGTTCTGATTCTGAGGAAGAAATGACTGCTTTACTCGTCTTCCCCTTCTTCTTTTTCTTCCTCCTAATTCCCTCCCACCCCTCATCAGCTGAATTCCCTTCAACAATAGGTAACACCTGGGACATGGACACCCCTACCCCAACACCATTGACCCCACCACCGTCTAACATCCCTGCACTCTCTTGGCCCTGTTTGCGGTGTCGAGAAACAGGGACTGGAGGTGAGGTAGTCTAAACTCAAAGACCCGCTAAACCTGTCCCCCCAGCAGCTTCCACTAGTCTGGAGGAACCACCACATGAGGGACAAGACATTTTGCTGCCTGGGTCCAAGAATGAAATGCTGACCCCTCCCACCCCCCAAAAAAAAATCACGTCCAACAAAAGGCCCCCACATCCATTATTTTATAGAAATATAACATTTAGAAACTATTGTATATACTGTTATCTTCTTCCACAACTCACCACCGCACCGGTCCACCAAACACCCACTGTCTGTCCTCACTCCTCCTGTCACTCCTGTGTCTGCCACGACACCGCCCTAGAAGATCCAGCCTGCCCTGCGTGAGATGAGGTGTGCTGATGTCTGTTGCGCACATCATGATCGCATAAGGGACTCTCCGCCTCTTCATACTCAGTTTGCACTACAGGTGGCAGTATGAGATGGGGAAATGTCGCCCATAACGCGCCACCGACACACAAAACTTCTGGAAAAATAAAATCCTGGGAGTCAATTTGCTGCCCCTCTCCAAGTGCTGCCTGGGTCCAATGGACCCAATTGGGCCCATTGTAGGGCCGGCCCTGACTCAGCCTCCAATCCTTGCAAGTTATGTAGTGTCTCTAGGCACTGACTATAAGGATGACCCTGCTGCTAGCACAAATTGCACCGAATATGGGTGCATTCCTTAGCCAAATGGCCTACATCTTGGCACAAAGAGCACTTCTTGATGATGCAGGATGATGCAAAGTGGCCTTTGTCTTTACATTTATTACAAACCTTAGGTTGGCCTTAGTAGAAAATGGTCAGAAAAGCTGAGCAGGGCAGGTGCTGAACTACATTGCCCAGCATCCTCAATTTCAGCAACATTTTCATATCCCATGCTCATCAAGGACCTCCGGCAATGAAGAGAGGACCTCGCCATGTTGGCGTAGCCACACTACCAAATCAGCCTCTGGTATTGATTCATTACGCACCAGGATTCCCACTGATTTTATCAAAGGCTGCCTCAAAGCCACCAAACCACTCCACTGCTGAAGACCCTTGCACCTTCTATGTAGCACGCCCCACATAGGAGCTTCAGATAGAAGGGAACCTCCACTCCTGCACAGCCTGGCACACTGAATCATCACCAGCAATTCAGAGACAGAGAACAGTCCTTGGCTTTGTTTTTATGTTTTATGTCAACAACTTCAGGGACACCTTCCTATATACAGTCTCTATATACAGTCTCAACTTGTGCACTTTGGTTCCTTCTCCTTCACTCAGTTTTGGCTGGCTCACTCCTTGGGGGGAGTTGACAGGGCCTGACTGTCAGATCAGCAATGAACCATTACAGGCAGGAACTCATAGTCCCTTAACAGCAGCACATTGGAGTGACACAGCTCACACTTTCTCCTTCACTTCCTCTGTGGTCACTGAGCCCAGCACCACTTCTTCAGCCACTGCAAACCCACATGGCTGTGTCTGCCCCTTTACAACAGTTCACCCGACTGACTCTTTACCAGCCCACCTGGCTGACTCTCAAGAGATCTCCAGGGAAAGGACTGAAGCCTTAAGCACACCACTGTCTTCAAGGGAGACTGACTACGTATGGCAGTCTCCCTCCCTTTGTAGTCCCAACAGTGCTACTCACTCTGTCCTCTCTTGCTCCAGGGCCTCCAGCAAGACTTCCTCCTCTGTGTTTCAGGAATCCTCCAGCACCTGAGCCCTGGCCCAAGGTCACAAGGTCACCCCTCCTCAGACTAGGAGGCACCCCTGAGGGCCACCGACAGTCTTCTTAGAACTTTATCTCCATCTTCCACCCGACTGCCCCTGCTGGGATGGCCAATGTCTATTTATGAGGTAATCTCTGCCCCCTGCCAGCTCACTACTGGGGATTGGCTGAGGCCTCATAAATATGCGTGGCAAACCCTCCTTACTCCCACCCTCTAGTTCTAGAAGCTTCTACAAGTTTCTAGACCAAGGGGGAGTGCCAGAGAGAACTGCCAGATGAGTCATCCAGCCCCGAGTCATTGAACTCTGACCCAAATTCCATAGCTCAGGCTTAGCCCTGATCTAAACAAAATTTACCTGGTCTAGCACAATTTACACTACTTCTAGTACCCACTAGAGGGTGCTAAACCTATATCTCTCCTAAAAAAGTATCCCAAAAATGATGCTGTCTTCACAACAGTGTCCATACTCACTGCTGCACAGATAGAAGCTTCAGCTCTAGGCATACTCTTCTCCTCCACTAGGACAGGGCTTTCAGCTGAGGATAGTGAAGGCTGTTCTGACATAGCAACTGGAGAACCATTATTGACAGAAGAAACTTCCATGGCTGCTTCTATTCCACATGCAGCTCTCTGCTCAGCTCCTCTCCCACCAGCATCAATCACCTGTGAATCACAAGGAGGCTCAAGTGAAGCAAAGTCTTTACAGATGGCAGCCATTTGGTGTAAAACCCATGCAGAAAAACTCTCAGAGGCTGTAATGGAACCGCTGACCCACACTGTACTTGTGGACTTCCGTCAGTATACGGCTTCCTCCCAGTCGTGGACATAGATATCGAATTCTAGCCGCCCCCATACAAAGCTAGCCAACATCTTAGCTTGTATAAGTTTTGGACCCTTCCAGGATAAGAACTGTTTATTCAAACACAGGCACAAAGAGATATACACTGTGGGACAACCCCCCTCCCCCTTAGCAGCCAATCCACATACACATATACATCCCATAATAGATGAATCTTAAGGCAGACAGAAACAATAGAAAAATGGAATACAGGTACTTAACAATAACAAACCCCACCCACCTCACTATCTTGCAAGCGTCTATGAGACACTCCTGCAATATTCTAGCAATCTGTAAAGTCAAATTGTCTATCTCTATATATATCTCTTGAGGGACATTGTCCAGAAATATTATTGTCCCAAGTGAAAGAGGCCCTTCACTCTTTTAACACAAACCACACATATAGAACCCAGGATAACCGGGGTAACGTGAAATGCTGAGTCTGGTGTGGTTTTACAGTGAGTTTGATCTGGGGTTCTTGGTCACCCTGTGCCCCTAATAGACACAGAGTGACTTACACATATGAAGGGCCAGGGAAGCTGGACAAGGAGTTTCCTGACCTCTCTAAAGTAATCTGGGTTCCACGAGTCCCCCAGCCAAAGTGACTCTTGTCAGAGAGGCATTTTTGGTCTCAGCAGAGACAGGAGCAGCAAAATCCATGTCTGGGGTGTTTGATGCAGGTCCATCTTTATTCCTTTGATGGTTTGGAGACACCTCTGTCAGGAGTTTTGCCTCCATGTCTACAGAGGGGTCTTTAGAAAAGGTGAACCTGTCTGCCCTCAGGGCTTACACTATCTGCTGGATGAAGGTCAGGGTGACATGCTCACTCTCAACCCCCTGGCTGGTTGGCGTTGGCAATTCCAAGCCCTGACATGGAGGGAGAGGTGCCGAGGCAGATGGAGCCAGGTCTTCTGTTAACTGAGACTGCTGATCCACAGAACTTGCTGATGTCTGGCTGGCAAATTTCTTATTTTCAAACTTTTCTGTAAAAGCTCCACTTCTGGCTTTCAACTTTTCCAACAATAAAGTTTGCTTCTTTACCTTTTCCTCCATTTGATGTAACCCCGACTTCATAGCCAAAGGATTCTTACTCCAGGCCTGGCAGTATTTGTCTCTGAAAGATTTATGTTCAGCCTTCAAAACTTTAAGATAGGCCCGGAGCAAAAAAAAAAAAAAAATAGGCGCAGGGCCTCATGATAGGGTTGATAGGGGACACAGGAAAAGGAGGTAAGATAGGGTTAAATGGTGGGCTGTGGCTGGTGGTGCAGGAAGGGGATTGGATTAGGCCAGGTAGGGGTGGGGGCTCAGTGTGGCTGCATGGGGTGGGGCTCTTTCCGGTCAAGCAGAATCGTAGGATCAGCAGAGGAAGAAGGAGGAATCTGAGGAATCTGCTGTGCTGCCCCTGTTTTCGCTTAAGATGTCGGACTTGGACTCTTTGTTTGGGAGGCTGAGGGAGGCTGCCGCTTCGCGCGGCTCCTCCTGGCTGCAGGCGCAGGTCTCCTCCATGCTTGGCGGGGAGCCTGCGGCGGCCGGGGATGGGCGTTCCCGCGCTCGGAGGTCACGGCCTCCGGAGCGTTACAGCCCGCCGGTGTCCCCACGTGCTGAGCGCCTTTCCGGGAGCCCCCCTGTGGACCCTCCAGGCCCGCCGGCCCGGCGCTCTCCTGCCAGGACCGGCGGAGCGGCTGGGAGGAATCCCCCTCGTCGGCGGAGCACGTCCGGGCGGGGCCCTGCCCGTTCTTCCTCGCCGGCCCCGCCCGTTCGCCGGAATGCTGCTGGATCGGCGGCCGCCCCGACTGGTGAGGACCGATCGGTGGGGGCGGCTCAGCGTGGGAGAAGGACGTCGGCGGCCATCAGCCAGTCGGGCCGAGCGGCTGGTGGCTCCAGTCTGCGATCGCCACGGTCGGGGGTGGAGGCGGGAGTGGCGGACGTGGATGGCGGAGGATCGGGGCCTAGCGGGAAGAGGCCCAGGCGCGACGAGGCTGGACGGTCGTCAGGTCTGCGGCTGGGGGGGACTGGCGGTCGGCCTGGCCCCTCTGTGCTGGCTGCTCCTGCACCTGTGGAGGATCGGGACGATCGGGAGGAGCGATCAGAAGGGGAGCTGTCGGGCTCGGATGTCGGGGAGGTGCCGGTTCCTGTTCCAGCGGGGGATGCCGGATCTGCGGCGGCGGGGCCTAGCCCTGCCCGGCCTGGTGAGTCCTTTAATGTTCAGTCTTCCTTGTTGTCTGTGTTGCAGGCTTTGTCTGGGGGGTTGGGGACTGGGCCTGGACGGGGGGGGGTCGGGGGGACGCCTCTGGGGCCGGGGGTCCCATCTGCCCCGGGGGGTGCGCCCGCAGTTGCGGGCGCCGAGGTCGGGCTGGAGGGTTTGCTGGCGGGGCTGCGGTCTCTGGTGCAGCGCTTTGACGGGGTGTCGGCCGGCGGTTCCCCGACCGCGGCTTGGGGTCGGGGGACGGCCCCTCGCTCGGCTCCGGCGGGCGCAGGTGTGCTGGGGGCGGCGGCTGCGGCTGCCGCCCCAGAGGTGCCTGTCTCGGCGCCGGTGGTGGCGCCGCCCGCGCAGGTGGGGGGGGATAAGGCTGCGGATCCCAAGTCCACAGGTAAGGATGCGGATGCGGTTCGGCTCGCGGATGCGGCGAAGTGTGAGGTTTATGTCTGCTTTGAGGGGCCCTTAGGGGCTCACCTCAAGCCCGAGGTCAGGGAGAAGATCTGGAATGACGAATACGTGGAGATCTTCACGCTGCTTCCGTTGGAGAAGTTCAACCTGGATCGGGTGAAGCCGGAGGAATCCAAGAAGGAGGATGAGGAGCGGCGGCGCTACAGGTTGATTCCGCGCACGTTTAGCAATTGGCTGCAGGCTTTCGCCATCTTTGTGAGTGTGGTGGGGGAGAAGAGGCCGGAGCATTGCTCCGCCTTGTTCTGTTATTTGGACGCCATTGGCGAGGCGTACCGGGTTTATGGCGGGGTTGCTTGGCTTCGGTATGACGAGCAATTCCGCCAGCGCAAGGCGGTCCGCCCTGCTCTGCGTTGGGACCATAAGGACATTAGCCTGTGGATGCGCCTCATGACGTCAGCGCGGGCGTTGTCTTCCTTTTTTCCAGGGACGGCCGGAAGTCAGAGTGCCCCGGGACAGCCGGCCGCAAAACGTTGAGGGTTTTGTTGGCAATTTAACGAGGGGACTTGCAAGTTCGGGTCCTCGTGCCGCTTTAAGCACGAGTGCTCCGGCTGTGGGGGTGCACACCCCCTCTCCCGTTGTTTCAAGCAGGGCAAGTCACGCTCCGGAGATGCTCAGCAGAAGAGGGATGACGCCGGTGATGGTGGAAAGGATGCGTCCTTTTCTAGGTAGGTATCCGGATCGGGCGGCTGCTCGCTTGCTGGAGGCTGGGTTTTCGGGGGGTTTTGTTATTCCTTGTGCCATGTCCGCCGTTCCCCCGGTGGCGGACAATTTGCGATCGACCCGGCTTAACCCCGGGGTGGTGTCGGACAAACTGGCTAGGGAGGTTGCGTTGGGCCGCATGGCGGGGCCTTTTCCTCGGCCCCCTTTGGCCGATTTGGTGGTCTCCCCTTTGGGGTTGGTACCCAAGAAGGAACCTGGCAAGTTCCGCTTGATTCATCACCTGTCCTTTCCCAAAGGGGGGTCGGTTAATGACGGCATTGATCCTGAGGCCTGTGCGGTGTCTTACACCTCTTTCGATGCGGCCATATTTTGGGTGAGTCAGTATGGGCGGGGTGCGCTGATGGCAAAGACGGACATCGAGGCCGCTTTTCGGCTGCTTCCCGTCCATCCCCAAAGCTTTCGTCTGTTGGGCTGCCGGTGGCTGGGTTCCTTCTACGTGGACTTGTGCTTGCCCATGGGCTGTTCGATCTCGTGCGCTTCCTTTGAACAGTTCAGCTCGTTTGTGGAATGGGTTGTGCGTGAAGTGGCGGGGGTAAATTCTGTCATCCACTATCTGGATGACTTCCTGTGTGTGGGCCCTCCTTCGTCTTCGTTGTGCGGGGTTCTGCTGGCCACTGTGCAACACGTGGCGGAGCGCTTTGGCATTCCGCTGGCGGCGGATAAAACGGAGGGCCCTATGACGGTGATTAGTTTTTTGGGGATCGTGATTGATTCCGAGAACATGGAATGTCGCTTGCCCGAGGACAAGCTGCGGGATCTTAAGTCGGAAATTTGCTTGCTGGTGGGGAAGCGGAAGGTGCAGCTTAGGCGGCTGCAGTCTCTCCTTGGGAAGCTGGCCTTCGCGTGTAGGATTATGCCGATGGGCCGGGTTTTCAGCCGACGTCTGTCGGCGGCCACGGCGGGAGTGCGGTCGCCGCATCACTTTGTGACGTTGTCCGCGGATCATGTGGATGATCTGCGAGTTTGGCATGTCTTCCTGACGTCATTCAACGGGCGGTCACTTTGGCAACAAGGCCCGGTCAGCAGCTGCGATCTCGAGTTGTACACGGATGCGGCTGGCTCTACGGGTTTTGGCGCCTTCCTCGGTGGTCGGTGGTGTGCGGAGCGGTGGCCGGCGGCGTGGAGCGAGGCTGGATTGTTGCGGAATTTGGTTCTGTTGGAACTTTTTCCGGTGGTGGTGGCGGTGGAACTATGGGGGGCGGAGTTCAGGGACAAGAAGGTCCGGCTGCATTGTGATAACTTGGGCGTGGTGCAGGTTATCAATCGGCATTCCGGTTCGTCTGCGCCGGTAATCAGGTTGTTGCGCCACTTGGTCTTGCGTTGTCTACAATTTAATGTTTTCTTGTATGCTGTTCACTTGCCCGGGGTGGAGAATTCGGTGGCTGATGCTTTGTCTCGGTTTCAGCAGGTCCGTTTTCGGGAATTGGCGCCGGAGGCGGACCGCCAGGGGGAACCTTGCCCGCCGGAGCTGTGGCACATTGTGTCGGGATCGCCGCTGGTTTGCTCCGGAGGTCGCTGAGTGATGTCACGTGGGTTGCGTATTCCAAGGTATGGAGGGAGTGGTCGGTCCTGCTGGATTGGGTCGGGGCGGATGCGGTGAGTATGTCTTCTCCGTCTCTTGTGCTGTATTTTCTGTGCTTGAATTTCGAGCGGGGGGTGTCGGCGTCGGCCATCGGCCGTAAGCTGGCGGGTTTGGCCTTCCTGTTTAAGGTTTGGGGCCTTCCGGATGTTACGAAAGACTTTGTGGTCCGCCAGGCGTTGAGGGGTTATAGGCGGGGTTCGCGTCGGCCGGATGGCCGTCGCCCGATATCGTTCGGGATGCTGGGGGAGTTGGCGCGGCAGGTGGGCTGCTCCTCTCCGTACGAGGCATTGTTGTTCAGGACGGCCTTCGTTCTGGCTTTTTTTGGGGCGTTCCGCATTGGGGAACTGGTGAGTGCTAATAGGAAGTCTCCTGGGGGCCTTTTGGTGGGAGAGGTGAGTTGCTCCGCTGATGCGGTGGTGATTTTTCTTCGGAGGTCCAAGACCGACCAGGCAGGCAGAGGTATGTATGTTCGTTTGTACGGGGTGGGGGGTTCTCCCCTCTGCCCGGTGGCGGTGGTTCGGGAGTTTCTGGGGGCACGCCCCCCGGTTGGGGGGTCTTTCCTAGTACACCTGGACGGGTCGTCTTTGTCTAGGTTCCAGTTCAGGGCGGTTTTGGATAAATGTTTGGCTGTGTTGGGCTACCGGCCCGGGGATTATTCTTCGCACTCCTTCCGCATCGGGGCGGCTACGGAGGCTGCCAGGTGGGGTGTGGACGATTCTGTGTTGAGGCGTATTGGTCGATGGGAGTCTAACCGTTTCAAGTTGTACGTTCGTCCTCATTTGTTGTGATTTGTGGTACGTCGGGGGGCTCTGTTGTGTGTCTGGTTTTGTCATGTTTTCTTGCTGTTTCATTACAGAGGGAGCTGCATGCCTGATCTGGATCGTGGGGCATTCTTATGTGTTCTGGGGGGCCAGGAGGGCTGAGGTGCGGCCCAACGGGCGCCAATTGGGTTTTTCTCGGGAGGAGGCTGTTGTCCGCTGGATTGGCGTGCCGGGTTTGCTCTGGTGCAAGGTCCTTCCGGAAGTGCATCGTTTTGCGCGGCTGGACCGAGCCCCGGGCGTCCTGGTTCTGCACGCGGGGGGCAACGATCTGGGGGTCCGCTCCATGCGCCTGCTCATACGAGATATCAAGTTTGATTTTCTCAGGCTGCGCACCTCCTTTCCCGACTTAGTTATAGTTTGGTCGGACATTGTGGGGCGGTCCTCTTGGCGTTTTGCCAGGTCCGCTGCGAGTCTGAACAAGGCCCACATTAAGGTGAACAAGGCTGTTGGTCGTTTTGTTTGCCGTAATGGGGGAGTGGTGGTTAGGCATGAGGAGCTGGAGGTGGACACGTGGCGTTACCTGCGGAGTGACGGTGTGCACCTGAATGCTGTGGGTACCGACTTGTGGACTCTTGGGATTCAGGACGGAGATCAACGGGCTCTGCGAGTGTGGCGGGGCTCACAGGTGTAAGGGGTCACACCTGTGAGCTGTGGCGGTTGGGGGTCTTTGGAGGCGGTAACAGGTTTTTTGGTCAGTGCATAGGGTGACCCATCTACGGTATGGAGCCCTATAGGGTATCCCGGTTAAGAGGGGTTTAACCGGGATGTGTTAACAAAGGGTATCAGTGGAAAATGTGTTTGTTCCTGAGCTGGTGTCTCGCGGCTGGGGACCGTTGGGTTTTTGGATACTGATACCATTTTTGAATTGGATTTTGGTGCCTCCCAAGACCAACAACCCCTGATTCTCTTATGTGTACTGGAGTATTTATGGTTTACTGTTTACAATGTTTTAAATTGGTTGTTAATAAAATGGCCTAACAGGCCACAATTTTATCCAAAGTCGTTGTCAGTATCATTTGTTTAGAAGGATTAAGAAAGGGGTGGTTTATGCTAAGATCAGGAGTGGGCATCGGTCATACCCTAATCAAGATAGGCCCGGAGCAAAAAAAAAAAAAAAAAATAGGCGCAGGGCCTCATGATAGGGTTGATAGGGGACACAGGAAAAGGAGGTAAGATAGGGTTAAATGGTGGGCTGTGGCTAGTGGTGCAGGAAGGGGATTGGATTAGGCCAGGTAGGGGTGGGGGCTCAGTGTGGCTGCATGGGGTGGGGCTCTTTCCGGTCAAGCAGAATCGTAGGATCAGCAGAGGAAGAAGGAGGAATCCCCGCCCTCCCGCCCTTTGAGTTTGGAATTTCGGAATGTGAACGTGGTGGATGTCGATTCGGATTTGGAGTTGGGATTATTGGGGTACTGTTGTTGTTTGTGGCGGTTGGGGGTCTTTGGAGGCGGTAACAGGTTTTTTGGTCAGTGCATAGGGTGACCCATCTACGGTATGGAGCCCTATAGGGTATCCCGGTTAAGAGGGGTTTAACCGGGATGTGTTAACAAAGGGTATCAGTGGAAAATGTGTTTGTTCCTGAGCTGGTGTCTCGCAGCTGGGGACCGTTGGGTTTTTGGATACTGATACCATTTTTGAATTGGATTTTGGTGCCTCCCAAGACCAACAACCCCTGATTCTCTTATGTGTACTGGAGTATTTATGGTTTACTGTTTACAATGTTTTAAATTGGTTGTTAATAAAATGGCCTAACAGGCCACAATTTTATCCAAAGTCGTTGTCAGTATCATTTGTTTAGAAGGATTAAGAAAGGGGTGGTTTATGCTAAGATCAGGAGTGGGCATCGGTCATACCCTAATCAAGTTTCTCCTCAGCTCTTCCAATTGCCCTAAAACGATCAATAATCTTCTGTCTGTAAATGTCCAAATCCTCACCAGAGCTTGGACCCACAGTTAGATCCTCAACCTCTTCCTCACTAGGCCCTGTGCCATCAGGGGGATGCCTCCCAGGGCATCCCCCAGGATCAGGCATTGTTCCTGGGCCAAGCAAGCAGGCAAGGTCTAGGTTTAAAAACGCTGGTTCTCAGAGAGAACTCCTTTAGTGTGTCCTCCTGCTTCTCCCACTGACCACCAATGTAAGAAACATTCTTCCCCCCAGGGCCGGACTGACCACTGGGCAGACCGGGCATATGCCCGGTGGGCCGAGGCCTCCGCCATGATCTGACAGTGTGTCAGTCAGTGTGTGTGTCCCGGCCGTTGCCGCTGCTGGCCTCTCTGCGGCCGATTCTGCTGACAGTCTGGGCCGCGCTACCGCAATCAGGCTGCCCGGCGCCCGCTGTCCCTGACTCCCTGCCTCTCCGCGGCCGATTCCACGGAGAGTCTGGGCCGCATTACCCCACAATCTGGCAATCCGCCGGCCGCCGCTGTCCCTGACTCCACACTCCTAAGCTCCGCAGCGGCATCCAGCATAGCTGCGTAGCTCAGGAGGGGGTGGGACCGTGAACTGTCAGGTGACTCTGAGACTGAAGGCCGGGGGTGGAGCTAGAGGGGCCCCTGCTTGCCTTGTTGTCGGGAAGGAGCGGGAACTTGGAAGAAGTGAACAGCGCCGCACCGCACCGCACCGCAGAGTGACACTGACAGACAGTCTGTTTGACTGAGTGTGGACTGGAATCACTGACTGTCGACGAGACAACAACACCACCGCACCCACCCACGACGACCACAGGAGCCAAGGCCTGCTGCAACAGCAACAACAAAAAGGTAAGGAAAGTGTCCTCCTGCATCCCATGTCCTCCTCCTCCTGCATCCCATGTCCTCCTCCATCCCATGTCCTCCTCCTCCTGCATCTCATGTCCTCCTCCATTCCATGTCCTCCTCCTCCTCCATCCCATGTCCTCCTCCTCCTGCATCTCATGTCCTCCTCCATCCCATGTCCTCCTCCATTCCATGTCCTCCTCCTCCTCCATCTCATGTCCTCCTCCATCCCATGTCCTCCTCCTCCTCCATCCCATGTCCTCCTCCATCCCATGTCCTCCTCCATTCCATGTCCTCCTCCTCCTCCATCCCATGTCCTCCTCCTCCTGCATCTCATGTCCTCCTCCATCCCATGTCCTCCTCCATTCCATGTCCTCCTCCTCCTCCATCCCATGTCCTCCTCCATCCCATGTCCTCCTCCATCCCATGTCCTCCTCCTCCGGCATCCCATGTCCTCCTCCATTCCATGTCCTCCTCCTCCTCCATCCCATGTCCTCCTCCATCCCATGTCCTCCTCCATCCCATGTCCTCCTCCTCCTGCATCCCATGTCCTCCAGCATCCCATGTCCTCCTGCATCCCATGTCCTCCTCCTCCTGCATCCCATGTCCTCCTCCTCCATCCCATGTCCTCCTCCTCCTGCATCCCATGTCCTCCTCCATCCCATGTCCTCCTCCATCCCATGTCCTCCTGTATCCCATGTCCTCCTCCTCCTGCATCCCATGTCCTCCTCCATCCCATGTCCTCCTCCTCCTGCATCCCATGTCCTCCTCCATCCCATGTCCTCCTCCATCCCATGTCCTCCTCCTCCTCCATCCCATGTCCTCCTCCATCCCATGTCCTCCTCCATCCCATGTCCTCCTCCATCCCATGTCCTCCTCCTCCTGCATCCCATGTCCTCCTCCATCCCATGTCCTCCTCCTCCTGCATCCCATGTCCTCCTCCATCCCATGTCCTCCTGCATCCCATGTCCTCCTGCATCCCATGTCCTCCTGCATCCCATGTCCTCCTCCTCCTGCATCCCATGTCCTCCTCCATCCCATGTCCTCCTCCTCCTGCATCCCATGTCCTCCTCCATCCCATGTCCTCCTCCATCCCATGTCCTCCTCCATCCCATGTCCTCCTCCTCCTCCATCCCATGTCCTCCTCCATCCCATGTCCTCCTGCATCCCATGTCCTCCTCCTCCTGCATCCCATGTCCTCCTCCATCCCATGTCCTCCTCCTCCTGCATCCCATGTCCTCCTCCATCCCATGTCCTCCTGCATCCCATGTCCTCCTCCTCCTCCATCCCATGTCCTCCTCCATCCCATGTCCTCCTGCATCCCATGTCCTCCTCCTCCTGCATCCCATGTCCTCCTCCATCCCATGTCCTCCTCCTCCTGCATCCCATGTCCTCCTCCATCCCATGTCCTCCTGCATCCCATGTCCTCCTCCTCCTCCATCCCATGTCCTCCTCCATCCCATGTCCTCCTCCTCCTCCATCCCATGTCCTCCTCCTCCTCCATCCCATGTCCTCCTCCTCCTCCATCCCATGTCCTCCTCCTCCTGCATCCCATGTCCTCCTCCTGCATCCCATGTCCTCCTTCTCCTGCATCCCATGTCCTCCTCCTGCATCCCATGTCCTCCTCCTGCATCCCATGTCCTCCTGCATCCCATGTCCTCCTGCATCCCATGTCCTCCTCCTCCTGCATCCCATGTCCTCCTCCTCCTGCATCCCATGTCCTCCTGCATCCCATGTCCCCCTGCATCCCATGTCCTCCTCCTCCTGCATCCCATGTCCTCCTCCTGCATCGCATGTCCTCCTGCATCCCATGTCCTCCGGCATCCCATGTCCTCCTCCTCCTGCATCCCATGTCCTCCTCCTGCATCCCATGTCCTCCTCCTCCTGCATCCCATGTCCTCCTCCTGCATCCCATGTCCTCCTCCTGCATCCCATGTCCTCCTGCATCCCATGTCCTCCTCCTCCTGCATCCCATGTCCTCCTCCTCCTGCATCCCATGTCCTCCTCCATCCCATGTCCCCCTGCATCCCATGTCCTCCTCCTCCTGCATCCCATGTCCTCCTCCTGCATCGCATGTCCTCCTGCATCCTCTGTCCTCCTGCATCCCATGTCCTCCTCCTCCTGCATCCCATGTCCTCCTGCATCCCATGTCCTCCTCCTCCTGCATCCCATGTCCTCCTCCATCCCATGTCCTCCTGCATCCCATGTCCTCCTGCATCCCATGTCCTCCTCCATCCCATGTCCCCCTGCATCCCATGTCCCCTTCCTCCTGCATCCCATGTCCTCCTCCATCCCATGTCCCCCTGCATCCCATGTCCTCCTCCTCCTGCATCCCATGTCCTCCTGCATCCCATGTCCTCCTGCATCCCATGTCCTCCTCCTCCTGCATCCCATGTCCTCCTGCATCCCATGTCCTCCTGCATCCCATGTCCTCCTCCTGCATCCCATGTCCTCCTCCTGCATCCCATGTCCTCCTGCATCCCATGTCCTCCTCCTCCTGCATCCCATGTCCTCCTCAATCCCATGTCCCCCTGCATCCCATGTCCTCCTCCTCCTGAATCCCATGTCCTCCTCCTGCATCCCATGTCCTCCTGCATCCCATGTCCTCCTCCTCCTGCATCCCATGTCCTCCTCCTCCTGCATCCCATGTCCTCCTGCATCCCATGTCCTCCTCCTCCTGCATCCCATGTCCTCCTGCATCCCATGTCTTCCTCCTCCTGCATCCCATGTCCTCCTGCATCCCATGTCCTCCTCCTCCTCCATCCCATGTCCTCCTCCATCCCATGTCCTCCTGCATCCCATGTCCTCCTCCTCCTCCTGCATCCCATGTCCTCCTCCATCCCATGTCCTCCTCCTCCTGCATCCCATGTCCTCCTGCATTCCATGTCCTCCTCCATCCCATGTCCTCCTCCTCCTGCATCCCATGTCCTCCTCCTCCATCCCATGTCCCCCTGCATCCCATGTCCTCCTCCTCCTGCATCCCATGTCCTCCTCCATCCCATGTCCTCCTCCTCCTGCATCCCATGTCCTCCTGCGTCCCATGTCCTCCTCCTCCTGCATCCCATGTCCTCCTGCATCCCATGTCCTCCTGCATCCCATGTCCTCCTCCTCCTGCATCCCATGTCCTCCTGCATCCCATGTCCTCCTCCTGCATCCCATGTCCTCCTGCATCCCATGTCCCCCTGCATCCCATGTCCTCCTCCTCCTGCATCCCATGTCCTCCTCCATCCCATGTCCTCCTGCATCCCATGTCCTCCTCCTCCTGCATCCCATGTCCTCCTGCATCCCATGTCCTCCTGCATCCCATGTCCTCCTGCATCCCATGTCCTCCTCCTCCTGCATCCCATGTCCTCCTCCATCCCATGTCCTCCTGCATCCCATGTCCTCCTCCTCCTCCTGCATCCCATGTCCTCCTGCATCCCATGTCCTCCTCCTTCTGCATCCCATGTCCTCCTGCATCCCATGTCCTCCTCCTCCTGCATCCCATGTCCTCCTCCATCCCATGTCCCCCTGCATCCCATGTCCTCCTCCTCCTGCATCCCATGTCATCCTCCATCCCATGTCCTCCTCCTCCTGCATCCCATGTCCTCCTGCATCCCATGTCCTCCTCCTCCTGCATCCCATGTCCTCCTGCATCCCATGTCCTCCTCCTCCTGCATCCCATGTCCTCCTCCTCCTCCATCCCATGTCCTCCTCCTGCATCCCATGTCCTCCTCCTGCATCCCATGTCCTCCTGCATCCCATGTCCCCCTGCATCCCATGTCCTCCTCCTCCTGCATCCCATGTCCTCCTCCATCCCATGTCCTCCTGCATCCCATGTCCTCCTCCTCCTGCATCCCATGTCCTCCTGCATCCCATGTCCTCCTGCATCCCATGTCCTCCTCCTCCTGCATCCCATGTCCTCCTGCATCCCATGTCCTCCTGCATCCTGCATCCCATGTCCTCCTCCATCCCATGTCCTCCTGCATCCCATGTCCTCCTCCTCCTTCTGCATCCCATGTCCTCCTGCATCCCATGTCCTCCTGCATCCCATGTCCTCCTCCTCCTGCATCCCATGTCCTCCTCCATCCCATGTCCCCCTGCATCCCATGTCCTCCTCCTCCTGCATCCCATGTCATCCTCCATCCCATGTCCTCCTCCTCCTGCATCCCATGTCCTCCTCCATCCCATGTCCTCCTGCATCCCGTGTCCTCCTGCATCCCATGTCCTCCTCCTCCTGCATCCCATGTCCTCCTGCATCCCATGTCCTCCTCCTCCTGCATCCCATGTCCTCCTCCTCCTGCATCCCATGTCCTCCTCCTCCTGCATCCCATGTCCTCCTCCTCCTGCATCCCATGTCCTCCTGCATCCCATGTCCTCCTCCTCCTGCATCCCATGTCCTCCTGCATCCCATGTCCACCTGCATCCCATGTCCTTCTCCTCCTGCATCCCATGTCCTCCTGCATCCCATGTCCTCCTCCTCCTGCATCCCATGTCCTCCTCCATCCCATGTCCTCCTGCATCCCATGTCCTCCTCCTCCTGCATCCCATGTCCTCCTGCATCCCATGTCCTCCTCCTCCTGCATCCCATGTCCTCCTGCATCCCATGTCCTCCTCCTCCTGCATCCCATGTCCTCCTGCATCCCATGTCCTCCTCCTCCTGCATCCCATGTCCTCCTCCATCCCATGTCCTCCTGCATCCCATGTCCTCCTCCTCCTGCATCCCATGTCCTCCTGCATCCCATGTCCTCCTCCTCCTGCATCCCATGTCCTCCTGCATCCCATGTCCTCCTCCATCCCATGTCCTCCTCCATCCCATGTCCTCCTGCATCCCATGTCCTCCTCCATCCCATGTCCCCCTGCATCCCATGTCCCCTTCCTCCTGCATCCCATGTCCTCCTCCATCCCATGTCCCCCTGCATCCCATGTCCTCCTCCTCCTGCATCCCATGTCCTCCACCATCCCATGTCCCCCTGCATCCCATGTCCTCCTCCTCCTGCATCCCATGTCCTCCTCCATCCCATGTCCTCCTCCTCCTGCATCCCAAGTCCTCCTCCATCCCATGTCCTCCTGCATCCCATGTCCTCCTGCATCCCCTGTCCTCCTGCATCCCATGTCCTCCTCCTCCTGCATCCCATGTCCTCCTCCTCCTGCATCCCATGTCCTCCTCCATCCCATGTCCTCCTGCATCCCATGTCCTCCTGCATCCCATGTCCTCCTCCATCCCATGTCCCCCTGCATCCCATGTCCCCTTCCTCCTGCATCCCATGTCCTCCTCCATCCCATGTCCCCCTGCATCCCATGTCCTCCTCCTCCTGCATCCCATGTCCTCCACCATCCCATGTCCCCCTGCATCCCATGTCCTCCTCCTCCTGCATCCCATGTCCTCCTCCATCCCATGTCCTCCTCCTCCTGCATCCCAAGTCCTCCTCCATCCCATGTCCTCCTGCATCCCATGTCCTCCTGCATCCCCTGTCCTCCTGCATCCCATGTCCTCCTCCTCCTGCATCCCATGTCCTCCTGCATCCCATGTCCTCCTCCTCCTGCATCCCATGTCCTCCTCCATCCCATGTCCTCCTGCATCCCATGTCCTCCTCCTCCTGCATCCCATGTCCTCCTCCTCCTGCATCCCATGTCCTCCTCCTCCTCCTGCATCCCATGTCCTCCTGCATCCCATGTCCTCCTCCTCCTGCATCCCATGTCCTCCTCCTCCTGCATCCCATGTCCTCCTCCTCCTGCATCCCATGTCCTCCTGCATCCCATGTCCTCCTGCATCCCATGTCCTCCTCCTCCTGCATCCCATGTCCTCCTCCTCCCATGTCCTCCTCCTCCTCCATCCCATGTCCTCCTGCATCCCATGTCCTCCTGCATCCCATGTCCTCCTCCTCCTGCATCCCATGTCCTCCTCCATCCCATGTCCTCCTCCTCCTGCATCCCATGTCCTCCTCCATCCCATGTCCTCCTCCTCCTGCATCCCATGTCCTCCTGCATCCCATTTCCTCCTCCTCCTGTCCCATGTCTTTCTGCATCCCATGTCCTCCTCTTCCTGCATCCCATGTCTTTCTGCATCCCATGTCCTCCTCCTCCTGCATCCCATGTCTTTCTGCATCCCATGTCCTCCTCCTCCTGCATCCCATGTCCTCCTGCATCCCATGTCCTCCTCCTCCTGTCCCATGTCCTCCTGCATCCCATGTCCTCCTCCTCCAGTCCCATGTCCTCCTGCATCCCATGTCCTCCTGCATCCCATGTCCTCCTGCATCCCATGTCCTCCTCCTCCTGTCCCATGTCCTCCTCCTCCTGTCCCATGTCCTCCTCCTCCTGTCCCATGTCCTCCTGCATCTCATGTCCTCCTCCTCCTGTCCCATGTCTTTCTGCATCCCATGTCCTCCTCCTCCAGTCCCATGTCCTCCTGCGTCCCATGTCCTCCTCCTCCACCCATGTCCTCCTGCATCCCATGTCGTCCTCCTGCATCCCATGTCGTCCTCCTGCATCCCATGTCGTCCTCCTGCATCCCATGTCGTCCTCCTGCATCCCATGTCCTCCTCCTCCTGCCCCATGTCCTCCTGCATCCCATGTCCTCCTCCTCCTGCCCCATGTCTTCCTGCATCCCATGTCCTCCTCCTCCTGTCCCATGTCTTTCTGCATCCCATGTCCTCCTCCTCCTGTCCCATGTCTTTCTGCATCCCATGTACTCCTCCTCCTGTCCCATGTCTTTCTGCATCCCATGTCCTCCTCCTCCTGTCCCATGTCTTTCTGCATCCCATGTCCTCCTCCTGTCCCATGTCTTTCTGCATCCCATGTCCTCCTCCTCCTCCTGTCCCATGTCTTTCTGCATCCCATGTCCTCCTCCTCCTGTCCCATGTCCTCCTCCTCCTGTCCCATGTCCTCCTCCTCCAGTCCCATGTCCTCCTCCTCCAGTCCCATGTCCTCCTGCATCCCATGTCCTTGTCCTCCTCCAGTCCCATGTCCTCCTGCATCCCATGTCCTCCTCCTTCAGTCCCATCTCCTCAATCCCAGGAACATAAAGGTGAACAGTTCTAGTAAATGCCGTTCCTCCTGTCCAGGAGTGAACAGCTGGAGAACAGGGGAGGGTTGGGCCTACAGCTGTTTGTGAGGGCTAGTGAGGGGCAGGACCCCCACACATAGTGCCAGTCTGCGGAGAATGGCGGAGCTTGCAATTGAATGGTATTGCAAGGACAGGTGGCAACCCTACCCTGTTTGGGGCCCCTCGGGATGCCTGGGCCCCCTACATGTGTATGGGCTGTACCCCCCCTGATGGCAGCCCTGTCCACAGTTTACCATATTAGTCAACGTGGCCCAACAATTTGCTGGTAAAACAGGTGCTGAGACATATCAGCAATACAGATTATTAATGAAGACATTTCATTAACACTGAAGTGCCGACACGACATTATGTAGGCAAGTGTGTGGGCCAGGCCACAGACAAAGCCTGCCGGGACCCGCTGCTGAATCTTTGAGACCCTGTAGGGGGAGGAATACTTATACCCCCCTATTGCTGGCCAATGCTTATACCTTCTATCTCACCAATGCTTATACCCTCTATTGCTGGCCCTGTGGTACATCAAAAAACTAAAGGGTGAGGTTTTATGTCTCTGAAACACCCACAAAAAAACAAGAGGAGGACCCCTACTGATTGATATGCAGCAAAAAAGATTTCAATGTGCATCACTCACCATTACACATCTATTTCAGGGGAGATGGAGGCTGGTGTCTTCACAGGGGATTCTCATGTATAAATCTGTATCCTTTCCAGGTAGCCAACATGGTCTCTGTGCCCTTTTATATATTTAGTCCATGTAGAAGATACCAAAGAACTTCTCACAAGGACACTCTCTGCTTCACCCACTCTTCATTATTTCATCAGTAGCCAAAAAAACAGCACATTTTGAAAACAACTTGAAAGCCAACATCCATTTTAGGAAATCTGCTTTCTTGTCTCCCAGTGAAATAAAGAAGAGCAGGTGAAGGCAAGAGTGCCCCTGTGAGATGTTCTCCACCCTTCCTAATGGGGATAGATACAAGAAATAATGGACATGCCAGTAACTGCAGGTGATAGGAGTTAGGAATGGATGAAAAATGTAATAAGTGAGTTTGGTGGAATTGTTTAAAGGTGAATTCCAGGTATGGCTATTTTCTATATAGGTACATTTCTCCAGCTTGGACCACGTGTCACCGCTGGGATTTGTGGTTCTGGGTGGCCTCTGGCAGAGCAGTGTTCTAGTCTGGAACTTCTGGCTTAGCAGCAGGCAGGCCGCAGGCGTAAAAAACAGAAAACAGCTGCACACTGTCACTGCTAGAAAATATGTGCCATACCAGTTTGCTTGTTACATGTGATGTGACAGCCAGGTGCACATTTTCAACTTGAAAATGTGCACCTGGCTGTCACATCACATGTAACAAGCAAACTGGCATGCCGCATGGCACATGTTTTCTAGCAGTGACAGTGTGTGTGTAGCTGTTTTCAAAACAGCTACACACTGTCACTGCTAGAACATGTGCCATGTAAGGAAAGGGCACAAAAACAAACACAACACTGCTGGGATTTGTGGTTCTGGCCTCCGGCAGAGCATTGTTCACTTTTGGCTTAGCAGCAGGCAGGCTGCAGGCGTAAAAAAAACAGAAAACAGCTACACGCTGTCACTGCTAGAAAACATGTGCCATGCCAGTTTGCTTGTTACATGCGATGTGACAGCCAGGTGCACATTTTCAACTTGTAACAAGCAAACTGGCATGGCACATATTTTGAGGTGTGAAGGTGCAGGAATTGGGGTGATCTGAGGTGTGATAGTGCAGGAATTGGGGTGATCTGAGGTGTGATAGTGCAGGAATTGGGGTGATCTGAGGTGTGATAGTGCAGGAATTGGGGTGATCTGAGGTGTGATAGTGCAGGAATTGGGGTGATCTGATGTGTGATAGTGCAGGAATTGGGGTGATCTGAGGTGTGATAGTGCAGGAATTGGGGTGATCTGAGGTGTGAAGGTGCAGGAATTGGGGTGATCTGAGGTGTGAAGGTGCAGGAATTGGGGTGATCTGAGGTGTGAAGGTGCAGGAATTGGGGTGATCTGAGGTGTGATGGTGCAGGAATTGGGGTGATCTGAGGTGTGAAGGTGCAGGAATTGGGGTGATCTGATGTGTGAAGGTGCAGGAGTTGGGGTGATCTGATTTGTGAAGGTGCAAAGCTCACTTGATTTCTTACTATTATTCAAGCGGTTTACAGCAGTTACTTTATATGAAGTTGACAATTGTTTTTTATGTATCTGGCACTCCCAATTTCTTTGAAAACATTTTTCGGCACACTGTGCCCAAAAAGGTTGTCTACCCCTTGATTAGAGTAACCCTCATCCTGTGCTGCTTCATACTATTTTTAGGACTCAACCATCAAAACAGGATTTAAAGTAAGACAAAAAAAACAGCATCATATGGCAGCTCTGATCTAAATTGGACCCAATCTATCAGATTAGACTAAAAAAGGTACCGTAATCGAATCCACACATCCTGGAACATTAAATCCTGTCATCAACCATCCCGACGAACGTCACGCCCCGCAATGCCCCAGTCACCCCCCCGTCACGCCCCCCCCTCCTGGGCTGCTCAGTCCAAAATGCCCGGGCCTTTTTTTTGTCCCAGTCCGGGCCTGCTTCCCCCTAACTACCAATGTAAGAAACATTCTTCCCACTGACCACCAATGTAAGGAGCATTCTTCCCACTGATCACCAATGTAAGGGACATTCTTCTCACTGATCACCAATGTAAGGAGCATTCTTCCCACTGACCACCAATGTAAGGAGCATTCTTCCCACTGACCACCAATGTAAGGAGCATTCTTCCCACTGACCACCAATGTAAGGAGCATTCTTCTCACTGATCACCAATGTAAGGGACATTCTTCACACTGACCACCAATGTAAGGAACATTCTTCTCACTGACCACCAATGTAAGGAGCATTCTTCTCACTGATCACCAATGTAAGGAGCATTCTTCTCACTGATCACCAATGTAAGGGACATTCTTCACACTGACCACCAATGTAAGGAGCATTCTTCTCACTGATCACCAATGTAAGGAGCATTCTTCTCACTGATCACCAATGTAAGGAGCATTCTTCTCACTGATCACCAATGTAAGGGACATTCTTCACACTGACCACCAATGTAAGGAACATTCTTCCCACTGACCTCCAATGTAAGGAGCATTCTTCCCACTGATCACCAATGTAAGGAGCATTCTTCCCACTGACCACCAATGTAAGGAGCATTCTTCTCACTGATCACCAATGTAAGGGATATTCTTCACACTGACCACCAATGTAAGGAGCATTCTTCCCACTGATCACCAATGTAAGGAGCATTCTTCCCACTGACCACCAATGTAAGGAGCATTCTTCTCACTGATCACCAATGTAAGGGATATTCTTCACACTGACCACCAATGTAAGGAGCATTCTTCCCACTGACCACCAATGTAAGGAGCATTATTCTCATTGGCCACCAATGTAAGGGACATTCTTCCCGCTGATCACAAATGTAAGGAGCATTCTTCCCACTGACCACCAATGTAAGGAGCATTCTTCCCAATTTTGTTTATTAAAAGTCTTGCAATCAATAAGCATAAAATCAATATACATAAATAAATATATACATATTTACATGAAAAGGGGAAAAAAAAAATACATAGCAAATTCTGCTCTCAAATAAAGACTGCCTTTACAGCAAAAACAAAACTCACATCATGAAACACATCATTACCGGGAAAAATAATCTTAATAAGACTCACACCACCACACCAGACATCAAACCTGCGAGGTCAAGAAACAAAACCACCCCCATTATGCATGCAGCCCTTCATCAAAAATGAAGATATTAACCAACAAAAGCTAAGGGCGTGAAAGAAATAGCATAGGAAAAAAGCTTTTCACCCAGAGATGGACAGTTCACCAAAAGCAGGTCTGATATTCCTCCACGCCCTTATCCAGACCGCTCGAGGCTCCCTGCCCTTCTCAAGACCCCGAAACTTCCCAACCTCACCAAGAATATCGTACACCACCACCTCGACAGGGAGGACTTTCTTCCGCAGGGTAATCTGGCACCGTGCATTCCACGTGAAGTAACGGACAACTATACTAACTAGTAAAAAGTGTATCCAAATCAAAATCCCAGCGAGTCGGGAATGCCCCGTACACCCACTCCGCATAACTCATGCGATAGAGAAAGGGGATGCCTAGAGCCCTCCCCACCCTTTTATACACCTCTATGTTAAAGGGACACTGGAGCAAAAAGTGGTCCATAGACTCCACTTTACCAACACACTCCGCTCTAGGACAATCCCGATCATCCACAGGGCGATGCTTCAGGTTCCCTCTCACATAGAGCCTTCCATGGAAAGCGAGCCAGGCTTGATCCCTAAACTTCAAAGGGATTCTTCCTAAGTTAATTAAACGCAACCCCTCCCTCATTACGGGGCCTGGGCAATCCCTTAAGGTCAGCGACACACTGAAAGCAGAGCCCAAAATCCTCTTCTCCAGAAGCTTTCTGGGGAGGGACTTGATATCCCCCACTGTCACCTGCCACTGCCTAAGTATTTTCAGACACGGGGCAACATAAGCCGGAAGCTTGCCATGTCGGACTCTCAGACTTTTCACTGGCCCGCCATCTTCCCAGCATCGCAGAAAAGGCCTAAACCAAGATTGAAAAATACCCACCCATCCCGGCGGGGTCTCTGCTAACATATTACCAAGATTATACTTTAAAAAAAGCAGAGAAAAGAAAACTATAGGGTTGACCATTCCTAGACCACCCTCCCGCCTGGACAGGTAAGTTACATTGCGTTTGATCAGGTTCAGCCTATTTCCCCATAACAGTTGGAAAAAGCAGCTGTACACCCTTGCATAGAGAGATTCCGGCAAGATACAGACAAAGCTGACATATAAAAAGATTGGGATCAGGTAAGTTTTAATCAAGTCAACCCTTTCCCTCAAGGAAAGTTTCCATTTCTTCCAGCTTGCCACCTTGGCATTGGCATTCAACAACCTGCTTTCCCAATTTCGATGACCATAGTCACCAGGACCAAATTTGATGCCCAACACTTTAATTTCCTGCTGGGGCTCTGGGAAGGCATCCGGAAGTTCGAAGCTTTCACCCTCCTCACCCATCCAGAAAACTTCACTCTTTTCATGATTGATTTTAGAGCCAGAAGCCTCAGTGTACTGCTCTATCACAGAGACCACCTCCTGCGCCTCCTCCATCCCAGAGATAATAACAGACACATCATCGGCATAGGCCACGACCTTCAAAGGCGGCACACCAGCAATGCCCAAAGGCACCCCACACAACGATCCACTCTCTAACCTTCTTATGAAGGGGTCGATTGCGAATACATATAGCAGGGGGCTCAAAGGACACCCCTGGCGCACACCAGAGCCAACCTCAAAAGGCCGTCCAACCCAACCATTAACAAGTGGGAAGCTCTCAGCCCCTTTATATAATGTTTACAGCCAATCAATAAACCTCCCCTGCAGGCCGTATCTACCAAGTAGCAAATACAGGTACTCATGATTGACTCGATCAAAAGCCTTCGCCTGATCCAATGCCAGCAAGTACTTTCTCCATCCAGCAGCCCTGCATCGCTCCAAAGCCTCCCGGACAGCTAAAATTGCTGAAAAGGTACTTCTGCCCTGGACCGAGCAGTGCTGATGATTGGACAACAAATCGCCTGCTACTGACGACAAGCGCCAAAAAAGAATCTTCGCCAAGATCTTTCTATCAACATTGAGAAGACTGATGGGGCGCCAGTTCTCAATTATTGAGGGGTCTTTACCTTTTGACAGAAGAATCACAGCGGATTGCCTCATGGAGGGAGGGAGAGAACCCTCTTCTAAACAGCTGTTATAAACCTCCGCTAAAAAGGGAGCCAGAATGGACTTAAAACACTTGTAAAATTCAGCTGTCAACCCATCTGGCCCAGGCGACTTTTTGGTAGCCAGCTTCTCTATAGCACGAACTACCTCATCCGCTGAAATTGGTTCTGTCAAATCCATCAAAGGCAATGTATCGTTTCCCAATCCTGGAGTAGAATCCAGAAAGCTTTCCATCCTGTCCCGACTAAGGTCCTTTCTTCCCAGAAGGTCTGCGTAATATGACCTGAAGATCTCCAGGATCCCTGATCTGGACTTCACCAGGGAACCCGTACTATCCCTCAGACCTATGACCGTCTTAACTGCTATGCCTTGCTTACAGTTCTGGTAAGGATCAGGCGAGTGATATTTCCCATAATCTCTCTCCAGAACCAAGGAGGCATGCCGGTCGTATTGACACTTCCTAAGAAGAAGCTTTACCTCCGAGATCTCCCCTGGATCTCCTCCATACGAGACAAGACGATCAAGCTTCCTCCGCAAATGCTGGTAGGCAATATACATACCAAGCTGCTTCTTCTTACTTATGGCCTTGAAAAGTCCAATCGCCCTTTGTTTCACAAGCTCCCACCACTCTGACTTACTGCTGCAAAAGTCCAGAATAGAAACCTGTGCCTGAAAAAAATCCTCAAAGGATTGTCTTACCTCTACATCTTCCAGGAGAGCCGAATTCAGTTTCCAGGTACCCCTTCCCCTGGGTGGAGTGTCCGAGGCATTCAGAGTCACAGACAGCATACAGTGGTCAGAGAACTCCACCGCCCTCAACTCAGGAGCCGAGAAAGCAGAGTTCTCCTTTAAAAAAAACCTATCTATCCTACTCTGACTATTCCCTCTCTGAAACGTGAATCCCGTGCTGCCAGGGCAGTGCTTAATGTGCACATCTACCAGGCCTGCTTGTCTAACCATATCTCTAAGAAAAACGCTATCATAACCCAGCCTGTCTATGGAGACCCTCCTGTCTTCAGGCCTAATTATGGTGTTAAAGTCACCTCCAAAGACAACCTGCTGGGATGTAAAAAGGAAGGGCTTGATCTTTGTGAAGAGGCATTTCCTGTCCCATTTTGACTGCGGTCCATAGATATTGATCAGGCGCAGGTCCTGCCCCCTAACAGAGACGTCTAAGACCATGCATCTCCCCATTTCTACCTCAATTATCCGCCGGCACGTTACCATATCGGTTTTAAAAAGAACCGCTACTCCGCTGCAAGGCTCAGCCGCAAGAGACCAAAAGGAGGGACCGCATCTCCACTCCCTTTTTGCTAGATGGACATCGGCCAAAGTATTGAGCCAGGTCTCTTGCAAAAATAAAATCTCAGCATCAAAACCACTGAGCAAAAATAAGGCAATATCACGAGCTCTTGCAGATTTCACGCTGGCGACATTAATGGTCGCCACCTTTATCAGAGCGGGCACTGCCATCAGGATGATTGGGGTAGTCGTTTCTTAACCTCCACCACACTCTCATCACCCGAAACAGCTCTCTTTACACTATGTGACTCCCCCTCATCCATAGATGATAAACAAATAGATAAATCCGACACCAACTCCTCCCCTGATAAAACCGAAAATGTGTTGCCAAGAGGAACCCCTCCTGGCTCTAACTGTAAGGAAGAAACGACCACTTTACTGGTCTTCCTCTTCTTCTTTTTCTTCCTCTTTGTCCTCTCCCACCCCTCCTCATCCGAATCCTCCACAACAGAGGGTGAGACATGGGACATGGACACCCCTCCCTCAACCCCATCGACCCCACCACCATCCAGCACCCCTGCACCCTCTTGGCCGCGTTTGCGGTGTCGAGAGACAGGGACTGGAGGTGGAGTAGGCCGAGGGGGAAGATCCACTATACCCGCCCCCCCAGCAGCTTCCGCTAGTCTGGAGGATCTACGCACAGTAGATGTAGGAACAACCACAGGAGGGACAGACTCAGGGACCACATCACCAGAGGAAACAAAATCTGACACAACAGACACAGGAAGGACAGACTCAGGGACCACATCACTAGGGGAAACAGAATCTGACACATTAGACACAGGAGGGGCAACAACAATTTCCTCTCTAACTTCAGCTGCTTCATCTTCTTTATCAAGCCTCTGCAGCTCAGTCTCCAATCCTGGCAAGTTATGCAGTGCCTCTGGGCACTGGCTATATGGATGACCCAGCTGCTGGCACAAATTGCACCGAATCTGGGTGCATTCTCTGGCCAAATGGCCTAAATCCTGGCACAGTGAGCACTTCTTGTGGGTGCAGGACGATGCAAAGTGGCCTTTATCACCACATTTATTGCACACCTTAGGCTGACCTTGGTAGAAAATGGTCAGCCTATCCCTACCCAGAAAGGCTGAGCAGGGAAGGTGCTGAACTACATCGCCCAGCACCCCCAATTTTAGTGACACTGTCCAGGCCCCTGTCCATATCCCATGCTCATCAAGGACCTTCCGCAGTGGAGTGAGGACCTCGCCATATCGGCGTAGCCATACTAATAAATCAGCCTCTGGTATGGATTTGTTACGCACCAAAATGGTCACTGATTTTATCAGAGGCTGCCTTGAAATCACTTTTGGCACCAAACCACTCCACTGCTGAAGGCCCTTGCACCTCCTAAATCTCTCCCAGAAGAGATCCAAACTTTCAGGTTTTACAAACGACAAATCAAATTCATAACTCCCCACCGGGCAAATTAAAGCAAAAATATCACAGGCTTTAAACCCCATTTCCAAAATCAACTCAGCCACCCTCCCCCTTACTGGTGGAGTTCCATCCCCCACCCACCTCAACTGTACCACATTCCTCCTCCTATACCCACCAAACCTCCCTGAATTTTGACTAATAACAGAATTCCCACCACCCACCCTGGTGTGACTCCCCAAAGCTGAAGCATAGCTTCCCACATTCCTCCCAGCAGAAAATCCATCAGTTTTTTTTAAATTATCTGACACACACTTAGCAGATAACGATTGCACAGATTCGGGATTGATCTGTGCAATCGAATCTTTCCTCTGCTGAGCAGGAGGAGAAATGTCATTTTTATTTTTCCCAGCATTACTAACCCCTTCACCACCACCCACCACATTCATTGCTTTAACATTAATGTCATTTTTTATACTTGCTGGGATATTTATTATTGCTGTTGTCTTCACAGCAGAATCCATAGCTGCTGCTGCACTGGTAAAAACTCCAGCTGTCATCTTCTCTTCCACTAGGACAGGGTTTTCAGCTGTGGAAATAGCATTCTGTTTTAACACAGCAACAGGTGAAACATTGCAGGAGACTTCCATAGCTGCTTCCACTTCACTTCCAACACTGTGTTGATCCCCTCCCCCACCAGCACTCAGCTGGTCAATCAGCACTGGAAGACTGGGAGGCTCAGGTGAACATGAAGCATGCTCTTTGGAGCTGGCAGCCATATTGCTTGCTGTGGGACTACTGGTCTCAGCCAGACCAGCAAAATCCATGCCTGGGGTGTTTAATGCAGGTCCATCCACATTCATCTGATGGTCCGGGGATTCCACGGTCAGGGATTTTCCTTGCATGTCTGTCGGTTTTTCCACAGCGGTAACTCCAATAGGTAGCTGTATGCAGAGCTCCTTCTCACCTGGGACACCATCCACTACAGCAGATGGGGCAGACATGTTGGATGGCAGCATGGTGTACTGGGATTTCTCCACCATTACTGGCTTTGCTGGCTTGTATCTCCTCTGCCCATCCTCAGGGATTTCTGATGGATCATCAGAAAAGACAAACTTGTCTGCTTTCAGGGGTGACTCCATCTGCTGGATGAATGTCAGGGATCCATGTCCACTCTCAACCCCCTGGCTGGTTGCCGCTGGTGATTCCCAGTTCTGGCATGGGGGGAGAGGCGCAGAGGCAGATGGAGCCTGGTCATCCATTAAATGAGGCTGCTGATCCACAGAACTTGCTGATGCTTGGCTGGTAAAACGCCTCTCATTGTCAAACTTTTCTTTAAATGCTCCACTTCTGTCTTTCAGCCTTTCCAATAATAAAGATTGTTCCTTTACCTTTTCTTCCAATTCCTGTAACTCAGGCTTCATGGCTGTGCGATTTTTACTCCAGGCCTGGAAATACTTGGTTTTGAAGTTGTGTTCAGCCTTCAAAACTTTAAGTTTTTCTTCAGCCCTCCCAATCGCCCTAAAACGATTGATAACCTTCTGGCTGAAGACATCCGCATTCTCACCGGGGCCTGGACCCACAGACAGGTCCTCCACCTCCTCCTCACTAGGCCCCGTGTCATCAGGGGGATCCCTCCCAGGGCCTCCCCCAGGATCAGGCATTGGTCCTGGGCCAAGCTAGCAAGCAAGGCCCAGGCTTGAAAGGGGCTGGATCTCACAGAGAGCTCTTTGGGTGTGTCCTCCTCCTTCTTCCCACTGACCACCAATGTAAGGAGCATTCTTCCCACTGACCACCAATGTAAGGGACATTATTCCCACTGATCACCAATGTAAGGAACATTCTTCTCACTGGCCACCAATGTAAGGGACATTCTTCCCGCTGATCACCAATGTAAGGAGCATTTTTCCCACTGACCACCAATGTAAGGGGCATTTGTTAGGGTGCTGGTAGTAACCTGATGGCAGAGATAGGCCCCGATGTCCGCTAGAGGGCGGAGCTTGGACGGGAACCCCCAAGGTAAGTGACACAGGCTAGCCCGAAGTGCGGAGTCTAAGTATCCACCGGTTTTCGCCAGAGCCTCTGGTGGTGAGGATGGACTTCGCTGCGTGTGGATACCAGGTCGCGGTCCTCAGGGTCGCCCCACCAAGGTAGAACTGATCAAGGTCCAAAGGCAGGTAAACAGACAAGGGAGATCTGAGAGAATGGTCAAACAAGCCGGGGTCAGGACGGGAAGCAGACGAGCGGAGTCAGGAACAAGCCAAAAAAGGTCTACAGGAAATCAGCAGGAAACAGGTCACAGGTTCAGGAACAACGGCAGGAGCTGAAGACAAGACAGCAAAGACACAGAGCTGCTGAGGAGTTTAAATAAGCAGCCTGTTGCCAATTATTGCAATTAAGCCTACACTGGGTTAACCCTTTGGATGGCAGACTCATGACAGCACATCAATGTGCTCAGGGAGCGTTCCTAACAGCATTCTTCTCACTGGCCACCAATGTAAGGAGCATTCTTCCCGCTGATCACCAATGTAAGGGACATTCTTCACCCTGGCCACCAATGTAAGGAACATTCTTATCACTGGCCACCAATGTAAGGAACATTCTTCTCACTGGCCACCAATGTAAGGAACATTCTTCTCACTGGCCACCAATGTAAGGAACATTCTTCACCCTGGCCACCAATGTAAGGAACATTCTTCTCACTGGCCACCAATGTAAGGAACATTCTTCACCCTGGCCACCAATGTAAGGAACATTCTTCTCACTGGCCACCAATGCAAGGAACATTCTTCACCCTGGCCACCAATGTAAGGAACATTCTTCTCACTGGCCACCAATGTAAGGAACATTCTTCACCCTGGCCACCAATGTAAGGAACATTCTTCTCACTGGCCACCAATGCAAGGAACATTCTTCACCCTGGCCACCAATGTAAGGAACATTCTTCTCACTGGCCACCAATGCAAGGAACATTCTTTACCCTGGCCACCAATGTAAGGAACATTCTTCTCACTGGCCACCAATGTAAGGAACATTCTTCACCCTGGCCACCAATGTAAGGAACATTCTTCACCCTGGCCACCAATGTAAGGAACATTCTTCTCACTGGCCACCAATGTAAGGAACATTCTTCTCACTGGCCACCAATGCAAGGAACATTCTTCACCCTGGCCACCAATGTAAGGAACATTCTTCTCACTGGCCACCAATGCAAGGAACATTCTTCACCCTGGCCACCAATGTAAGGAACATTCTTCTCACTGGCCACCAATGTAAGGAACATTCTTCACCCTGGCCACCAATGTAAGGAACATTCTTCACCCTGGCCACCAATGTAAGGAACATTCTTCTCACTGGCCACCAATGTAAGGGACATTCTTCCCACTGACCACCAATGTATGAAGCATTCTTCACATTGGCAACCTACACACGATAATGATGAGGACTAACAGCTGCATGGGACATTATTCATCACTTTGTGTAACAGGCCTAGGAATTGTATTTTTCTTGACATATTACTCTTATTACTCTGATGGGTTTGGACTGTGACATCAGTCTGTATGTGGCAGTATCCGTTCATGTGTCTCCCCCTCTTATTAAATTAAATATGTTTTTTTCCACCGCACTCTACTGCTCATTAAGATATTGTATTTCCTATGATTGTCTGAGGATGTTGGTGCGCTCTCAACAGCAAATAGCATTAGAGAGTCATTAGAAGATCAGTTACATTGGAGAGGTCCAGACAGATCACAGCTCTGCCAGAGAAACCCTGCAATGTCTCTTCTATAGAATCCATGTACAATCCCATCCCCCTGAGCCCCCTTCACCCGAATCTGGAATGTCACTGCTGCAATTTTTTTCCTATTATACCTAAATTGTATCTCTGCTCTAGCTAATTTATTTTTTTCAGATTTGGATGGAATATAGAAGAATTAGGACCTCCATCCAAATCTAAGGGAAATTTTTGGCTAGACGCACACTTTTACCCTTTTCATAACAATCCAATTGGTTTAATATTTTGCGTACACATATTAAAAAAAGCACATTTTAGACAAGAAAATACACCTTAAAGCCCAATACAAGATATTTTTTTTTCTGAAAACAGAGACTCTGTAGAATAAAAAGGCGGTAGTATGATTTTTTTATGCAAAAAAAATACTTTCAAATTATTTTAACCAGTTCCAGTCCAGCATTCCACATCCAGTCTTGGCATTCTACTTCTAAAAAAGCATTTTATTGCTAGAAAACGACTTTTAACCTGTCAGGAGCATTTAGCGCTCATGATCCTCAATCCAGCATCTTGGTTTTGCCTATGGCGTTTTCCTTCTCAGTCCGTCCAACTGAAAGGTGGTTGATGTGGCCAGTGTCTGGGTGGAGACTAAACCTGATATAAACCAGCCAAGCTTGTAGTCTCATGCTTGTGATAGAGTGTGTAATACCTGATCAAGGTACCTGTTTGTCTGCCCTGCATTGCTAAACTGGATTTCCTTGCTGACAACCTCGGATCGGATATCGACTATTCTCTGAACCCTGCCTGCCCTTTCACTTCGGACAATGACCCTGACTATTCTGAACCTTTCCTGTTTGCCAACTGCAAGTACCTATTTGCATTGCTCAGTTAGCGCCTGCTCTGGCATGGTGGCCAGGCACTATAGCATTGTGTATAAGTCCTGGGGGCAACCGAGTACCGGTAGGTCTGCTTGCCTTATGAGAAAGGAGGCTGCTATAGGTGAAGAACACACAATCTAGCTATAGTGTCTGACCATTTAAATCAAGGCCCTAGAGGATAAAATGGTGGGTGTTGCATATTTTTATGTCACACAATATTTGTGCAGTGGCTTTTCAAAAGCAAATTTTTTGGAAAAAAAAAACTTTAATGCATGTTAATGCTCAAAAACGCAATATAATTCCCAATTGTCTCAAATATAAAAGATGATGTTACGCCAAGTAAGATGCTTTAAAAGCCTTTACAGGTTACAGAGGAGGTTTGGTGCTAGAACTATTGCTTGCGTTCATGGCAATGCTTGACATGTGGGGTGCGATCACTGTTTACATATACACTATATTACCAAAAAGGCATCCCAGTCTTAGTCCATAGGGTTCAATATTGAGTTGGCTCCCCCTATAACAGCTTCAACTCTTCTGGGAAGGCCGTCCATAAGGTTTAGGAGAGTGTCTATGGGAGTGTTTGATCATTCCCCCAGAAGTGTATTTGTGAAGTCAGGCACTGATATTGGACAAGAAGGCCTGGCTCACAGTCTCCGCTCTAATTGAAAAAAAAAAACAACAACTGGTTACTGTCCACACCTGTAACTGGTCTCTGTAGCAAGGAGCATTGGAAGGGCAATGCATATAACAAGACAAACAGATTTCTAAGCTCTGTGGCTTACGCATGTATTTGCAAATGTGTGCAACTAAAACCCTGTTTTTAAAGTGGAGTTCCACCCTAAATTTATACTTACCTCCATCTTCTCGCTCCGGGTCACCTGAAAAACAAATGGATAATCGCATTTTTTTTTTTTTTTTACTTACCTCGTAGAGAAGAAAATATACTTACCTTACTTCCTTCTTCCTCCCCTCGGCGGCCACGGCCCGTCGTCACTTCCTGGCTTTGCAATGATTCCTGGGAGCTGAACGTCATCGCTCCCAGGAATCATTGCGCCTGCACCGGCCCCGACGTCAGCTCCGGTGCAGGCGCGTCATCCCCTTCTAAACAGCTTCTGGGCATGCCCAGAAGCTGTGGAGGGATGACGCGCCTGCACCGGAAGTGACGTCGGGGCCGGTGCAGTGCATCGTTGGACCGAAGAAGACGGAAGAGGACGCAGAAGAGGATCGCGCTGGCTTCAAGCTGCCCACACCTGAGATGGCAGCGCTGGACAAGACTTTTTCAAGGTAAGTATTTGTCCTAACAGGTAAGTGCAACCCAGGACAGATCAGAGGCTAGCCATTGTGGAATGCACTAGCCCTGACTGTCCCGGGGGTATTTTTTATTAAAAAAAAGTATTCCCAGGGTGGAACTCCGCTTTAACACATACTGTTGGACAGGTCAATTCGGTTGGTCGCAGATTGGTCGGTTGGAAATCTGTTTGTCTTGTTATCCGCTCTAATTGAACCCAAAGGTGTTCTATCAAGATGAGGTCAGGACTCTGTGCAGGCCAGTCAAGTTCCTCCACCCCAAACTCGCTCATCCATATCTTTATGGACCTTGCTAGGGGACACAGTGAGGAGAAGGCCGTCTACAAGGTTTAGGAGTGTCTATGGGAATGTTTGATCATTCTTCCAGAAGCACATTTGTGAGGTCAGGCACTGATAATGGATGAGAAGGCCTGGCTCACAGTCTGCACTCTAATTCATCCCAAAGGTATTCTATCGGGTTGAGGTCAGGACTCTGTGCAAGCCAGTCAAGTTCCTCAACCCCAAACTCGCTCATCCATATCTTTATGGACCTTGCTTTGTGCACTGGTGCGCGGTCATGTTGGAACAGGAAGGGGACATCGCCAAACTGTTCCCACAAAGTTGGGAGCATGAAATTGTCCAAAATGTCTTGGTATGCTGACGCCTTAAGAGTTCCCTTCACTGGAACTAAGGGGCCAACCCAACCCCTGAAAAACAACCCAACAGCATAATCCCCCCTCCACCTAATGATTAAGACCAGTGCACAAAGCAAGGTCCATAAAGACACGGATGAGTGAGTTTGTGGTGGAGGAACTTGAACTTAAAAATGTACATTTTGTGGTCCAATACATAGGGGGTGTAATTTTTTTTTCTAGAAATCTATTGTGCCAGGGGCAGTCATTAAAATTAGATATTAAACATTCCTAATTCCTTTAACCTTTTCATTGCCAGGTCCGTACACCATAGACAGCTTCTGCCTACAGCTAGCAAGGTCCGTACACCGGACCTCATTCCTCCTTGTGTTACATAGTTACATAGTTACACAGTAGGTGAGGTTGAATAAAGACAATAGTCCATCCAGTTCCACCTGTGTAGGTGTGTGTGGCTGTAATCATCTCTCATAGCCCTGAATGTTCTGATCCTTGAGATGTAAGTCTAATAGTCTTTTGAAAGCCACCATACTTCCCGCAGAAACCACCTCTTGTGGTAGAGAATTCCACAATCTTGTAGCCCTAACAGTAAAGAACCCCCCACGTTGCCTGAGGTTAAAGCGCTTCTCCTCTAATCGCATTGTATGCCCTCGAGTCCTCATGCAATCCCTTCGACTGAACAGCTTTTTTTCTAAGCTGAGATCCCCATTGAGATATTTAAAAATTGCTATCATGTCCCCCCTCAGACGTCTCTTCTCCAGGGAGAATAAATAAAGCGATTGCAGGCGCTCTTCATAATTAAGGTCCTCCAATCCCCTAATCAGTTTAGTTGCCCTTCTCTGGACTCTCTCCAGCTCCAACACATCCCTCCTGAGGACTGGCGACCAGAACTGGACAGAATACTCCAGATGCGGTCGGACCAGAGTTTTATAAAGTGGAAGGATTATAGTTTTATCTCTGGAATACATTTCTTTATGCATGCTAATATTCTGCTGGCCTTGGCAGCTGCCGCTTGACATTGCATGCTGTTGCCTAATCTATCATCAACCAAGACTCCCAGATCTTTCTCCATTTTTGATTCCCCCAAGGGTTTCCCTCCTAATGTGTTATATACTGACCGCGAGATTATATCAGAATTGTTCAGCAGACTTTGCTGAACAAAATCTTAACTCTCTGATCAGCTCTCAATCCGCTGATCAGAGCTATAACCCCGAAAAGGTGCACCCTTCCCCCGCAGCTGCCGCCACTGCTACACTAACACTTCTCCCTGCTTTACACCTCTTCCCCACCTAACTATTACCTAAAGCACCTCTCACTAGCTGTACACCAACCCCCCCAAACCCGGCACTGATCCGAACTCTCCCCCCCCCCCCCCAAAACACGATCCTCCCCTGCATCTTGCGGCTTCCCTCGTGTGCTCTCCCGCCGGCTTGTTTGCTGCAGGGGAGGCACATATATGCAAAATGTATTACCTCCCGGCCTCTTCTGTAGTGCCCCGCATTTAACAATCTCCCAGGACCCCTCCCCGTGCAGCAGCTGGCCGGCTTTCACTCCCCGCCTCCCGCTGGCTGCAGCTGCTGCTCGGGAGGGATCCCTGATCGCTGCCCATCAGGATGAAGAGTGGGGCGGGGGTTGGGGGGGCTGGTAAACATACAATATCTCACAAATTATTTGGGAGCCTTGGCTCCTCTCTGTGCCAATACGATGACATTTCCTCAATCTCCCTGCTGGAGGGGCTTCCCCAACGAGCGGATCGGCACGGTGAGGAGCCGAGGCTCCTAAATAATAAGAAAGAAGTTGCTGTATTGTGGACCTTTCAAGTGCAGGAATAACCCTGTTGCCGCTATCATCTTTCTTCCTTATGCATAGAAAGCTTGAAGACATTTGCTTCTCTGTGGCTACTATCTCAAGTTTGTGTGGTCTCAGGGCAGGACTTCCATGATATGGCTGTATAGTGCCTTGTGTGCGTCCCTCTTGGAACGGCTCTTGCAGAGAACCTCCCTTCATTCCACCCGGCTGGTTTGAGTGCTTTATGTCCTTCCCTTTGGGTCTGGCACCAATAGGATCTCCTGAGTAAGCTGTAAGCGAAACGCGTAGTGATCCTTTGGCATATGATGCACTAGAATCCTGGTCGGCCTGGACATGTGATACCATCACCGTATCTGTGCTTTTACATATACCAGATCTTGGCACATAATGGGCATGTGATGGGTTCTTGTGCTTTAGGAAGATGTCACACAGCCCTTTTCAATACATTTTCCATGTGTTGGTTTTTATTACTCTTACTATGTTGTAATAAATATTTTTTATTTTAATACAATTTTGAGTACTGGATTTTTCCTTATGGGATTTATGGTGGCTACCTTCAAAGTCCTACACAAGTGATTAACCACTTCTGGACCGGAAGGATTTTCCCCCTTAATGACCAGGTCATTTTTTGCGATTCAGCACTGCATTATTTTATCTGACAATTGCGCGGTCATGCAACGCTGTACCCAAATAAAATTGATGTCCTTTTTTTCCCCACAAATAGAGCTTTCTATTGGTATTTGATCACCTGTGCGGTATTTATTTTTTTGCGCTATAGCGCTATAAACAAAAAAAGAGCGACAATTCTGAAAAAAAAAATATATATATATTTTTCACATTCTGCTATATAATAAAATTATAAATAAATCAAAATTTTTTATCCTTTAGGCAAATTTGTTTTCTGCTACATATTTTTGGTAAACAAAAATCCCAATAAGTGTATGTTAATTTATTTGCGCAAAAGGATTTATGTCATTTTTATTTATTTTATTTTTTTTACCAGTAATGGCGACGATCAGTGATTTTTAGTGGGACTGCGACATTGTGGCGGACAGATCGGACCCCTAACTGACATTTTTGGGGGGACCAGTGACTTTACTACAGTAAGCAGTGCTAAAAATATGCACTGTCACTGTACTAATGACACTGGCAGGGAAGGGGCTAACACCAGGGACGATCAAAGGGTTATGTGTAAGCCTAGGGGGTGCTTTTTAACTGTGTGGGGGGCAGTGGCGACCGGTGTATTGAGGGCACAGGGGCACCGCCCCCCCATCCCTGCATGCAGATTAGGGGGCCGGACGCATGGAGCTTAATGTTTTTTTTTTTATTTTAAATCACCTGATTAGAGCCAGAGGCTCTAATAGGTTGATGCAAAGGGTGGAGCCGGGGCGTAGAGCAGTGCGCTCCGAGCCCACCCATTGTGTGACAATAGCGAATGAAAATTCGCTATTGTTACACCGATCCTCCTCCTGGCCAATCAGGAAGCACGTCCGATACGCACTTCCTGATTGGCCGCAAGCCAAACCCCATGCCATTGGCCGAGGAGGAGGCGGGAGCGGGAGGACTGGAGGAGACGCGCAGGGGGACAGAGTGAGGAGAAGCCGCCGCCAGGGGACACAGTGAGGAGAGGCCGCCTCCGGGACTGAAGAGAAGCCGCCGCCGCGGCTGCTCCAGGGCTCCAGGTAAGTGAACTGGTCTCGGGGGGGGCCCACACTGCATTGCCAGGGGCATGCACGCACGCTGGTCACTGCATTGATGGGGGCATGGCAAGCTGGTCACTGCATTGATGGGGACACGGCAAGCTGGTCACTGCATTGAAGGGGGCACGGCAAGCTGGTCACTGCAATGAAGGGGGCACGGCAAGCTGGTCACTGCATTGATGGGGGCAAGGCACGCTGATCACTGCATTGATGGGGGCACGGCAAGCTGGTCACTGCATTAAAGGGGGCATGGCAAGCTGGTCACTGCATTGAAGGGGGCACAGCAAGCTGGTCACTGCATTGATGGGGGCACGGCACGCTGATCACTGCATTGATGGGGGCACAGGACGCTGGTCACTGCATTGATGGGGGCATGGCACGCTGGTCACTGCATTGATGGGGGCATGGCATGCTGGTCACTGCATTGATGGGGGGCATGCTGGTTGCTGGTCACTGCATTGAATGGGGGCATGCTGTGGTAACTCTGCATTGAATGGGGGCATGCTGTAGTAACTCTGCATTGAATGGGGGCACGCTGTAGTAACTCTGCATAGATGGGGGCACACTATACTTTGATTACTGAAGGCCCCTTTCACACTTTTGTGACCTCAAAGTCACGCAATTTTTTGCCGCGTCTTTTGCCGCAAAGCAATGCCTATTCGATTCTTTCTGTTTGCGCCCCCCCCCCCCCCCCAAAAAAAAAATTTTTGAGCACCAGCCGCCACTGGTGGGGGGAGGGACTTGTGAAATGATCATAGAGAACTGTGATCCTATATAGAAGAATCACAGGAGCTCTCTGGTCATTCCAGAGAGAACAGCGGTCTGCTGTGTTTATAACAGCAGACCACCGTTCTCTCTCCACAGGGAGCAATCACGGGTACCCGGCGGCAATTGCGGCCGCTGGACCTGTTATACAGATTCCCCACTAGCTAATAGGGTCCCCCAGGATCGCTCCCGCGGATTGCTGTACAGGTACGGCGATTCACGCATCCAAGCCAGCCTGCCACAGTATATATAATATCTAATATATAATCACATGTGATTTCCCCCCCTGCTCCTGTGTGTGTAAAAAGGGATTAAAGCGCCATCTAGTCTGGTTAAATAATGTTCGGACTCAAAATACATATCTGGCAGCAAATCATGGCCGTTGGAGGAGATGTAGAGGCGGTCCGCCCCCCCAAGCCGACGCCCCTTTCGCCCTATACACACGGGGTCCCAGACCTTCTCCAGCCCTGTGAGCACCTCCAGCGGCCATGACTTTCTACCAGAAATGTAGTGTGAGCTCTAACATTGTTTAACCACTTTCCCCCAAATCCCATACCTGTATGTCATTCGGCTTCAAGGGGTTGTGGTGGGATGATATACGGCTGCAGGCATCAAGGGAAGGGAAGGAAAGTAAGGGAAAGGTCAAAGGAAAGGAAAAGAAAAGGAAAAGGAAAGAAAAAAGGAAATAAAAGGAAAATATAAAAGGAAATGAAAAAGGAAAGGAAAGGAAAGGAGAAAGGAAAGGAAAGGAAAAAGGAAAGGGGAAAAGAAAGAAAAGAAAAAAAAGGAAAGGAAGAAGGAAAGGAAAGAATAAAGAAAATGAAAGGAAAGGAAGAAGGAAAGGAAAAGAAAAGAAAGGAAAGGAAAGGAGAAAGGAAAGGAAAGGAAGAAGGAAAGGGAAGGAGAAAGGAAAGCAAAGGAAAAAGGAAAGGAAAGGAAATAGGAAAAGAAAGGAAAGAAAGAAAAGGAAAGGAAAGGAAAGGAAAGGAAAGGAAAGGAAAGGAAGAAGGAAAGGAAGGGAGAAAGAAAAGGAAAGGAGAAAGAAAAGGAAAGTAAAATATAGGAAAGGGAAAAGGAAATAGGATAAGAAAGGAAAGAAAGAAAAGGAAAGGAAGAAGGAAAGGAAGAAGGAAAGGAAAGGAGAAAGAAAAGGAAAGTGGAAAGAAAAGCAACAGAAAGGAGAAAGGAAAGGAAAGGAAAGGAAAGGAAAGGAAAGGAAAGGAAAAAAAGGAAAAGAAAAGAAAGAAAGAAAGAAAGAAAAGGAAAGGAAGAAGGAAAGGAAAAGGGAAAGAATAGGAAAGGAAAATCAAAGGAAAAAGGAAAGGATAGGATAGGATAGGAAAGGAAAGGAAACGAAAGGAATAGGAAAGGAAAAAAGAAAAGGATAGGAAAGGAAAGGAAAGGAAAAATGAAAGGAAAAGGAAAGGAAAGGGAAAGGGAAAAAAGGGAAAGGGAACAGGAAAGCGAAGGAAAGTAAGGGAAAGGTCAAAGGAAAGGAAAGGAAGAAGGAAAGGGGAGGAGAAAGGAAAGCAAAGGAAAGGAAAGGAAATAGGAGAAGAAAGGAAAGAAAGGAAAGGAAAGGAAAGGAAAGGAAAGGAAAGGAAAGGAGAAAGAAAGGGAAAGGAGAAAGAAAAGGAAAAGATAGGAAAGGGAAAAGGAAATAAAAGGAAAAGGAAAGGAAAAGAAAGGAAAGAATAGGAAAGGAAGAAGGAATGGAAAGGAAGAAGGAAAGGAAATGAGAAAGAAAAGGAAAGGAAGAAGGAAAGGAAAGGAAAGGAAAGGAAAGGAAAGGAAAGGAAAGGAAAGGAAAGGAAAGGAAAGGAAAGGAAAAGGAAAGGAAAAAGGAAAGGATAGGAAAGGAAAGGGAAAATTAAATAAAAGGAAAAGGGAAAGGAAAGTAAGGGAAAGGTGAAAGGAAGGGAAAAGGAAAGAAAAGGAAAAGGAAAGGAAAAGGAAAAAAGAAAAGGATAGGAAAGGAAAAGGAAAGGAAAAAGGTAAGGAAAGGAAAGGAAAAAAGAAAAGGACAGGAAAGGAAAAGGAAAGGAAAGGAAAAAGGAAAGGAAAGGGAAAAGGAAATAAAAGGGAAAGGTGAGGGGAAAGGAAAGGAAAGTAAGGGAAAGGTCAAAGGAATGGAAAAGGAAAGGAAAAGAAAGGGAAAAGGAAAGAAAAGGAAAGGGAAAGGAAATGAAAGGAAAGGGAAAAGGAAATAAAGGGAAAAGGTAAAAGGAAAGGAAAGGAAAGGAAAGAGGAAAGAAAAGGAAGAAGGAAAGGGAAAGAGAAAGGAAAGCAAAGGAAAGCAAAGGAAATAGGAAAAGAAAGGAAAGAAAAGAAAGGAAGGGAGAAAGAAAAGGAAAGGAGAAAAGAAAAGGAAAAGATAGGAAAGGGAAAATGAAATAAAAGGAAAAGGAAAGGAAAAGAAAGGAAAGAAAAGGAAAGGAAAGGAAGAAGGAAAGGAAAGGAAGAAGGAAAGGAAAGGAAAGGGAAAAGGGAAAGAATAGGAAAGGAAAAGGAAAGGATAGGAAAGGAAAGGGAAAATGAAATAAATGGAAAAGGGAACGGAAAGTAAGGGAAAGTTGAAATGAAAGGAAAAGAAAGGGAAAAGGAAAGAAAAGGAAAAGGATAGGAAAGGAGAGGAAAAGGAAAAAAAAAGAAAAGGATAGGAAAGGAAAAGGAAAGAAAAAAGGTAAGGAAAGGAAAGGAAAAAAGAAAAGGACAGGAAAGGAAAAGGAAAGGAAAGGAAAAAGGAAAGGAAAGGAAAATGAAAGGGAAAAGGAAATAAAGGAAAGGGGAGGGGAAAGGAAAAAGGGAAGGTCAAAGGAATGGAAAAGGTAAGAAAAGGAAAGGAAAGAAAAGGAAAAGGAAGAAAGGAAAGGAAAGAAAAGGAAAGGAAAGGAAAGAAAGGAAAGGAAAAGAAGGAAAGGAAAAGGAAAGGAAAGAGGAAAGAAAAGGAAAAGGAAAAGAAAGGAAAGAAGGAAAGAAAGAAAGAAAGAAAGAAAGAAAGGAAAGAGGAAAGAGGGAAAGGAAAGCAAAGGAGGAAGGAAAGGAAAGAGAAAGAAAGAAAGAAAGAAAGAAAGAAAGAAAGAAAGAAAGAAAGAAAGAAAGAAAGAAAGAAAGAAAGAAAGAAAGAAAGAAAGAAAGAAAGAAAGAAAGAAAGAAAAGAAAGAAAGAAAAAAGGAAAGAAAGAAAGAGGAAAGAGAAGAAAGGAAAGGAAGAAGGAAAGAGAAGGAAATGAAAGGAGAAAGGAAAGGAAAGGAAAGCAAAGGAAAAAGGAAAGGAAATAGGAAAAGAAAGGAAAGAAAGAAAAGGAAAGGAAAGGAAAGGAAAGGAAAGGAAAGGAAAGGAAAGGAAAGGAAAGGAAAGGAAAGGAAAGGAAAGGAAAGGAAAGGAAAAAGGAAAGGATAGGAAAGGGAAAAGGAAATAAAAGGAAAAGGAAAGGAAAGGAAAGGAAAGCAAAGGAAAGGAAAGGAAAGGAAAGGAAAGGAAGGGAGAGGAGAAAGTATATATCTACTGTATATCCTGTCTGATCAATGTTTATAAACAATGCTACTTTGTATCTCCCTATCTTCTGTCTGATCAATGTTTATAAACAATGTTACTTTGTATCTCTCTATCCTTTGTCTGAACAATGTGTATAAACAACGTTACTTTCCACCTTTCTATCCCTCACCTGATCAAAGTTACATTGTTTATAAACATTGATAAGGCAGGAGATATAAAAATACAAAGTAACGCTGTTTATAAACATTGATCAAACGGGAGATAGAGAGAGATACTAAGAAACATTGTTTATAAACATTGATCAGACAGGATATAGATAGATACATTATAACATTGTTTATAAACATTGTTCAGACAGGATATAGAGACATACAAAGTAACATTATTTATAAACATTAGGAGATACAATGTTATTTATTAATGATCATAAAGGAGATACAATGTTATTTTGTACCTCTCCATCCCTGTCTGAACAATGTTTATGTCATACTATGTCATACTGTCTTCTCTTTGACAGCAACAGCTTCTACAGCTGCATTTTGACAGTCAGGGAATTGCTGGCAGGGGCAGAAGGACACAAGTTGTGTATACTCTGTATAGGTGTTTTAAGCTCTCTTCACATGTCCAGTGTGGACAACTAGATAATAGTTTATAGAGGTCTCTACAGAAGATCAAAAAGAGTGAAAGCTGAGGAGGAAAGAAGGACAGAGGGATTTGGTTCCGAATGAGGAACAGCTGGGAGCTATGCTGATGGTAAGCTGGGTCCCGTTCCTCCATATACTTGAAGGATCATTGAGGAGCACCTCCGAAGCCTGAAGTGCTTTCCTATTGGCCATCATTGTGTTGGGTGTAAGAAGAAAGGATTTTCCTGCTCTGGGATTTGTAATCTCCTTCTGCCCCTGATACCCCCTGCCAGACAGCTCTGCCAGGTCCTTCTTGCAGACTGCACAGCATCTAAGAAGTACAGCTTGGTCCAAAACTGACTGATTGGACAAAGAAAGAGCAGCATAAAACAACAGTCATCCCTGTACTCTCTCCTCCTGTAGTCATGTTCACAGTGTTAGTCTGACAGCACTGTGCAAAGCCACAGAACCTCTGATTGACTCTGTGTACTATGTGTATCTTTTATATCTGCCTGGAGTTCAGCTTTAAAAATGAATTGTTGATCAGTAGAGGACAGACTCCTGATTTGACATCTTTGGAGGAATTTGAGGTTTTGGATTTATTGCCATGGCTCCCTATGGCTCCTGGCCCCTGGTGGCTCATTGACTGGCAATCACAATTATGGCACTTAGCCCAGGTATTACTTCCCTTTGTAGCTCTAGGAGCAGCACCATTTGATCCTGCCATCGGAGTAATCAGTCTCATCGTACATTGAGGGGATCACAGCTGACAAGGTCCTTATCGTCTTTCCCTTTCTCGGTCAAGGTTAGCGGCTCCTCAGATTGCAGAAAGTGTTTCGTGCTTCTTGAGGCCATATCTGCACACCCCACCCAGGGCCTGGAATGTGGAACCTAAACAGCAGCCAACCATCATTAGCTGCAAGAATTACTCTGTACCAAGGAGGGAATAATGATATCCAGACATGGAGCATGCTGCTTATTAGAACTGATGGATCAGATGCATTTTGTGTGGGCTTTACAGATCCATTGTACATCTAGTAAAATGGGGTGCAAACTTAGAACTTTTCAGTAAGAAAGAACAACAGCAAATCAGCCAAAAAGTTTCCTCCAGCCTTATTAGGACTCACATGGATCTGATTTTTCCTTCTAAAGTACATATACTGAAGGACAATTATATCAGGAACCTTGGTGTCCTTCCACAGTGTACAATGATTATATCAGGAACCTTGGTGTCCTACCACAGTGTATGATGATTATATCAGGAACCTTGGTGTCCTGCCACAGTGTACGATGATTATATCAGGAACCTTGAACCTGGCACAGTGTATGATGATTATATCAGGAACCTTGAACCTGGCACAGTGTATAATGATTAGATGAGGAACCTTGTTATACTACTACAGAGTATTATGATTATATCAGGAGCCTTGGTGTCCTACCACAGTGCACTATGATTATATCAAGAATATTGGTGCCCTGCCACAGTGTATGATGATTATATCAGGAACCTTGGTGTCCTACCACAGAGTATGATGATTATATCAGGAGCCTTGGAGTCCCACCACAGTGTACAAGGATTATATCAGGAACCTTGGTGTCCTACCACAGTGTATAATGATTAGATCAGAAACCTTGGTATACTACCACAGACTATGATGATTATATCAGGAGCCTTGGAGTCCCACCACAGTGTACAAGGATAAAAGCAGGAATCTCGCTGTCCTACCACAGTGTACAAGGATTATATCAGGAACCCTGGTGTCCTACCACAATAAACGATTATTATATCAGGAACCTTGGTGTCCCACCACAGTGTACAATGATTATATCAGAAACCTTGATTTCCTACCACAGAACACAATGATATAACAGGAACCTTGGTGTCCTGCCACAGTGTACAATGATTATATCAGGAACCTTGGTGTCCTTCCGCAGAATACAATTATTATATCAGGAACATTGGTATACTACCAAAGAGTACGATGATTATATCAGGAATCTTGCTGTCCCACCACAGTGTACAATGATTATATCAGGAACCTTGGTGTCCTTCCGCAGAATACAATTATTATATCAGGAACATTGGTATACTACCAAAGAGTATGATGATTATATCAGGAATCTTGCTGTCCCACCACAGTGTCCAAGGATTATATCAGGAACCCTGGTGTCCTACCACAATAAACGATTATTATATCAGGAACCTTGGTATTTCACCACAGTGTACAATGATTATAATAGGAACCTTGGTGTCCTACCACAGAACATAATGATATAACAGGAACCTTGGTGTCCTACCACAGTGAACGAAGATGATATCAGGAACCCTGGTGTCCTACCACAGAGTACAATAATTACATCCGAAACCTTGGCATCCTACAATAGTGTACAATGATTATATCAGGAAGCTTGGTGTCCTACCACAAGGTATGATGATTATATCAGGAACCTATGTATACTAACACAGTGCACTATGATTATATCAGGAACCTTGGTGTCCTACTACAGAGTACAATGATTATAAAAGGAACTTTGGTGTCTTACCAGTTACCACAGTGTATAATAATTATAGCAGGAAATTGGTGTCCTACCACAGTGAATGATAATTATATCAGGAACCCTAATGTAGCACTTACCCTGTAGGGCTTGCTGTATGATGACTTGTTGGGCCTCCTCTGATTACCAGCACACAGTCACTTAGGGAAAAGTTCACTCATCCCTCCATACTCCTGATGGCTCATCACACAATAAACAGTCCAGGGGGTTTTGGTTTTTAGTGTTTATTTTGGAATTTGAATGGGAGAAGGGAATAGTGGGATACTCCAACTGCAACTATTCACAATGGATAAGGACAACTCTCAATTGGCCTCACCAGGATGCTTGTGGAAGCAGCTGCACTGCTTAATCCATACTGCCACATGTATGGAAAGGTTTGAGTCTCCTTGCTCTTTTTTCTCCAGCAATAGACTTGGTGAATCTACATTATCTTTGGGACACTCACTAGCATCCACTTTACTGACACCCATCCACTGACTCTTCTAGCTGCAGGGGTGGCCCCCTCAGGTCAGGCTCCTTGACAAAGATCTGTGCTCACTGTACTGCATAATCAGATCCTCCAGTGTCTCCCCGTTCAGTCAGCTTCACCGGACCTCTGGGTTCAGTTCCTCATTGGCACTCTCTATGCCCTCAGGTTGACTACCTGAGGCCACATGGCACCTCTACAGAGGAGGAGGCAGCCACCCTCTCCTTCCGGGACTCTGCAATCCAGCTGAAAGACCCCAAGCACATGTGCTTCTGACTTTTATACAGTATACAGAAACCTTGGCATCCTACAATAGTGTACAACTGTACATCACTGTCGTATATGTTAGAGATATTTAAATGTATAATAATAATAGTGTGTGACCGGTGTGGAACATTAGAGTGTAAGCTGCTCTGGTGCAGAGACTGAGATATAAATATTTGTTAATAATAGTGTTTGACTTTGCACCAATGGAGCTTTCACTGTAATGTCCACAAAGTCACACACTATTATTTATTATATTATATTTTATACGCATAAACTATTTTTATATACAATATTTCACAATGCTGTACAGAGAACACTGAGCCAGTCAGAGGAGCTTGCATTCTAATGCCTGCACTACATTTTCACACTATTATTTTTGTACACCTACTGTACATCTCAGTGTTTGCACTAGAGAAGCTTACACTTTAATGTCTATACCCTGTATCCTTGAGAATGAAGAAATGATCCATTAGGGATCTTGGTGGTGGGTTTGGTCATTCAATGTCATCTTAAACCGTAGAGTAGTGCTACCCCCGTAGGATCCACTGGTGAATAGGCATCCCCAACCCTGCACAGCCAGGCACACCGAATTTCCACAGCACACTAGAGTCAGAAAACAGTCCAGCATCTTTGCTTGTTTTGTTTGATAGGGGTATTAAACTTGGATACTTAAAGGGGTATTATGGGATTCCAACTTGACTTTTCAGCAAAAGAAACTCTTCAGGGACAAAACTATATTCAGTCTATTTATACACTCCTCTTCTGCCTCCTGCACAAATCTTGCTTGCAGAAACACTCAGGCCCAGCTGGAACACTGTTTTGGGCACTCAACTAGATCCAGTAAAAGCCCTTTACAGGCAGGGACTGCGGACCCCTTTTGGTGTGTACAAAAAGTTCCAGTGTCCAGCTACTTTCCTGTGGCTACTGATCCCAGCACCACCTCATCAGGCACTGCCAGCCCACCTGGCTGCAGCTATCCCTTTCCCTAACCCTCCTTGTTAATCTTCCATGGTCCTCCCAGACTGACCCTACAACCATCTCAGACTGCCACTCCTCAGTCCTCTCAGGCTATCTCTCAGTCCTTCCTGACTATCTCACTCACAAGCCGCACAGCTGTTTTCTCTCCCTGGAGATCTCCTGGGCTTGCTCGCTGGCTCTTGCTGTCCCAATACCTGCTCCCATGCCACTGGACAGGATTCCTCCTTATGTTGTCAGAGGATCCTGCAGACCCGAGGTCACCACACCCTCCAGACTAGGGTTTTACCCTCAGGACCCTCCCACAGCCTCCTCAGCATTCCATCTCCAGCTTCCACTGAAACACCCCTGCCCCTGCTGGCCTGACCCAGAGTACTTAAGAGGTCCCTTTCCCTGCCAGCCCATTTGGTTGGGGCCCTCATCAATACTCCAGGCAGCATCTCCTAACCTCCCTTCCAGTCTTCTGGAAGCTTCGCAAGAGTTCCAGCAAGTAGGAGTAGGTAACAAAGATGCTGCCTGATGGGTCATCCAACCTCCCTGAGACATTCACCCTGACCCAGATTCAAAACACAGGCTTGGCTGCCATTTGGTTGGAGCCCTCATCAATACTCCAGGCAGCATCTCCTAACCTCCCTCCCAGTCTTCTGGAAGCTTCGCAAGAGTTCCAGCAAGTAGGAGTAGGTAACAAAGATGCTGCCTGATGGGTCATCCAACCTCCCTGAGACATTCACCCTGACCCAGATTCAAAACACAGGCTTGGCTGCCATTTGGTTGGAGCCCTCATCAATACTCCAGGCAGCATCTCCTAACCTCCCTCCCAGTCTTCTGGAAGTTTCGCAAGAGTTCCAGCAAGTAGGAGGAGGTAACAAAGATGCTGCCTGATGGGTCATCCAGCCTCCCTGAGTCACTCACCCTCACCCAGATTGAAAACACAGGCTTGGCTGCCATTTGGTTGGCGCCCTCATCAATACTCCAGGAAGCATCTCCGAACCTCCCTCCAAGTCTTCTGTAAGTTTCTCAAGAGTTCCAACAAGTAGGGGGAGGTAACAAAGATGCTGCCTGATGGGTTATCCAGCCTCCCTGAGTCACTCACCCTGACCCAGATTCAAAACACAGGCCTGGCTGCCATTTGGTTGGAGCCCTCATCAATACTCCAGGCAGCATCTCCTAACCTCCCTCCAAGTCTTCTGGAAGTTTCTCAAGCAGTGGCGGCCCGTGCATAGGGGGCGCCAGGGCGCCGCCCCCCCTAAAAAAAAGGGAAAAAAATGACAAAAAGAACAATAAAGTTATGAAAAAAAAATCGGTTCGCCGGTCTATGTGGTGGCTAAAGGGGGGGTGGGGTATACGACCCAGAAGAGCCGCCGATTGGCTGCCTTCTGGGGGCGTAACCTGGGCGTAGGAAAGAGCGCTTGGCCACCCCCACCTTCGTGATATCCTGGCTGTGATTGGTCCAGTCTCCAGCCTGGACCAATCATCATCCAGGACATCCGATCGCTGACGTCGCAATGGGGGCGGTGCCGGTGCGTGCGTCAGTCACTCACCGTCACCGCCGCTCACCTTCCCGCCGGTTCCCGCCGCAGAGGAGAGGCCGAGACGAGGGAGAAGCCGCTCACCTTCCCGCTGCCGCAGAAGAGGACGAAGTATCAAGGAGGGGAGAAGCCGCCGCCGGGAGCCGAGCCGCCGCCAGGTAAGTGCATTGGATTGAAGGGATCACGCACGCTGGTCTCTGCATTGATTGGGGGACAATGCTGTGGGCACTCTGCAATCATTGGGGTACAATGCTGTGGCACTCTGCAATCATTGGGGTACAATGCTGTGGGCACTCTGCAATCATTGGGGTACAATGCTGTGGCACTCTGCAATGATTGGGGTACAATGCTGTGGCGCTCTGCAATCATTGGGGTACAATGCTGTGGCACTCTGCAATCATTAGGGTACAATGCTGTGGCACTCTGCAATCATTGGGGTACAATGCTGTGGGCACTCTGCAATCATTGGGGTACAATGCTGTGGCACTCTGCAATCATTGGGGTACAATGCTGTGGGCACTCTGCAATCATTGGGGTACAATGCTGTGGGCATTCTGCAATCATTGGGGTACAATGCTGTGGGCACTCTGCAATCATTGGGGGACAATGCCGTGGCACTCTGCAATCATTGGGGGACAATGCTGTGGGCACTCTGCAATCATTGGGGACAATGCTGTGGCACTCTGCAATCATTGGGGACAAAGTTGTGGCGCTCTGCAATCATTGGGGACAATGCTGTGGGGCTCTGCAGTGATTGGGGACAATGCTGTGGCGCTCTGTAGTGATTGGGGACAATGCTGTGGCACTCTGCAGTGATTGGGGACAATGCTGTGGCACTCTGCATTGAAAGGGGCTCGCACGCTGAACTCTGCATTGATGGGGGCACGGAACAGTGTTCATTGCATTGAAGGGGGCACAGCACAGTTGCATTGAAGGGGGCACGCATGCTGAACTCTGCATTGTGGGGGCACAGCACAGTGTTCATTGCATTGAAGGGGGCACAGCACAGTTGCATTGAAGGGGGCACGCACGCTGAACTCTGCATTGTGGGGGCACAGCACAGTGTTCATTGCATTGAAGGGGGCACAGAACAGTGTTTATTGCATTGAAGGGGGCACAGCACATTGTTCATTGCATTGAAGGGGGCACAGCACAGTTGCATTGAAGGGGGCACAGCACAGTTGCATTGAAGGGGGCATGCACGCTGAACTCTGCATTGTGGGGGCACAGCACATTGTTCATTGCATTGAAGGGGGCACAGTGTTTATTGCATTGAAGGGGGCACAGCACAGTGTTTATTGCATTGAAGGGGGCACAGCACAGTGTTTATTGCATTGAAGGGGGCATAGCACAGTGTTCATTGCATTGAAGGGGGCACAGCACAATGTTCATTGCATTGAAGGGGGCACGCACACTGATCTCTGCATTAAAGGGGGCAGGTACGCTGGTATCTGCATTGAAAGGGGGCGTGTACGCTGGTCTCTGCATTGAAAGGGGGCATGTACGCTGGTCTCTGCATTGAAAGGGGGCATATACCATCTCCTGTACCATGACCTGTGCCATGCCTATACCATATCTGTGCCATGCCTATACCATATCTGTGCCATGCCTATACCATATCTGTGCCATGCCTGTACCATCTCCTGTACCATCACCTATGCCATGCCTATACCATCACCTGTGCCATGCCTGTACCAAGACTTCAAAGTCACGCAATTTTTTACTGCGTTTTTTGACGCGAAGCAATACCTATTACATTTTTCTTTTTGCGCCCCCCCCCCCAAAAAAATTTTGAGCACCAGCCGCCACTGTTCTCAAGAGTTCCAGCAAGTAGGGGGAGGTAACAAAGATGCTGCCTGATGGGTCATCCAGCCTCCCTGAGTCACTCACCCTCACCCAGATTCAAAACACAGGTTTGGCTGCTAGCCAAGCCGAACAAATAACCTACACTACAGAAAAACCCTTTTTACACTAGCACACTAAGCTAGGGGGTGCTACAGTAGTATTTAAGTCTTCTGCATTGGTTTTTCTCTGACACAATTATGTAACATATGACACAAATGAAATAATGGGGAATTTACTAAGAACATTTTAGTCAATCCAGACACAATAATTCTGAAAATACCAGAAATTCTGAAGTCGTTATTCACATGGAGTATCAATATTTACCCACAAGAAGAACTCTCTGGGGTCAGTATTCCTTTTTTTCAGTCTTGTTAATAAAAAACATATAACAATCACCGGAATGTCAATTACAGAACTGAATTCCATGGAGAATGCGGCTACTCTGTAATTGCACAGAAAATTATCTCACTGTAATTCTTTAAATCCTTTTGAGAAAAACCCTTTCTGTGGAAAATCAGTATCATTTTGATGTCAGACTCGGGCTTCTCACTGCCAAGACCATGTGTAAGATTGATAAAGAACAGCTGGAATTGTCAAAAACTGACAGTGACTACTGGCAAGCTGGTTTTCTTTTATTTTTCTTTTAATAACATTTTATAGCATTTTTGTAATTGCTGGTTTACATTATAAACAAAGTGTAGGCTTCTCACTGGGCCATGCCACACACAGATCTTTGGTCATGTTAAGAGAACTACGACCATGTCACACATACAGTATACCTTCAATCATATCATGCACAGACCTAGGACCATGCACACAGACCTAGGGCAATGTCACATATAGACCCATGACCATGTCACATATAGACCCATGACCATGTCACATATAGACCCATGACCATGTCACATATAGACCCATGACCATGTCACATATAGACCCATGACCATGCACACAGACCTAGGACAATGTCACATATAGACAGGGCCGGTGCTAGACTATTTTATGCCCTAGGCAAGACCAGCTACTTGCGCGCCCCCCCCCCCCCCAAAAAAAAAAAAGAAAAAAAGAAAAAAAAAAGGGAAATGGTTAAAAACTCCCCTATGTCATACCCAGTGACCCTGATCTGATGCTTCCTCCATGTTATGCTCTCATACCTAGTGACCCCCATATTCCTCCATGTCACACCCAGGGACCCTGATGTTTTTCCATGTCACACCCTGGTACCCCAATATTCCTCCATGTCATGCTGTCATATCCACTGACCCCAATGTTCCTCCATGTCACACCCAGGGACCCCGTGTTCCTCCATGTCATGCTGTCATACCCAGTGACCCCAATGTTCCTCTATGTCAGACCCTGATGTTCCTCCATGTCACACCTGGGGACCCTAATGTTTCTCTGTGTCACATCTGGGGACCCCATTTCCCCATGGCACACCCAGGGACCCCGATTCCTTATGGCTCACCTGGTGACCCCGAACCCCTGTTACCCCCGGTGACCCCTATCCCCCATGTCACACCTGGTGACTCCGATTCCCCATGGCACACCTGGTGACCCCGATTCCCTTTCATACCAGGGATGCTCTATGTAACACCCAGGGACCCCGATCCCCTGTTCTGGGCACACTCACTGGGCGGTATGAAGACAGTGGCCCGCACTCTGCCCTCCTTCACTGTGATCCTGCTGATTCCTTCTCCCAGGACGCTCCTCTCCTGGACCACAGTGCTCACCACCGCTCCAACCGGCTCCTGGTGGAGGGAAAAGCAGCAGTCAGAGAGCTCCACACTTATTTCATCACCAACCTCCTCAGACCCTTCCGGTGCCTCGTCGCTTCTGCCCCAGTAAAGGTTCCGCCCTCCAGTGCCGAGCTCTGGCTCAGGTTCAGCTCTCCTCAGCTCCCTGCTTAATACCAACCCAGGGAAATGAACGGCTGCCCATCAGCTCAGTGCAAAGTGTCACTTCCTACCCAGGGTTAACGCCACTCAGCTTCAGCTGAAGAGGATCATCATTCAGGCAGCACTCTGGTGAACTCACTTCCTGCCTCTTTGGGCCCCCTAACAGTGGTGGAAATCCAGGGCCTGGTAGTTCTGCACTGCCCAAGACACCTGTCATCTTCCACTGCCCCTTCTTCCTCCCCCACGGCCGCCCCTCCCCTCAGCTCACAAGGATCATTCATGATGGAGAGAGAGTGCGGACTCATGGCTGTGCCCCTAGGTGGCAATGCGCCCTAGGCGGCTGCCTAGCTTGCCTAGTGGAAGCACGGACCCTGCATATAGACCCATGACCATGTGACATAGACAGTAGACCTTTTACCATGTCACACACAGAGCTAGGACCATATCAACCACAGATTCAGGACCATGTCATGCACAGACCTAGGACCATACCAACCACAGATTCAGGACCATGTTGCACACAAACCTAGGACCGTATCAACCACATTCCTAGGACCAGGGCTTTTTTTCTTAGAAAATAGGTGCAGGAACTCCCCCTTCTAAGTTACTTAGTGTCTCCGCCCCCTACCCACCTCTGAGCACTAACCCTTGGTTCCACCCATATCCACCTCTGAGCACCGACACTTGGTTCCACCCCCTACCCAGCTTCCAGTACAGCCCCTTTTAGAAAAAAAAAAGAGACAAGTATAATTGTGTAGTGGAATGTATGAAATTTGGTTATGATAACAAGAAATGCAATAAAATAGAACCCCCACAGCCAGCAGCAATAGACCCCCCCCCCAGCAGCAATAGACCCCCAGCAGCAGCAAAAGATCTCCCAGCAGCCAGCATCAATAGACTGTCTAGCAGTCAGCAACTGTAGACCCCTCCCTAAACAGTTGATTCCTTCCAGCAACAATTAACCTCCAGTATCAAAAGATCCTCCACCAGCAACAATAGATTGTCATGCAAAAATAGATCCCCTCCAGCAACAATAGTCCCCCAGTAGCCAGCATCAGTAGACCCTCCAGCACCCCTTGCCATGGCATACATTCAGTGCTGGGGGTGCCGAAACTGCGTTCCCCCGCGTTCCCACTGAAAAAAAGCCCTGCCTAGGACTATATCAACCACAGATTCACGACCATGTCACACACAGACCTAGGACCATATCAACCACAGATCCAGAACCATATTGCACACAGACCTAGGACCATATCAACCACAGATTCAGGACCATATCACACACAGACCTAGGACCATATCAACCACAGATCCAGAACCATATTGCACACAGACCTAGGACCATATCAACCACAGATCTAGGACTGTGTCACAGACCTAAGACCATATCAACCACAGATCTAGGACCCTGTCCCACACAGACCTACAACCATATCACATACAGGCCTATGAGTGTACATTACACATAGACCTTTGACCATGCCACACACAGACGTATTGCCATGACATACAAGGGCCTACAACCATACCACACAGACCTAGGACCACGTCACATAGATCTATGGTCATGTCATACAACATTCTGGATTCCCCCATGGCTCAGAGATGTCAGACATGGCTTTTGGCTATTCTATACTGCTAGTAAAAACTCTAGCCCGGGGGGGCTTGGATCTTTTCCTCTTTTCATATTGCTTCCCAAGAACAGACCTATCACTGTACCCTTTCCCAGTTAGGAGCAGTGCGGGTTGATATGCTTGAGCCTGGGGAGAAGCAGGTACCATACATGTCTAGTGCTATGAGAACATTTAACCTGTTAGTTCATCTTTACAGAAAGAAAAAATAAAGGTGACCTAACAACAGACCCCCTCCCCACCCTCATGGTCCCCACTGCACTTACCTCCAGCAATCCTGAGCTGTCAGGGTTCCTGCGGCAGCTTCTCTGGTCCTCTCTCTTTTCCCTGTTCTGCACTACCAGAAAAGATAAGATGGATTCTCAATAGGGCAGTGCTGACCACGTGACCACTGTCAAAGTCCCATCCTAGACAGTTGTTTAAAAAAAAAAGTGAGAGCTTCAAAGGTCGACAGGCTTACATGTCATTGGAGAGCTTAGTCAGGAGGCAAGAGGTTTAAGGGTTGACAGATTCATGAGCTTAAGTATCATGGGCCAGAAGGATTAAGTATCAAGGGGCCTTGGGGCTCAAGGGTTGATGGTCAAGGAGACGAAAGGCTTAAGCCCTGGGGCTCAAGGGCGGTGGTGCCAAGTTCAAGCCATTGATCTAAGCCGTTGATCGAAGTAGGGGGTGGTTATAAAGATGCTGCCTGATGGGTGATCCAGCCTCCCTGAGTCACTCATCCTCACCCAGATTCAAAACACAGGCTTGGCTGCCATTTGGTTGGGGCCCTCATCAATACTCCAGGCAGCTCCTCCTAAGCTCCCTCCCATTCTTCTGGAAGTTTCTCAAGAGTTTCAACACGTAGGGGGAGGTAACAAAGATGCTGCCTGATGGGTCATCCAGCCTCCCTGAGTCACTCACCCTCACCCAGATTCAAAACACAGGCTTGGCTGCCATTTGGTTGGGGCCCTCATCAATACTCCAGGCAGCTCCTCCTAAGCTCCCTCCCATTCTTCTGGAAGTTTCTCAAGAGTTCCAACACATAGGGGGAGGTAACAAAGATGCTGCCTGATGGGTCATCCAGCCTCCCTGAGTCACTCACCCTCAGCCAGATTCAAAACACAGGCTTGGCTGCAATTTGGTTGGAGCCCTTATCAATACTCCAGGCAGCGCTTCAAAGGTCGGGGAGCTTAGCCAGGAGGCAAGAGGTTTAAGGGTTGACAGATTCATGAGCTTAAGTATCATGGGCCAGAAGAATTAAGTATCAAGGGGCCTTGGGGCTCAAGGGTTGATGGTCAAGGAGACTAAAGGCTTAAGCCCAGGGGCTCAGGGGCGGTGGTGACAAGTTCAAGCCGTTGATCTAAGCCGTTGATCGAAGTAGGGAGTGGTAACAAAGATGCTGCCTGATGGGTCATCCAGCCTCCCTGAGTCACTCACCCTCACCCAGATTCAAAACACAGGTTTGGCTGCCATTTGGTTGGAGCCCTTATCAATACTCCAGGCAGCGCTTCAAAGGTCGGGGAGCTTAGCCAGGAGGCAAGAGGTTTAAGGGTTGACAGATTCATGAGCTTAAGTATCATGGGCCAGAAGAATTAAGTATCAAGGGGCCTTGGGGCTCAAGGGTTGATGGTCAAGGAGACTAAAGGCTTAAGCCCTGGGGCTCAGGGGCGGTGGTGACAAGTTCAAGCCGTTGATCTCCATCAGCCCCCATGGAACAAAGGTAATTTTCCAACTGGTAGACTTCTCCTCACCTCTTGCTGTCTTGACAACTCTAAAATTTAGGAGTTGCCCTCACCTTCTGACTTGATGACAATGGTCACCTTTATTATTATCCCCAGGGCAAATAGAAAAAGTGACTTTCCCCATTGGGGACACAAACAATAATACAATTTTGGCAGAAGATCTAACTCTTCATTAGTCTATCCAAAAATTGTAAAAATTGCCTTTGCATACCTTTTAACAATAATGGTATTGTAGTATTTCTCAGACTTGGCAACTCCACCAGCAACGCAAAGCCCCATTCCCAGATCGGAGCTCTCAGGATTTGTCCTGGGGCTCTAGTGGCTCGCTCTCCCCATAATAAATGACATTTCTGTTGGCTAACACACCGCCTCTCACCATTAGGCTCCGATAGCATTTAATTTGCTGGGCAGCAGTTCAAACAACATCCGGCATTACAGTAAGTTAGTGCAATATCTGTGACACTTGGAGATAAGAGTGGCACTGAACTCCATGTATCTGGGGAAGCAATCAGTAATTAAAGGGTATTTAGCTACACATATAGTCATCTTACTATTGCATTTATCTGGTATAGTATTTAAAGAGAAAATACACATAAAAATAAATACATTTTTAGTCCTAGAGTATGACCTTTCATGATATACTGTATATATTTTTTTAAAGTGGATCTATATTATAATGTTAAAGCTTAGGTGCTGCAATTATTCCATAGTTTCATTGGTCCAGCTTGAATCAATGTAAGTATGTACACTGTATTATCTGCAGAACTCCAGCCAAACAATTTGACTTTGACAAACACAATATTGTCAAAAGTATTGGGACGCCTGCCCTTACACGCACCTGAACTTTAATGGCATTCCAGTCTTAGTCCGTTGGGTTCAATATTGAGTTGGCCCACCCTTTGCAGCTATAAAACCTCCACTCTTCTGGGAAGGCTGTCCACAAGGTTTAGGAGTGTCTATGGGAATGTTTGACCATTGTTCCAGAAGCGCATTTGTGAGGTCAGGCACTGATTTTGGACAAGAAGGCCTGGCTCACAGTCTCCGCTCTAATTCATCCCATGAGGTTGAGGTCAGGACTCTGTGCAGGCCAGTCAAGTTCCTCCACCCCAAACTCACTCATCCATGCCTTTATGGACCTTGCTTTGTGCACTGGTGCGCAGTGATGTTGGAACAGGAAGGGGCCATCCCCAAACTGTTCCCATAAAGTTGGGAGCATGAAATTGGCTAAAATCTCTTGGTATGCTGACGCTTTAAATGTTCCCTTCACTGGAACTAAGGGGCCAAGCCCAACCCCTGATAAAACAATCCCACACCAAAATCCCCCCTCCACCAAATGATTTGGACCATTGCACAAAGCAACGTCCATAAAGACATGGATGAGCGAGTTTGAGGTGGAAGAACTTGACTGGCCTGCACAGAGTCCTCAAGTTCCTCAACCCCAAACTTGCTCATCCATGTCTTTATGGACGTTGCTTTGTGCACTGGTCCAAATCATTTGGTGGAGGGAGGATTATGGTGTGCGGTTGTTTTTCAGGGGTTAGGCTTGGCCCCTTAGTTCCACTGAAGGGAACATTTAAGGAGTCAGCATTCCAAGAGATTTTGGCCAATTTCATGCTCCCAACTTTGTGGGAGGAGTTTGGGGATGGCCCCTTCCTGTTCCAATATGACTGCACACCGGTGCGCAAAGCAAGGTCCATAAAGACATGGATGAGCGAGTTTGGGGTGAAGGAACTTGACTGTCCTGACCTCAACCCGATAGAACACCTTTGGGATGAATTTGAGCGGAGACTGTGAGCCAGGCCGTCTCGTCTAACATCTGTGCCTGACCTCACAAATGCACTTCTGGAAGAATGGTCAAACATTCCCATAGACACACTCCTAAACCTTGTGGACAGCCTTCCCAGAAGAGTTGAAGCTGTTATAGCTGCAAAGGGTGGGCCAACTCAATATAAAACCCTACGGACTAAGACTGGGGTGCCATTAAAGTTCATGTAAGTGTAAAAGCAGGTGTCCCAATACTTTTGACAATACAGTGTATATGACAATCCCATCAAGCTGAAATCCAGTTCAAATTGTTTGGCTGGAGCTTTGCAGTATATCTTAATTATGATGCAAATCAAATAGGGGAGAGCTTTATTATATTGGTTTTCTCAATTTCCTATAATTTTATCCTTAGTTTCTTGTATCTTGTGTGCAACTCACAACTGCTCGCTCTTCGTGATCACACAACCACTTCCGATGTTCTCTTAAAACTCTTCCCCCGCCCCTTGGTTAAAAGGATTTTAAGGATTTGTGTAATTTTGATGTTGGGCTTTCAGCCATATCTCCTCACTGATTGGTGGCACTGGTACATGTCCTCCATGACAATGGCCAACTACCTACGCCCTACTTATAAAAAAAAAGCTTGCAAATTGGTTTTGAAAAAGACCAGGAAAATAAAAGATCCCCCTCCTACAGACCACAGTGGGGTCGGGGCTATGTTTGGATTTAGCTAATTTTTTTTTTCTTCGGTTTGCCGAACCTCTGGTGAGCCAAACTTTGCCCAGTTCTCTCATTCCTATTCAGCTTTAATCATTTCTTCCATCGCTTGGTCAGAACTCCCCGAAGTGTTCACAGCCGTCCCTCAATCACTATCTGTATTGAATTAAGTCGCAGATGAGAAAACCACCATTTCCGACTCAAGCCGCAGAGTCTCGTTGTACCGAGCTGATTGTATCGTCCACAGGGGCCGGCTCAGGTAATTGGCCGCAACAGATTGGATCATTTGAAAAACTGTTGCTGAGGCTTAAAAAACATTTCCCTCTACCAAATATTATCCCAATGGAGAGAGAGATTAAAGTGATATTACTCTCTTGTCGCCTGCCTAACCTTTAATGCCCACACACCACACATAGATGTCCATGAACGCAGGGCAGTCTTTAATATTGATTGGACCCACAGCAAACATTTTCTTGGGACCCCTCCATCATTACACAGGAACCCTCCCCCATACTACCCCCGTCATTACACAGGACCCTCCCTCCCCATACAACCCCCTAATATTACACACGACCCTTCTCCTACCTCATTACACAGGACCCCCTCCCAATACTACCTCCATCATTACACAGGCCCTCCTCCCTATACTACCCTAAACATTACACAGGACCCCTCACTCCATATTATCCCCAATATTACACAGGACACCCCTCCCACATTATTACACAGACCCTCCTCCTCCATACTACCCACATCATTACACAGGACCCTCCCTCCCCATACAACCCCCTAATACTATCCTCTTGTGTTAGTCTGCCCAGAGGCAGTGGGGGCTCTGGAGGGAGCAGGACCAGTGTGTATGGTTGCACCAGCCCCTGCTCCCCAGCATCTGAGCACTGGAGGGTGCAAGGCACCGGGGGGAATCAGTGAATGATGGTGGGGTGCTGGGGTAAATGGTGGGAGGGACCGCTGGGGTGAGTGGGGTGGATGACGTTGTTAATCATGGTGAAATGGAAGGGGAGGGGGCTTTGAAGTCAGGATTGTCCCAAAATGATATGGAGTGGTTGGAGGCAAAAAGAAGGGCTGGGAAGAAGAAAAAGAGGAAGGATGTGCCTGTACCTAAATCTGGGAGGGTGAAGGTGTCCAACAATTTTGAAGTGTTTCTGTTTTTGAAACATAATTTTAGTAACAAGCTGGCAGAGGAACCACCTAAGTGGGTTGGTATTTTCAGTCTTGGTTTAGACCTTTTCTGCGAATCTGTGAGAATGGTGGGCCAGTAGGGTTGAGCGAACACCTAGATGTCCGTGTTCGACGGGTTCGGCCGGACTTTTACCGAACTTTTCCCGGACACCGAACCCCATTGAAGTCAATGGGGACCCGAACTTTAAGGCACTAAAATGGCTCTAAAACACCAAAGGAAAGGGCTAGAGTGCTGCAAATGGCAGCAAAACGTAATTAAGAGCATGGCAAGTGCTCTGCAAACAAATGTGGATAGGGAAATAACTTAAAACAACAAAAAAAAAACAGAAAAATAAAACAATGTTCTTCTTCATCTCTGAAGGACGAGGCCCATATGGAGTAGGAGGGAGGTTGAGGTGGTGGTGGATGTGGCGGTGACATAGGCGTGCGCACAGGGTGTGCTGGGTGTGCCTGGGCACACCCTAATCACCTAGGGCACATAGCATTGCCAGTGAGGAGATGGGAAAGATCTCCCTGGGACCTGCTCTGCTCTATTTCTCCTTGCCTACAGGTACATGGCCCCGATACATTACTCTCCCTGCTGGCAAACACATGCATGTGTATTTCAACTTTGGGGTGCACACCTTAATGCAATAGGCTGCGCACACCTATGGGCGGTGTAGGTGGAAGCGGCGGTGGAGGAGGACCAGGGCCGGATTAACAGCATCATGGGCTTGGTGCTGAGGATTTTGAAGGGCCTTAAGGGCCGTGCCTTGCCATGCACCCAGAGGAGGAAGGGTGCAGCCATGCATGCCTAATTCAACATGGGATGCTGTCTCTGAAGCCCATAAACACATCCATGCATCGCCAACTGTCCCTCCTTGTCCGGCCTTCACGCTGTGTGGGGAGGTTCTGAGGGTGCTGCCTGGGGAAGCGAGCATAGAAGCCAGACTTCTGTGTTTACAAGTGACAGAAGAGCGGTAACAGTGAATATGGCCAACCCGGGGCCTATATAAAAGGTAGGGGCCTGGAGCTGCAGCTCCAATAGCCCCTACATTAATCTGGCCCTGAGGAGGAGGACGAGGTAGCCAACACTGCTTCTTTTCAAAAATTTTAAATGAGGGTACACCCCAAAAGAGTGAGAAAGAGCAAAAATGGAACAATGGGTGGGTAAGGTCGGTATCCATTGCTATTCTGCATAAGGTACGGAAAAGTCCCGTGGGATCCATGCCTGGTTCATTTTAATGAACGTGAGCTTGTCCACATTGTCTCTGGACAGGCGGCTGCGCTTGTCTGTTATAACGCCCCCAGCCGTGCTAAATACCCGTTCAGATAATACACTGGCTGCAGGGCACGCCAGCACCTCCAAGGCGTAAAGGGCAAGCTCAAGCCATGTGCCCAATTTGGAGACCCAGAAGTTGAAGGGGGCAGACCCGTCATTCACTACATGTAGGCGTGTGCACACATACTGCTCCACCATGTTGGTAAAATGCTGCCTCCTGCTAAGACGTTCCATCTGAGCTGCTGGTGCTGCTGTTTGTTGTGGCGTGCTGACAAAGCTTTTCCACATTTCGGCCATGCTAACCCTGCCTTCTGAGGTGCTGGCGGTGCCCTGGTTGCGTTGGCGACCTCCTCCTCCTCCTCCTCTGCCTTGTGCTTCCACTGTGGCCCCGCTGTCAGATGGGAATGCCAGCAGCATGGCGTCTACCAGCGTGCGCTTGTACTCGCGCATCTTGCGATCGCGCTCCAGTGAGTGAATTAAGGACGGTACGTTGTCCTTGTAACGGGGATCCAGCAGCGTGGCCACCCAGTAATCAGCACAAGTTAGAATGTGGGCAACTCGGCGGTCGTTGTGGAGACACTGCAGCATGTAATCGCTCATGTGTGCCAGGCTGCCCAGAGGCAACGAAAGGCTGTCCTCTGTGGGAGGTGTATCGTCCGTGTCCTCTGTATCCCCCCAGCCACGCACCAGTGATGGCCATGAGCTGGCCTGGGTGCCACCCTGCTGTGAACATGGTTCCATCTCCTCCTCCAGCTCCTCCTCCTCCTCATCCTCCTCATCCTCCAGAACTGTGCCCCTGCTGGACAATTGCGTCCCTGGCGTTTGCGTGTGCAGGAACCCACCCTCGGAGCCCCTTGCGAATGACTGCCCTGAAAGCCTTGGAAATGTTACCTCTTCATCCTCCTCCTCCTCCTCATCCTGTGCCACATCCTCTTCCATCATCGCCCGAATTGTTTTTTCAAGGAGGCATAGAAGTGGGATAGTTAAGCTGAGAACGGCGTCATTGCCACTGGCCATGTTGGTGGAGTACTCAAAACAGCGCAACAAGGCACACAGGTCTCGCATGGAGGCCCAGTTAAATTAAATAGCGGAATAGAAAATATGATCCAAAAAAAGTGTATGTATATCACACGTACACAACCACACTGGGCCCCAATTACTATTGTTTGTACCCCTAAAAGGCTAGATGAGGAGTAGGGGGAGTATGGAACAGGCAGCACCCTCAAACCTTCAGAAGTATGAGATGAACCCCAACAACTTGGAAAGGTGGATCTCTCTCACACGTACCGACACAGACTATCCCGCAATTCAATTGATCCTCAAAGGTTTTTATTGAATAGCGGAATAGGAAATATGATCAAAAAAAGTGTATGTATCTCGCACGTACACAACCACACTAGGCCCCAATTACTATTGTTTGTACCCCTAAAAGGCTAGATGAGGAGTAGGGGGGGTATGGAACAGGCAGCACCCTCAAACCTTCAGAAGTATGAGATGAACCCCAACAACTTGGAAAGGTGGATCTCTCTCACACGTACCAACACAGACTATCCCCCAATTTAACTGATCCCCAGAGGTTTTTGATTAAATAGCGGAATAGAAAATATGATCCCAAAAAAGTGTATGTATATCACACGTACACAACCACACTAGGCCCCAATTACTATTGTTTGTACCCCTAAAAGGCTAGATGAGGAGTAGGGGGGGTATGGAACAGGCAGCACCCTCAAACCTTCAGAAGTATGAGATGAACCCCAACAACTTGGAAAGGTGGATCTCTCTCACACGTACCGACACAGACTATCCCCCAATTTAACTGATCCCCAAAGGTTTTTGATTAAATAGCGGAATAGAAAATATGATCCAAAAAAAGTGTATGTATATCACACGTACACAACCACACTAGGCCCCAATTACTATTGTTTGTACCCCTAAAAGGCTAGATGAGGAGTAGGGGGGGTATGGAACAGGCAGCACCCTCAAACCTTCAGAAGTATGAGATGAACCCCAACAACTTGGAAAGGTGGATCTCTCTCACACGTACCGACACAGACTATCCCCCAATTCAATTGATCCTCAAAGGTTTTTATTGAATAGCGGAATAGGAAATATGATCAAAAAAAGTGTATGTATCTCGCACGTACACAACCACACTAGGCCCCAATTACTATTGTTTGTACCCCTAAAAGGCTAGATGAGGAGTAGGGGGAGTATGGAGCAGGCAGCACCCTCAAACCTTCAGAAGTATGAGATGAACCCCAACAACTTGGAAAGGTGGATCTCTCTCACACGTACCAACACAGACTATCCCCCAATTTAACTGATCCCCAAAGGTTTTTGATTAAATAGCGGAATAGAAAATATGATCCAAAAAAAGTGTATGTATATCACACGTACACAACCACACTAGGCCCCAATTACTATTGTTTGTACCCCTAAAAGGCTAGATGAGGAGTAGGGGGAGTATGGAACAGGCAGCACCCTCAAACCTTCAGAAGTATGAGATTGTGTTCACTGTACCCCACAAAGATTGAGTTCACTGCACCCCACAATGATTGTGTTCACTGCACCCCACAAAGATTGTGTTCACTGCACCTCACAAAGATTGTGTTCACTGTACCCCCCAAAGATTGTGTTCACTGCACCCCACAAAGATTCTGTTCACTGTACCCCACAAAGATTGTGTTCACTGCACCCCAAAAAGATTGTGTTCACTGCACCCCAAAAAGGATGTTGTTCACTGCACCCCAAAAAGGATGTTGTTCACTCCACCCCAAAAAGATTGTGTTCACTGCACCCCACAAAGATTGTGTTCACTGCACCCCAAAAAGATTGTGTTCACTGCACCCCAAAAATGATTTTGTTCACTGCACCCCAAAAAGGATTTTGTTCACTGCACCCCAAAAAGGATGTTGTTCACTCCACCCCAAAAAGATTGTGTTCACTGCACCCCAAAAAGATTGTGTTCACTGCACCCCACAAAGGATTTTGTTCACTGCACCCCAAAAAGATTGTGTTCACTGCACCCCAAAAAGGATGTTGTTCACTGCACCCCAAAAAGGATTTTGTTCACTGCACCCCAAAAAGATTGTGTTCACTGCACCCCACAAAGGATTTTGTTCACTGCACCCCACAAAGATTGTGTTCACTGCACACCAAAAAGGATTGTGTTCACTGCATCCCAAAAAGATTTTGTTCACTGCACCCCAAAAAGATTGTGTTCACTGCAGCCCAAAAAGATTGTGTTCACTGCAGCCCAAAAAGATTGTGTTCACTGCAGCCCAAAAAGATTGTGTTCACTGCAGCCCAAAAAGATTGTGTTCACTGCAGCTCACACACAGAAAAATGGATGTGGATCACTGACACCTGCCTATCTCCAATCCCACACCACACAGCAATATCGATTGTAGTTTGTAGAACACAGTTTCCCTAAAATTCAGCAGACTCTGTCCCTAACAGGATTGAGAAGAGATCGTAGATCAGGATTGAGTGCAGACCCCACCCCCCACACAGCAATATCGATTGTAGTTTGTAGAAGACACTGACCCTATAATTCAGCAGACTCTATCCCTAAAATGCCTACAACTCGCCCTGCCTAAACACTCCGACCTGTCCCTCAATTCTATCCGGACACAAATGGTTTTTTCCTGCCTATCTTTCCCTAATCAGCAGCCAGCACGTTGATGTGTGCTCTGTCCCTGAATCTAAGCAGCATAATGACGCCGCTGCGGCTGCCTCGAACTTATAAAGACTTGGTCACATGCTTCAGACGGCCAATCACAGCTACTGAGACATTTGCAGGCATGGCTGGGATGGCTTAAGGCACACCAGTTAAACGATTGTTGATTGGCTGTTGAAAGCCCGCCATGAAAAGAGCGCCAAAGCATGCAAAACCCGGAAATAAAACGACCGAACACGGATTTTTACCCGAACATACAGTAAAGTGTCCGTGTCCGTGTTCGGGTACAAAAAATCCAATTATTCGGTACGAACACGAATAATACAGTCCGTGTTCGCTCAACACTATGGGCCAGTGAAAAGCCTGAGGGTCTGACACGGTGAGCTCCCAGCTTACGTTGCTCCGTGCCTGAAAACGCTTCAGCAGTGGTGAGTGATGGCAGAGGAAATTAGGTCTCTTCCTAGGAAGGTCCCCGGAGAGGAGGCTTGTTGAATCTGCCTTTAGTGAGCCATTGGCCTTGAGGGATTGCCCAGGGCCTGTTATGAGGAAGTGCCTGCTTAATCTGAAGAGATGCCCTTTGAAGTTTCAGGATTCAGCCTGACTCTCATTCAATGGCAGACTCTATGTGAAGGGCAACTTGAAGCATCGCTCTGTGGAGAACCGTGGTTGTCCAAGGGTGGACTGTAGCAGTGTGGAGGAGACGATGGACCATTTCTTACTTCAGGGCCCCTTCACTATAACAGTCTATAAGCAGATGGGTGGGCCTTTGGGTATCCCTTTCCTTTACCACTTGAGTTATGCGGAGTGGTCATATGGGTCTTTTGAGACTCACCGGAATTTTGATTTGGAGACACGTTTTCTAGTTAGCGTAGTAGTCCAATACTTCGCTTGTAATGCACGGTGTCAGGTTTCCACTTGGAAAAAGTCCTTTTTGTTGAGGTAGTGGTGCACAATATTCTGGGTGAGGTTGGGAAAATTCAGGGTCTTGAAAGGGATGGGTGGCGGCCAGGGGCCTGGACAAAGGGTTTGTTTAAGTAGAGGTAGGGTTTGTTGAGGTGCACTATAATGATAATAATAATAACAATATTAATACTAAAATACGTTTTCTTTGGTATATTTTGTTCTATTTATATTTTTTGTGTGGCAAAAAGCCATTTTCTATTTGATATTCAATGCTGAAATAAGCTGATTTTTGTTTTTATGCGTACACATATCTATATATAGATATATATATATATATATATATATACATACAGTATCTTACAAAAGTGAGTACACCCCTCACATTTTTGTAAATATTTTATTATACCTTTTCACGAGACAACACTGAAGAAATTACACTTTGGTACAATGTAAAGTAGTGAGTGTACAGCTTGTATAACAGTGTAAATTTGCTGTCCCTCAAAATAACTCAACACACAGCCATTAATGTCTAAACCGCTGGAAACAAAAGTGAGTACACCCCTAAGTGACAATGTCCAATTTGGGCCCAAAGTGTCAAAATGTTTTGTGGCCACCATTATTTTCCAGCACTGCCTTAACCTTCATGGGCATTGAGTTCACCAGAGCTTCACAGGTTACCACTGGAGTCCTCTTCCACTCCTCCATGACAACATCATGAAGCTGGTCGATGTTAGAGACCTTGCGCTCCTCCACCTTCCATTTGAGGATGCCCCACAGATGCTCAATAGGGTTTAGGTCTGGAGACATGCTTTGCCAGTCCATCACCTTTACCCTCAGCTTCTTTAGCAAGGCAGTGGTCATCTTGGAGGTGTGTTTGGGGTCGTTATCATGTTGGAATACTGCCCTGCGGCCCAGTCTCTGAAGGGAGGGGATCATGCTCTGCTTCAGTATGTCACAGTATATGTTGGCATTCATAGTTCCCTCAATGAACTGTAGCTCCCCAGTGCCAGCAGCACTCATACAGCCCCAGACCATGACACTCCCACCACCATGCTTGACTGTAGGCAAGACTCACTTGTCTTTGTACTCCTCACCTGGTTGCCGCCATACATGCTTGACACCATCTGAATCAAAAAAGTTTATCTTGGTCTCATCAGACCACAGGAAATGGTTCCGGTAATCCATGTCCTTAGTCTGCTTGTCTTCAGCAAACTGTTTGTGGGCTTTCTTGTTCATCATCTTTAGAAGAGGCTTCCTTCTGGGATGACAACCATGCAGACCAATTTGATGCAGTGTGCGGCGTATGGTCTGAGCACTGACAGGCTGACCCCCCAACCCTCCAACCTCTGCAGCAATGCTGGCAGCACTCATACCTCTATTTCCCAAAGACAACCTCTGGATATGACGCTGAGCACGTCCTGTTAAATGGCTGTATGGTATTGGCCACGGTGCTGCAGCTCAGTTTCAGGGTCTTGGCAATCTTCTTATAGCCTAGGTCATATTTATGTGGAGCAACAATTCTTTTTTTTTTCAGATCCTCAGAGAGTTCTTTGCCATGAGGTGCCATGTTGAACTTCCAGTGACCAGTATGAGAGAGTGAGAGCGATAACGCCAAATTTAACACACCTGCTCCTCATTCACACCTGAGACCTTGTAACACCAACAAGTCACATGACACCGGGGAGGGAAAATGGCTATTTGGGCCCAATTTGGATATATTCACTTAGGGATGTACTCACTTTTGTTGCCAGCGGTTTAGACATTAATGGCTGTGTGTTGAGTTATTTTGAGGGGACAGCAAATTTACACTGTTATACAAGCTGTACACTCACTACTTTACATTGTAGCAAAGTGTAATTTCTTCAGTGTTGTCACATGAAAAGAGAGAATAAAATATTTACAAAAATGTGAGGGGTGTACTCACTTTCGTGAGATACTGTATATATTTATCTATCTATCTATATATACTGTATATATATATATATATATATATATATATATATATATATATATATATATATATATACACATATCTATCTATCTATCTATCTATCTATCTATCTATCTATCTATCTATCTATCTATCTATCTATCTACTCTATCTATCCTGTATATATATATATATATATATATATATATATATATATATATATATATACAGTATATGTAGATAGATAGATATCTATATAAATATCTATAGATATATACAGTAGATATATATATCTATATATCTATATAGATATATAGATATATATATAGATATCTATCTATCTACACACATATATATATATATATATATATATATATATATATATATATAGTGGATATATATATATATATATAGTGGATATATATGTATATATATATATATATATATATATATATATATATATATATATATATATATATATATGTACTGTATATATACATATATACAGTATAAAGTTTATTTAAATATAAATATGTTTTTATTAAGTTATATATTTGTAATGTTTTTCAGCTCCGACATATACCGCAGTGCTGTACAGAGGACACTGAGCCAGTCTCTGCTCCAGAAGAGCTTACACTCTAATGGCCTCCTATACCGAACCCAGCACTGCATATCCTGAGCACCTACTGCTGATCCAGCCTGCTGATTGGTTGTCTGGGATTACAGCACGCTTTTCGTTCCCCCATCCTCTGTGTCTTACAGATCAGCAGCAGGAAGGCGGGGGACAGACGTGGCTGGGATATATAACATGACATTTAAACATAATACCAGCTGAAAAATGATCCGATCGCCCTGACCGGGAGGGACATATGGTTTCTATATTCCAATAAATCATATTTGTATGGAATAATCATTCTCCCACAGTGGGCAGAATTTATGGAAGGAAATGCTTTTGTATTTTTTTTTTTTTTTATTGTGCTTTTCCAAGGGAAGGGTCAGTGAGCGGTGCATGCTGGGACATATTTCAGGCCCCCGCAATGGGCACATCTGGTTCTTGTTTCTTGATGTTCTGCTAATATGTGAGAGCAGGAACGATGCTCGCCGTTCTCCTCCGTGACTCTCATACACACCCGCTGTCGTGTTATCGAATCCTCTAACAGCGATCCGTATTCAGTATAAATGTGCGCGCTGTTATTGCACCTTAGACCACCACCAACGTAACAATCTCCCATCAGGTGCGTTTATTCTCATTAGCCAATCTGTGTGTTGCGACTTTTTTTTCCTGTCTTCCAAGAAAATATGATGGCTAATGTGTGACAACTCTAGAAAATATGACGGTTGATGTTTGTCATCTATCAGCTGTCATTATATACAGGTGCATCCCATAAATCTAGAATATCATCAAAAAGTCAATTTATTTCAGCAATTCAATTCAAAAAGTGAAACGGCTCCCCAAATCATCACTGATAGTGGAAAATGGTGCATTTCATGTGGAAATTAAGGTCCCAGAGTCTGGAGGAGGAGTGGAGAGGCACATAAATAAAGTTGCATGAGATCCAGTGTGAAGTTTCCACAGTCAGTGATGATTTGGGGAGCCATGTCATCTGCTGGTGTTGGTCCACTGTTTTATCAAGTCCAAAGTCAGCGCAGCCCTCTAGCAGGAAATTCTAGAGCACTTCATGCTTCTCTCTGCTGACCATCCTTATGGAGATGCTGATTTCATTTTCCAGCAGGACTTGGCACTGCCCACCAGTGGCGTAGCGTGGGGGGTGCTGGGGGGGCCAGCCGCACCGGGCGCAAAATCTGGGGGGGCGCAGTGTCATGCTGCCATTTAGGAGCCTGCTCAGCCATCCTTAGTGTAGGAATCAGGTAGGTCTCTGTAGTGGTCAGTGTAATTGTCAGGTAGGTCTGTGTATTGCTCAGGTAGGTCTGTGTAGTGCTCAGGTAGGTCAGTGTAGGTGTCAGTATAGAAATTAGGTAGGTCAGTGTAGGGATCAGGTTTGTTAGTTCAGGAATAAGGTAGGTCAGTGTAGGTGTCTGTGTAGTGGTCAGGTAGGTCTGTGTAGGTGTCAGTATAGTAATCAGGTAGGTTAGTGTAGGAATAAGGTAGATCTGTTTAGTGATGAGCTAGGTCAGTGTAGGTGTCAGTTTAGTGGTCTAGTAGATTTGTGTAGGGGGCGCAAATCACTTACCTTGCCCCGGGCGCAGACAACCCACGCTACGCCACTGCTGCCCACACTGCCAAAACTACCAATACCTGGTCACATGATCATGGTATCACTGTGCTTGATTGGCCAGCAAACTAGCCTGACCTAAACCCCATAGAGAATCTGTGGGGGATTGTCAGGAGGAAGATGAGAGACACCAGGCCCAACAATGCAGAGGAGCTGAAGGTCGCTATCAAAGCAACCATAACACCTCAGCAGTGCCACAGGCTGATCGCCTCCATGCCACACCGCATTGATGCAGTAATTCATGCAAAAGGAGCCCCGACCAAGTATTGAGTGCATACTATACTGTACATGGACAGACTTTTCACTAAGCCAAATTTTTTATTGGTCTTATTATGCAATATTCAAATTTTCTGAGATACTGAATTTTAGGGTGTCACTCGCTGTAAGCCATAATCATCAAAAATTGAAATAAAGAAATGCTTGAAATATATCACTCTGTGTGTAACGCATCGATATAAAATATAGGAGTTTCACTTTTTGAATTGAATTACTGAAATAAAATGATCTCTTTGATGATATTCTAATTTTATGAGATGCACCTGTACATCAACTGTTATAATTTCTAGAACTGTCAGTTCTAGAAAATATGATGTCTGATATATAATCAAGAAATTTTGACAGCCGATGTATAACAATTCTAGAAAATAAAATGGCTGATGTATGTCAGTTCAAAAAAATATGACAGCTGATGTATGACTATTCTAGAACCCGAGTAGTGTGAGTATCTGAGTATTGCAAGTATCTGAGTGTTGTGAGTACCTGAGTGTGGCGAGTACCCGAGTGGAGCGACTGTGTAGTGTTGAATACTGCTGAGTAACTGTGTGTGACTGAGGAATTAGAGTCATGAAGCTAATAAACAGCTAATTGGACAGAATTAAATTCCTAAACCCCATTAGATTAGTGGGTACAATGCCCAGCGGGTGTGGAGATGCGACTCGGTGTACATCTTGTGGCATGTATGCGTTCCTTGATCATCCGATCGAAGGCAAATACAGCTGCGCAAAATGTAAGCACGTTGCTTCCGTGGAAGCTCAGGTCCTGAATCTAGGGAAGCAACTGGCAACACTGAGAAGAATCTCCATACTTAAGGAGCTGGGATTGTACCCACAGGGGCCAGCACAGAGGCAGGTGGAGGTACCAGAGCAGAGTAGTTGGGTGACAGTTAGGAAGGGTATAGGGGACAGAGTCAAGGAGGCCAGTTCACTGCTGGAGCATGCTAATAAATACGCCCTGTTGCGTAATGTTGGGTAAACCAGTCAGGGACCAGCATGGCTGGAGCAGAGGGACACCCCCAGCTGCCAGGGGAAGAACTCCTTCAGTGAGGGCGGGAGCGAGGCTAAGGGTAAGGGAAGACAGGTTCTGGTGGTAGGGGACTCAATTATTAGAAGGAAAGAGAGGGCAATCTGTCAAAAAGACAGTAAGTGCCAAACTGCTTGTTGTTAACAAGGGTACGGCACATCATGGATCTGGTGGACAGATTATTGGGTGGGGCTGGGGAGGACCCAGCTGTCATGATACACGTGGGTACCAATGACAAAGTAAGAGGGAGATGGAGAGTCCTAAAAAATGATTTCAGGGATTTAGGAGCTAAACTGAGGTGTAGGACCTCCAAGGTAGTATTCTCAGAAATACTACCTGAACCTCGAGCCAAACTAGAGAGGCAGCGGGAGATTAGGGAAGTTAAAAAGTGGCTGAGGAGCTGGTGTAGTAAGGACGGGTTTCTAGAGAACTGGGCCAACTTCTCGGTAGGCTACCGGCTCTTTAGTAGGGATGGACTGCACCTAAATGGGGAGGGTGCAGCCGTACTGGGAGAGAAGATGGCCAAAAAGTTAGAGGGGCTTTTAAACTAGGTGATGGGGGGGTCCAGATGTAGAACTAGCCAGCGGGGAGCAAGGTTCAGCAGGCGTTATAGGGGGCATTAGCGGTAGGGTGACCAGAGATCCAAAACCCAAGGTAGGTAGGCTGACAAATCGAAAGTGCAGCCCCATAAGATCTAACGAGGATATAGTATGCAACTGGACAAAATTACGAGGTTTGTATGCCAATGCTAGAAGTCTGGCCAACAAGATGGGATAACTGGAGCTGCTAATATATGAGGAGGATTTTGATTTTGTGGGAATTTTGGAGACTTGGTTTGACAGCTCTCATGATTGGCTGGCAATCGTTCAGGGGTATTCCCTTTATTGCAGAGATAGAGAGGGTAAAAAAGGGGGAGGGGTATGTCTGTATATCAAGAACAATGTGCAAGTGAATATGAGGGACGAAATCACAAATTAAGCTAGGGAGGAGGTAGAATCCCTGTGGTTAGAGCTTCAAAGGGAAGGTAGTATTGGGAGAGTAATATTGGACATATGCTATAGCCCCCCCCCCCTTTCCCATCACAGCTTGGAATGGCAGCAAGGATGGGAAATGTCATTATAATGGGGGATTGTAATTATCTAGATATAGACTGGGCAGAAGGAACCGCACATTCATCCAAGGCTCGCCATTTCCTAAATGTTTTGCAGGACAATTTCATGGGTCAGATGGTGAATGCACCGACAAGAAACAATGCATTATTGGACCTACTGATTACTAACAATACAGACCTGATCACGGATATAGAAATACGGGGCAACTTAGGAAACAGTGACCATAACAGTGATTTATACTGAAACAGTGACCAGTTTCAGTATAAATCAAAGAAATAGGAAACACAAGGGAAATACAAGGACACTGAATTACAAAAGAGCCAACTTCCCTAAACTGCGCTCTTTGTTAGACAATATAAAATGGGATAAAATCCTAGGAACAAAAAACAGGAAAGGACAAATGGGAGTGCTTTAAGAACATACTAAATAATGGTAATGCCCAGTGTATTCCAATGGGGAATACATTTAAAACAGCTAAAAAACGTGCCCAAACTCCAACTTAGAAATGCATATAATAACTAAAGAAAAGGCCTTCAAAAAAAAAAATACAAGGCTGAGGGGTCATTGGCAGCATTCCAACATTACAAAGAATGTAATAGGAAATGTAAGAGAGCAATCAAGGCAGCTAAAATAGAACACGAAAGGCACATAGCGGAAGAGAGTAATAAAAAAAACTGAAGAAATTCTTTAAGTATATAAATAGTAAGAAAGTGAGGCCAGAACACATTAGCCCCATAAAGGATGACAAAGGGAATCTGGCTACAAAGGACATAGAGAAGGCGAAAGGAATTGGGGGGATACAGTAACCTAGACTGAAATGTTAAAGTTAATAACACGTCACAGGAAGCATCCTCATGGTTAACAGAAGGCAGACTCAGAACTAGACTTGAAAAACTTAACATAAATAAATAACATAAACATAACATTAACATAAACATAATAACATTAACATAAATAAGTCACTGGACCAGATGGCTTACACCCGAGGGTCCCTAAAGAACTCAGCCAGGTGATAGCCAGACCATTGTTCCTAATTTGTATGGATAGTCTACTGACGGGAATGGTACCAGCTGATTGGAAAAAAGCCAACGTGGTGCCAATATTTAAAAAATGCTGAGATATATCCGTGGGAACTACAGGCCAGTTAGTCTAACATCAATAGTCTGTAAGATATTGGAGGGGATGATAAGGGACTATATACAAGACTTTAGTAATGGCAACGGTATCATTAGTAGTAACCTGCATGGATTCATGAAAAATCGCTCTTTCCAGACCAATCTATTAACCTTCTATGAAGAAGTAAGCTGCAATCTAGATAAAAGAAGGCCTGTGGATGGGGTGTATCTGGATTTTGCAAAGGCATTTGATACAATTCCCCACAAATGTTTACTGTACAAACTAAGTGTAGCACCCTCCTAGGTAGGTGCTAGTGAGAGAGTTTTGAGCTCTGTCTGCTTACCAGAGGGGCTGCAAGTAAATCTATATTGAGTTCTGCCTACCAGAGAGCAGGATCTGTTAGTGAGGTCCGCTCATTGTGCTCAGTATAAGATTCATTCAGCCTAGAGAATGTTTCACACTGGTCCAATAGGGAGGCATGTTGGACAGTGGGAGGAAACCTGACAAATGGGTGCATAGACTTTTGATACAGTCCTGGTGATTGGAAAAGGGCAGGTTGCCTCAGTGCATTCTGGGATACTGTATAAAAGCCAGGAGCAAATGTACTGCAGGGTCTTTTGCTGGAGAGCGGAGTCCCGGAGGGAGAGAGCAGCTGCTTCCTCCTCTGTAGAGGTGCCATACGGTCACAGGAAGTCGTCCTAAAGGCCAGAAGAGTGGTGGAGAGGAGCTGAACCCAAGGTCCTGGAGAGCTGACTGAGAGGGGAGACACTGGAGACCCTGGGACTATAGTATCGTGAGTACAGGGACTCGTGTCAGGGGCCTGACCTGAGGGGGGCCACCCCTGCTAGTAGGACAGTTAGTGGACGGGTATCAGCCGAAGATGAGAGAGAGGATACTAGGGAGAGTGTCCTGAAGATAACTAGTTGTTCACCAAGTCATCTTCAGTATAAGAAGCTTAATCCACATTCATCTGAAGTGGCAGGATGAATCAACAGCTTGGCTGTTCCAAATCTATAGTAAAGCAGAGAAGATAGGAGTCCTCAATCACTGTGAATAGTTAAAGATGGAGTATCCCACAATTTTCTTCTCCTATCCCCCATTTTACAATAGACCACAAAAACAATCAAATACCCCTGGACTGATTATTGGAGTGTGAGCCAAGCAGAATTAAGGAATTATCTTTGCTTATGGCCATGTGCTGCTAACCAGGGGGGACCCACAGAGTGAATATCAAGCAGTCCTTGCGGGGGCAGTGCTACATAAGGTACGTAGGTATGGACCATAGAGTGAGTACCTGGATTAAAAGCTGGCTTCAGGGGCGAGTCCAAAGGGTGGTGATAAATGGTGAGTGTCGGAATGGTCTGGTGTGGAAAGTGTGGTCCCCCAAGGATCTGTCCTGGGCCCAAACCTGTTTAATTTATTCATAAACGACCTAGAGGATGGGATAAACAGCTCAATTTCCGTATTTGCGGACGATACAAAATTAAGCAGGGCAATAACTTCTATGCAGGATGTGGAAACCTTACAAGAAGATCTGAACAAAATCATGGGTTGGCCAACTACATGGCAAATGAGGTTTAATGATGAAAAATGTAAGGTAATGCATTTGGGTGCCAGAAATACGAACGCAAGTTACTCACTAGGGATGAGCCTTTGGGGGAGTCTAAGATGGAAAAGGACCTGGCGGTCCTAGTAGAAAACAAGCTCAGCAATAGCAATGTCAAGCTGCTGCAAGCAAAGCCAACAGAATACTGGCATGTATTAAAAAGAGGATTCATTTCAGAGATAAAACGATAATTCTCCCACTCTTCAAGACTCTGGCCGGGCTGCATCTCGAATATGCCGTCCAGTTCTAGGCACCAGTCCTCAGGAAGGATGTGCTGGAACTGGAAAGAGTCCAGAGAAGGGCAACAAAGCTAATAAAGGGACAGGAGGATCTCAGCTATTAAGACTACAAGCATGGAACGTATTCTCTCTAGAGAAGAGACACTTGAGAGGGGATATTATATCAATGTACAAATACCATACTGGCGACCCTCGCATAGGGAACAAACTTCTCAGCAAAAGGGAATATAAAAGGACTCGTGGTCATTCGCTACAATTATTTATTTATTATTATTTATTTCAGGTACTTATATAGCGCTGTCAATTTACGCAGCTCTTTACATATACATTTCACATTCACATCAGTCGCTGCCCTCAAGGAGCTTACAATCTAAGGTCCCTAACTCACATACATACACAGTAGGGCCAATTTTTTATACAGGATCCAATTAACCTACCAGCATGTCTTTGGATTAGAAGAAAAGCGGTTTAACCTTAATTTACGTAAAGGGTTTTATATCGTCAGAGGATGTGGAATTCTCATCCACAAGCAGTGGTATCAGGGAGGATTTAAAAATAACATAGAACAACCACTTCAACATGCTAACGTGATCCTCTGCGCTTGCAGGATGTTAAAATAATAAATATATAGTGCTGCTACTTCAAATGGAAATCATGTATAAGTAAAATTAATCACAGAAAAACATCAAAGAATTCTATAGAACTTTAGTAGCGCAAGGATGGTGAGACCCTCCTATCATAAAGTGCAAACAGTGCATAAATAGCATATAAATAGTATAAGATTGATAAATAAAAATAAAAGTCTATAAAAATACAGCGATAAAAGTCCTTCACAAGTCCTTTTGTTATATATCACAGTGTGAAGAGGGTCTTGTCGGTGCCAATACAGGGATCACCAAAGGATGTCACCACCACCAGTGCTGGGGGGAAATAGCCAAAATGCACACTCACCAGAGGACCATGCCTAACCACTCTCATGGAATGCGGAAACCAACGGTTTATGGCTATACAGGAAGACAAACTACAAGGTCCATCATGCCTTGCGGAAACCAACGGTTTATGGCTATACAGGAAGACAAACTACAAGGTCCATCATGCCTTGCGGAAACCAACGGTTTATGGCTATACAGGAAGACAAACTACAAGGTCCATCATGCCTTGCGGAAACCAACGGTTTATGGCTATACAGGAAGACAAACTACAAGGTCCATCATGCCTTGCGGAAACCGTTGGTTTCCGCAAGGCTTGATGAACCTTGTAGTTTGTCTTCCTGTATAGCATTGGATCAGTGGCTGGCTGGCGGCTCGGAGTGTAGATCACATCAGGAGGTTGAGGAGGAACTGTGCAGCAGCCATAGATCCCGGGAGGAAGCTGTCTGATTTATTCATGCGGTTTTAGCCTATTCCATGAGAGTGGTTAGGCATGGTCCTCTGGTGAGTGTGCATTTTGGCTATTTCCCCCCAGCACTGGTGGTGGTGACATCCTTTGGTGATCCCTGTATTGGCACTGACAAGACCCTCTTCACACTGTGATATATAACAAAAGGACTTGTGAAGGACTTTTATCGCAGTATTGTTACAGACTTTTATTTTTATTTATCAATCTTATACTATTTATATGCTATTTATGCACTGTTTGCACTTTATGATAGGAGGGTCTCACCATCCTTGCGCTACTAAAGTTCTATAGAATTCTTTGGTATCAGGGAGGAGCATCGCTAGTTTCAAAAAACTATTAGATGGGCACCTTAACCACCACAACATACTGGGGTATACAATGTACAATTGACATAAACACTTACTGTATACACACACTCATCATAGGTTGAACTGGATGGACTGGTGTCTTTTTTTCAACATCACTATGTAACTCAGTAGTCACCAGCATGGGCATAGGAACCGGGGGGGACGAGGGGGACACATCCCCCCCAAGAAATAATGCGGGGGGACAGGTATGGTGAAATCCCCCCCAGTTTAGTGGGGTTTACGACCCAGAAAGGCGCCGATTGGCTGTCTTCTGGGGACGTAACCTGGGCGCAGGAAAGAGTGCTTGGCCAACCCCACCTTCGTGATGTCCTGGCTGTGATTGGTCCAGTCTCCAGCCTGGACCAATCATCATCCAGGACATCCGATCGATGACGTCGCAATGGGGGCGGTGCCGGTGCGTGTGTCAGTCACTCACCGTCACCGCCGCTCACCTTCCCGCCGGTTCCCGCCGCAGAGAAGAGGAGAGGCCGCCCGCCGGTTCCCGCCGCAGAAGAGGACGAGGGAGAAGCCGCTCACCTTCCCGCCGCCGCCGCCAGGTAAGTGCATTGGGTTGAAGGGAGCACGCACGCTGGTCTCTGCATTGATTGGGGGACAATGCTGTGGCACTCTGCAATCATTGGGGTACAACGCTGACTGTGGCACTCTGCAATCATTGGGGTACAATGCTGTGGGCACTCTGCAATCATTGGGGTACAATGCTGTGGGCACTCTGCAATCATTGGGGTACAATGCTGTGGCACTCTGCAATCATTGGGGTACAATGCTGTGGGCACTCTGCAATCATTGGGGTACAATGCTGTGGGCACTCTGCAATCATTGGGGTACAATGCTGTGGCACTCAGCAATCATTGGGGTACAATGCTGTGGGCACTCTGCAATCATTGGGGTACAATGCTGTAGCACTCTGCAATCATTGGGGTACAATGCTGTGGGCACTCTGCAGTGATTGGGGACAATGCTGTGGAGCTCTGCAGTGATTGGGGACAATTCTGTGGCGCTCTGCATTGAAAGGGGCACTGAAAAGCATATATCTGGCGAGTAAAAATGCTGTTCCCCCCAGATTTGTGTGGGTTCCTACACCCTTGGTCACCAGGACAAATAAGGAGAGTAAATGTCCCTAACAGGGACACACACGTCATTCAAAACATGTTCTGAGGACTTTAAAGGATTCTAACAAAATATTTAGGATTTTGAATCTTCCCAGAAGTCTAGCAATGGTTTGTGATGCTCTGGATTAGAACTACTAGAGCTCTGGCAAGTAGCGTCCGCTATAGTAGGTATGAATCACGATGACAGGTTCTCTTTAAGGCTGTCCTGGGTTGAGGAGTTAAACAAGTTGGTGGGTTCAGCTGTGGCCTCTTTGTTTCTGGGAATATGATGTCAGTGGTCATTACAGCAAGCAGCCGATAAACACTATCAGTTACGTCCTCTCTCTGTAAAACATTCCAGTAACCGTTCCAGCAGCATCCACTTTACACTTTCCCTCCGAATGCTGCAATTACTGGAAATCAATAGCAGGTAGTTTGTGTTATGAACGAGGAGACACAACATTATAAATTAGACATCAGCTGCGTCTTCTGTCTTTATGTCTGTCGCTGACGTATGTCTGCAATGTCTGCTATCTGGATTTCGCTTACTTACGCCATATCTCAGTCACACACTATTATTATATATGTTTTATAGCTCTGACATATACTGCAGTGTTGTACAAAGAACACTGAGATAGTCTCATCAGTCTCCAAACCAGAGGAGCTTACACTCTCATGTTTCCACCTCATAGTAGGGTTTGCTTGGATGGAAGAGGAACTTACACTCTAATGTCCTTACACCATAGTAGGATTGCTTGGATGGAAAAGTTGCTTATGCTCCAATGTCCCCACTCCATAGTAGGGTTTGCTTAGATGGAGAAGGAGCTTAGACTATAATGTCCCCACTTCACAGTAGGGTTTGCTTAGATGGAGAAGGAGCTTAGACTATAATGTCCCCACTTCACAGTAGGGTTTGCTTAGATGGAGAAGGAGATTAGACTATAATGTCCCCACTTCACAGTAGGGTTTGCTTAGATGGAGAAGGAGCTTAGACTCTGATGTCCCCACTTTGCAGTAAGGTTTGCTTGGATGGAAAAGGAGCTTACGCTCTAATGTCCCCACTCCATAGTAGGGTTTGCTTAGATGGAGAAGGAGCTTAGACTCTAATATCCCCACATCACAGTAAGGTTTGTTTGGATGGCAGAGATGCTTATGCTCTAATGTCCTTACACCATAGTAGGGTTGCTTGGATGGAAGATAAGCTTATGTTTTAATGTCCCCACATCACGGTAATGTTTGCTTTGATGGAAAAGTTGCTTATGCTCCAATGTCCCCACTTCATAGTAGGGTTTGCTTAGATGGAGAAGGAGCTTAGACTATAATGTTCCCACTTCACAGTAGGGTTTGCTTAGATGGAGAAGGAGCTTAGACTCTGAGGTTCCCACTTCACAGTAAGGTTTTCTTGGATGGAAAAGTAGCTTATACTCCAATGTCCCCACTCCATAGCAGGGTTTGGTTAGATAGAGAAGGAGATTAGACTATAATGCCCCCACTTCCCAGTAGGGTTTGCTTAGATGGAGAAGGAGCTTAGACTCTGATGTCCCCACTTCACAGTAAGGTTTGCTTGGATGGAAAAGGAGCTTACGCTCTAATGTCCCCACTCCATAACAAGGGTTTGTTTAGATGGAGAAGGAGCTTAGACTCTAATATCCCCACATCACAGTAAGGTTTGTTTGGATGGCAGAGGTGCTTATGCTCTAACGTCCCTATTTCATAGTCGGGTTTGCTTGGATGGAATAAGAGCTTACTTTCTAATGTCCCTACCCCGTAGTAGGGATTGCTGCATTTCAAGAATGCCACTAACCAAGCTTGTTGCTGCCCTGGGTTGCAAAGTCACAATGCTGCCACTAGAGATTTTTAGGAACCCATGAGAACCCTGCTGATGCATTCTTCATTCAGTCAATGGAAACATCTATACCACCAAAGAGGGAAGTGGGCTCTCTGAAGTAATACCCTTCCTCTGTTCAGTACAGAAGATATAGGAGTATTTATTTTAATCTAATTGGAGGATTAGCTACAAATAAGGGGTTCGAGTTTTTAGAGAGTGGGTTAGGGGTCTCAACTAACCCAGAGGTCACTGCCAAATTATAACTCCATATAAAGCTAGGTTTGGATAACTCTCCATCATTTACCGAGTGTTTTCCTCTACCTCTCAGGGAATTCATTGGTGAGATCTCTGTGCAGAGTTCTAGGTTCTACACCTGCTATGCCCATTATGTGGAGTTCCCACAATCCTGGGTGTTGATATCATTAAGGTAGCTCTTGACTTCAGGCGTACCCAACATCTAGCCAAGCACACTCTACCTTTAAATGAAACAACACTATTTGGTTGATGGCCCCTTATCCTCAACAATCTGTGATACCAACACCAACAAGTCTTATGGAAATTTTAATAATCCAGGTCTCATTTTTTCAGTGCTGCTGTGGACCTTGTTGGTCACTGTGTGGTAGAACAGTTCTTTTATCAGGTTGTTTCATAAAGTTATGATATTAAGATAGGATCTCTTAAGATTCTATGGCAGATTCGAGAGTGAGCCATTATCGCACCCCAGCGTCCTCCTGTCACCAGCAATGCAAGTGATGTCTTGTGCAGCGGAGAGTGTCAGCCTGGGTGTGTGACCTCAGAAATGTATTTTACAACTCGTGGTCTACAAGAGGATAATTATTGTGCAGTCACTCAGGAATCATAAAAAATTCAACAGCTCTCTTCCCGTAAGATGTGGGAGTTACGGTCCCAAGAACGCCTCATCTATTGTCTCTCCAACAGCTTACCTCACTTTACTGTTTACTACGAATTACTTTGTTGTTACACATCTAAAGCAAAGCTTTAATGAATGGATCATACTTTTACTGTGTCTTCCTTAAAGTAATCTTAAGGGGTGTTTCACTTGACAAAGTAGCCCCACCCCCTGGTGGACTCACAGCTTCAAATGACTTTTAAAGCACCAAAAGATCCCCAAAATGTGAGCATTCTTTTATGCAGAATGATGTCCACAGCATGCCAGTCAGTGATGCATCATACACACCTTCCCTTTGGCTACCAAAAGCATTAGCAGGCCTCACTAACCAATGGGAAGGTCTGTTCAGGAATTGCATATCTTGGGGGTAAGAGTATTTTCTGGCACGTTCTATGGATGTGAAAACTGGAAGCAAGATAGGAAAAATATTGTGCTTTTAAACATTGGTGTTGGCAAAGAATTCTAATATTCTGGACAGACTTTTAAACTAGGTAACGGGGGGAGGGTACAGATGTAGAATTAGCCAGTGGAAAGCAAGATTCAGAGAGCAGAAATGGGGACGTTAGCGGTAGGGTGTTTGGAGCTCCTAAACCCAGGGTGGGTATGGGGAGAAATCACAAGAGCAGCCTAAAAACATCAAATGAGGATATTTGTAACCGATCACCGATAAACCGATTACGAGGCTTGTATACCAATGCCAGAAGCCTGGCTAACAAGATGGGAGAGCTGGAGCTACTGATGTTTGAGGAGGACTTAGATTTTGTGGGGATAACAGAGACTTGGTTTGACAGCTCTCATGACTGGATGGTGACCATTCAGGGGTATTCCCTTTATCGCAGAGATAGAGAAGGTAAAAAAGGAGGAGATGTATGTCTGTATATTAAGAACAGTTTACAGGTAAATATGAGGGATGATATTAATAATGGAGCTATGGACGAGGCAGAATCCCTATGGGTAGAGCTTCAAAGGGAAGGCACTGTGGGGAAAGTAATATTGGGCGTATGCTATAGGCCCCCCAACCAGGGGGAGGCAGACCTCCTTTTACAGATAGGATTGGCAGCAAGGATGGGAAATGTCATTATAATGGGGGATTTTAATTATCCAGATATAGACTGGGCAGAAGGAACCGCGCATTCATTCAAGGCTCGGCAGTTCCTAAATGTTTTGCAGGACAATTTCATGGGTCAGATGGTGAACGCACCGACAAGAAACAATGCGGTACTAGACCTACTGATTACCAACAATACAGACCTGCTCACGGATATAGAAATACGGGGCAACTTAGGAAACAGTGACCATAGGTCAATAAGTTTCAGTATTAATTACAGTAATAGGAAACACAAGGGCAATATAAGGACACTGAATTTCAAAAGAGCCAATTTCCAAAAACTGCGCTCTCTGCTAGAAAATATCAAATGGGATAGAACCCTGCGCACAAAGAACACGGAGGAAAAATGGGAGTGCTTCAAAAGCATACTTAACAAGGGGATTGACCAGTGCATTCCAAAGGGAAATACATTTAAAAGAGCAAAACTAAACCCTGGGTGGCTAAACTCCAACATAAAAATGCATAGTAATGCTAAAGGAAAGGCCTTCAAAAAATACAAGACTGAGGGGTCATTGGCAGCATTCAAGCATTACAAAGAGTGTAATAAGAAATGTAAAAACAAAATCAGGGCGGCTAAAATAGAACACGAGAGACATATAGCGGAAGAGAGTAAAAAGAACCCCAAGAAATTCTTTAAGTATATAAACAGTAAGAAAGCGAGGCCAGAGCACATTGGCCCCATAAAAGACGATAAGGGAGTTTTGGCCACAACAGGGAAAAGGCAGTAGTGTTAAATAAATTCTTCTCTTCAGTCTTCACAAAAGAATCGGGGGGCTACACTAACCCAGCTTGTAAGGCCAAACTAAACAACACACCTCAGGAAATACCGCCATGGCTAACAGAAGATAGACTTAGAACTAAACTAGAGAAACTTAACGTAAATAAATCACTGGGACCGGATGGCTTGCACCCGAGGGTTCTTAAAGAGCTCAGCCAGGTGATTGCCAGACCATTATTCTTGATCTTTAAGGATAGTTTACAGACGGGTATGGTGCCATCTGATTGGAAAAAAGCCAATGTGGTACCAATATTTAAAAAGGGGCCGAGATATATCCCGGGTAACTATAGGCCGGTCAGCCTAACATCAGTAGTCTGCAAGATTTTGGAGGGGATGTTAAGGGACCACATACAGGACTTTAGTAATGAAAACGGTATTATAAGTAGTAATCAACATGGATTCATGAAAAATCGTTCTTGCCAAACCAATCTATTAACCTTCTATGATGAAGTGAGCTGCCACCTAGATAAAGGTAAGCCTGTGGATGTGGTGTATCTGGACTTCGCAAAGGCCTTTGACACCGTTCCCCACAAACGCTTACTGTACAAACTAAGTAATGTAGGTATGGACCATAGGGTGAGTACCTGGATAGAGAACTGGCTCCAGGGGAGGTTGCAAAGGGTGGTGATTAATGGGGAATACTCAGATTGGGCGGGTGTGGAAAGTGGGGTCCCCCAGAGTTCTGTCCTGGGGCCAATCCTGTTTAATTTATTCATAAATGATCTAGAGGAGGGGATATCGAGCAAAATCTCAGTATTTGCGGATGATACTAAACTAAGCATGGCAATATCTTCTGAGCAGGATGTGGAAACCTTACAAGCGGGCCTGAACAAAATAATGGGGTGGGCAACTACATGGCAGATGAGGTTCAATGTTGAAAAATGTAAAGTAATGCACCTGGGTGCCAGAAACCAGAAAGCAAGCTACTCACTGGGGGGGGGGGGGGGGGGACCTCTGGGTGAGTCTAGGATGGAAAAGGACCTGGGGGTACTGGTAGACAACAGGCTTGGCAGTGGCATGCAATGCCAAGCCGCTGCAAGCAAAGTCAACAGAATACTGGGATGTATAAAAAAGGGGATTCACTCCAGAAATAAAGAGATTATTCTCCCTCTCTACAAGACTCTGGTCCGGCCACATCTGGAGTATGCTGTCCAGTTCTGGGCACCGGTCCTCAGGAAGGATGTGCTGGAACTGGAGAAAGTCCAGAGAAGGGCAACAAAAATAATTAGGGGAATGGAGGACATCGGCTATGAGGAAAGACTACAAGCACTGGACTTATTCTCTCTGGAGAAGAGACGATTGAGGGGGGATATGATATCAATGTACAAATATTGTACTGGAAACTAGCATATGGAAAAACCTATTCAGAGAAAGGGAATACAATAAGACGTGTGGCCACTCACTAAAACTAGAGGAAAGGCGGTTTAACCTTAAAATACGCAGGAGGTTCTTCACTGTAAGAGCAGTATGGATGTGGAATTCTCTTCCGCAAACAGTTGTATCAGCAGGGAGCATCGATAGTTTCAAAAAACTATTAGATGGGCACCTTAAAGACCACAACATACAGGGGTATACAATGTACAACATACAGGGGTATACAATGTGTGGTTAACAGTAGACACACACACACATCATAGGTTGAACTGGATGGACTGATGTCTTTTTTCAACCTCACTAACTATGTAACTATATGTAACCAGTGGCGGCCGGCCCATAGGGGGCGCAGGGGCGCCGCCCCCCCCCCCCCCCAAAAAAAAAGAAAAAGAAAAAAAAAAGATTTAAAAAAAAAAAAAAAAAAATTTTTGCCCACAAGGGGCGCCCGTCTCATTGGTGCCTATGGGGGTGGGGTTTTCCACCCGCAGAGGCGCCGATAGACGGCCTTCTGGGGCGTAACTGTAGCGCAGAGCTCTGCGCTCCACCACCCCTCTTTCGGCGTCTGCCGCATTGGTGCCGATGGGGGGTGGGGTTTTCCACCAGCAGAGGCGCCAATTGGCGGCCTTCTGGGGCGTAACTGTAGCGCAGAAAAATGCGCTACACCACCCCCTTTTGTGATGTCTTGGATCATGATTGGTCCAGACTCCAGCCTGGACCAATCATGATTCAGGACATCCATGGTGACCTCGTTGGGGGCGGTGCCGGTGCGTGCATCAGTCACTCACCGTCACCGCCCGGTCACTTTCCCGCCGCAGCCCGCGAAGAAGAGGAGTCGCGAGGAGGGGAGAAGCCGCCGCCAGGAGCCGAGCAGAAGAGGACGGACATCAGAGTCGCGAGGAGGGGAGAAGCCGCCGCCGGGAGCCGAGCCGTCGCCAGGTAAGTGCCTATTCCACCACCTGCGCCATGCCTGTGCCATGCCTATTCCACCACCTGCGCCATGCCTGTGCCATCTGTGCCATGCCTATTCCACCACCTGTGCCATGACCTTACCACCACCTGTGCCATGACCTTACCACCACCTGTGCCATGACCTTACCATCACCTGTGCCATGCCTGTACCATCTGTGCCATGCCTATTCCACCACCTGTGCCATGCCTGTACCATCTGTGCCATGCCTATTCCACCACCTGCGCCATGCCTGTGCCATGCCCATTCCACCACCAGCGCCATGCCTGTGCCATGCCTATTCCACCACCTGCGCCATGCCTGTACCATCTGTGCCATGCCTATTCCACCACCTGTGCCATGACCTTACCACCACCTGTGCCATGACCTTACCACCACCTGTGCCATGACCTTACCATCACCTGTGCCATGCCTGTACCATCTGTGCCATGCCTATTCCACCACCTGTGCCATGCCTGTACCATCTGTGCCATGCCTATTCCACCACCTGCGCCATGCCTGTGCCATGCCCATTCCACCACCAGCGCCATGCCTGTGCCATGCCTATTCCACCACCTGCGCCATGCCTGTGCCATGCCTATTCCACCACCTGCGCCATGCCTGTACCATCTGTGCCATGCCTATTCCACCACCTGTGCCATGACCTTACCATCACCTGTGCCATGACCTTACCATCACCTGTGCCATGCCTGTACCATCTATGCCATGCCTATTCCACCACCTGCGCCATGCCTGTGCCATGCCTATTCCACCACCTGCGCCATGCCTGTACCATCTGTGCCATGCCTATTCCACCACCTGTGCCATGACCTTACCACCACCTGTGCCATGACCTTACCACCACCTGTGCCATGACCTTACCATCACCTGTGCCATGCCTGTACCATCTGTGCCATGCCTATTTCACCACCTGTGCCATGCCTGTACCATCTGTGCCATGCCTATTCCACCACCTGCGCCATGCCTGTGCCATGCCCATTCCACCACCAGCGCCATGCCTGTGCCATGCCTATTCCACCACCTGCGCCATGCCTGTACCATCTGTGCCATGCCTATTCCACCACCTGCGCCATGCCTGTACCATCTGTGCCATGCCTATTCCACCACCTGCGCCATGCCTGTACCATCTGTGCCATGCCTATTCCACCACCTGTGCCATGACCTTACCATCACCTGTGCCATGCCTGTACCATCTGTGCCATGCCTATTCCACCACCTGCGCCATGCCTGTGCCATGCCTATTCCACCACCTGCGCCATGCCTGTACCATCTGTGCCATGCCTATTCCACCACCTGTGCCATGACCTTACCACCACCTGTGCCATGACCTTACCATCACCTGTGCCATGACCTTACCATCACCTGTGCCATGCCTGTACCATCTGTGCCATGCCTATTCCACCACCTGTGCCATGCCTGTACCATCTGTGCCATGCCTATTCCACCACCTGCGCCATGCCTGTGCCATGCCTATTCCACCACCTGCGCCATGCCTGTACCATCTGTGCCATGCCTATTCCACCACCTGTGCCATGACCTTACCATCACCTGTGCCATGACCTTACCATCACCTGTGCCATGCCTGTACCATCTGTGCCATGCCTATTCCATCACCTGCGCCATGCCTGTACCATCTGCGGCATGCCTATTCCATCACCTGTGCCATGCCTATTCCATCACCTGTGCCATGCCTATTCAATCACCTGCGCCATGCCTGTACCATCTGTGCCATGCCTATTCCACCACCTGTGCCATGACCTTACCATCACCTGTGCCATGCCTATTCCATCACCTGTGCCATGCCTGTAACATCTGTGCCATGCCTATTCCATCACCTGCGCCATGCCTGTACCATCTGCGGCATGCCTATTCCACCACCTGTGCCATGCCTGTACCATCTGTGCCATGCCTATTCCACCACCTGCGCCATGCCTGTGCCATGCCTATTCCACCACCTGTGCCATGCCTGTACCATCTGTGCCATGCCTATTCCATCACCTGTGCCATGCCTATTCCACCACCTGCGCCATGCCTGTACCATCTGTGCCATGCCTATTCCATCACCTGTGCCATGCCTATTCCACCACCTGCGCCATGCCTGTACCATCTGTGCCATGCCTATTCCACCACCTGTGCCATGACCTTACCATCACCTGTGCCATGCCTGTACCATCTGTGCCATGACTATTCCACCACCTGCGCCATGCCTATTCCACCACCTGTGCCATGGCCTTACCATCACCTGTGCCATGCCTATTCCATCACCTGCCCCATGCCTGTACCATCTGTGCCATGCCTATTCCACCACCTGTGCCATGACCTTACCATCACCTGTGCCATGCCTGTACCATCTGTGCCATGCCTATTCCACCACCTGCGCCATGCCTATTCCACCACCTGTGCCATGACCTTACCATCACCTGTGCCATGCCTATTCCATCACCTGCGCCATGCCTGTACCATCTGTGCCTTGCCTATTCCACCACCTGTGCCATGACCTTACCATCACCTGTGCCATGCCTATTCCATCACCTGTGCCATGCCTATTCCACCACCTGTGCCATGACCTTACCATCACCTGTGCCATGCCTATTCCATCACCTGTGCCATGCCTATTCCATCACCTGCGCCATGCCTGTACCATCTGTGCCATGCCAATTCCACCACCTGTGCCATGACCTTACCATCACCTGTGCCATGCCTATTCCATCACCTGTGCCATGCCTGTACCATCTGTGCCATGCCTATTCCACCACCTGTGCCATGACCTTACCACCACCTGTGCCATGACCTTACCACCACCTGTGCCATGACCTTACCATCACCTGTGCCATGCCTGTACCATCTGTGCCATGCCTATTCCACCACCTGTGCCATGCCTGTACCATCTGTGCCATGCCTATTCCACCACCTGCGCCATGCCTGTGCCATGCCCATTCCACCACCAGCGCCATGCCTGTGCCATGCCTATTCCACCACCTGCGCCATGCCTGTGCCATGCCTATTCCACCACCTGCGCCATGCCTGTACCATCTGTGCCATGCCTATTCCACCACCTGTGCCATGACCTTACCACCACCTGTGCCATGACCTTACCACCACCTGTGCCATGACCTTACCATCACCTGTGCCATGCCTGTACCATCTGTGCCATGCCTATTCCACCACCTGTGCCATGCCTGTACCATCTGTGCCATGCCTATTCCACCACCAGCGCCATGCCTGTGCCATGCCCATTCCACCACCAGCGCCATGCCTGTGCCATGCCTATTCCACCACCTGCGCCATGCCTGTGCCATGCCTATTCCACCACCTGCGCCATGCCTGTACCATCTGTGCCATGCCTATTCCACCACCTGTGCCATGACCTTACCATCACCTGTGCCATGACCTTACCATCACCTGTGCCATGCCTGTACCATCTGTGCCATGCCTATTCCACCACCTGCGCCATGCCTGTGCCATGCCTATTCCACCACCTGCGCCATGCCTGTGCCATGCCTATTCCACCACCTGCACCATGCCTGTGCCATGCCTATTCCACCACCTGCGCCATGCCTGTACCATCTGTGCCATGCCTATTCCACCACCTGTGCCATGACCTTACCACCACCTGTGCCATGACCTTACCATCACCTGTGCCATGCCTGTACCATCTGTGCCATGCCTATTTCACCACCTGTGCCATGCCTGTACCATCTGTGCCATGCCTATTCCACCACCTGCGCCATGCCTGTGCCATGCCCATTCCACCACCAGCGCCATGCCTGTGCCATGCCTATTCCACCACCTGCCCATTGCCTGTGCCATGCCTATTCCACCACCTGCGCCATGCCTGTACCATCTGTGCCATGCCTATTCCACCACCTGTGCCATGACCTTACCATCACCTGTGCCATGACCTTACCATCACCTGTGCCATGCCTGTACCATCTGTGCCATGCCTATTCCACCACCTGCGCCATGCCTGTGCCATGCCTATTCCACCACCTGCGCCATGCCTGTACCATCTGTGCCATGCCTATTCCACCACCTGTGCCATGACCTTACCACCACCTGTGCCATGACCTTACCATCACCTGTGCCATGACCTTACCATCACCTGTGCCATGCCTGTACCATCTGTGCCATGCCTATTCCACCACCTGTGCCATGCCTGTACCATCTGTGCCATGCCTATTCCACCACCTGCGCCATGCCTGTGCCATGCCTATTCCACCACCTGCGCCATGCCTGTACCATCTGTGCCATGCCTATTCCACCACCTGTGCCATGACCTTACCATCACCTGTGCCATGACCTTACCATCACCTGTGCCATGCCTGTACCATCTGTGCCATGCCTATTCCATCACCTGCGCCATGCCTGTACCATCTGCGGCATGCCTATTCCATCACCTGTGCCATGCCTATTCCATCACCTGTGCCATGCCTATTCAATCACCTGCGCCATGCCTGTACCATCTGTGCCATGCCTATTCCACCACCTGTGCCATGACCTTACCATCACCTGTGCCATGCCTATTCCATCACCTGTGCCATGCCTGTAACATCTGTGCCATGCCTATTCCATCACCTGCGCCATGCCTGTACCATCTGCGGCATGCCTATTCCACCACCTGTGCCATGCCTGTACCATCTGTGCCATGCCTATTCCACCACCTGCGCCATGCCTGTGCCATGCCTATTCCACCACCTGCGCCATGCCTGTACCATCTGTGCCATGCCTATTCCATCACCTGTGCCATGCCTATTCCACCACCTGCGCCATGCCTGTACCATCTGTGCCATGCCTATTCCATCACCTGTGCCATGCCTATTCCACCACCTGCGCCATGCCTGTACCATCTGTGCCATGCCTATTCCACCACCTGTGCCATGACCTTACCATCACCTGTGCCATGCCTGTACCATCTGTGCCATGACTATTCCACCACCTGCGCCATGCCTATTCCACCACCTGTGCCATGGCCTTACCATCACCTGTGCCATGCCTATTCCATCACCTGCCCCATGCCTGTACCATCTGTGCCATGCCTATTCCACCACCTGTGCCATGACCTTACCATCACCTGTGCCATGCCTGTACCATCTGTGCCATGCCTATTCCACCACCTGTGCCATGCCTATTCCACCACCTGTGCCATGACCTTACCATCACCTGTGCCATGCCTATTCCATCACCTGCGCCATGCCTGTACCATCTGTGCCATGCCAATTCCACCACCTGTGCCATGACCTTACCATCACCTGTGCCATGCCTATTCCATCACCTGTGCCATGCCTGTACCATCTGTTCCATGCCTATTCCATCACCTGCGCCATGCCTGTACCATCTGTGCCATGCCTATTCCACCACCTGTGCCATGACCTTACCATCACCTGTGCCATGCCTATTCCATCACCTGTGCCATGCCTGTACCATCTGTTCCATGCCTATTCCATCACCTGCGCCATGCCTGTACCATCTGTGCCATGCCTATTCCACCACCTGTGCCATGCCTGTACCATCTGTGCCATGCCTATTCCATCACCTGTGCCATGCCTATACCATCTGTGCCATGCCTATTCCACCACCTGCGCCATGCCTGTGCCATGCCTATTCCACCACCTGCGCCATGCCTGTACCATCTGTGCCATGCCTATTCCACCACCTGTGCCATGCCTGTACCATCTGTGCCATGCCTATTCCATCACCTGTGCCATGCCTATACCATCTGTGCCATGCCTATTCCACCACCTGCGCCATGCCTGTGCCATGCCTATTCCACCACCTGCGCCATGCCTGTACCATCTGTGCCATGCCTATTCCACCACCTGTGCCATGCCTGTACCATCTGTGCCATGCCTATTCCATCACCTGTGCCATGCCTATACCATCTGTGCCATGCCTATTCCATCACCTGTGCCATGCCTGTACCATCTGTGCCCTGCCTGTACCATCACCTGTGCCATGCCTGTACCATCACCTGTGCCATGCCTGTACCATCTGTGCCATGCCTATTCCATCAACTGTGCCATGCCTATACCATCTGTGCCATGCCTATTCCATCACCTGTGCCATGCCTGTACCATCACCTGTGCAATGCCTGTACCATCACCTGTGCAATGCCTATTTCATCACCTGTGCCATGCCTGTACCATCACCTGTGCCATGCCTGTACCATCTGTGCCATGCCTATTCCATAACCTGTGCCATGCCTATACCATCTGTGCCATGCCTATTCCATCACCTGTGCCATGCCTGTACCATCACCTGTGCAATGCCTATTCCATCACCTGCGCCATGCCTATACCATCACCTGTGCCATGCCTATACCATCACCTGTGCCATGCCTATTCTACCACCTGTTCCATGCCTATACCATCTGTGCCATGCCTATTCCATCACCTGTGCCATGCCTGTACCATCTGTGCCATGCCTATACCATCACATGTGCCATGCCTGTACCATGACCTCAAAGTCATGCAATTTTTTTACCTCGTTTTTTGCCGCGAAGCAATACCTATTACATTTTTGTTTTTGCGCCCCCCCAAAAATTTTGAGCACCAGCCGCCACTGTATGTAACTATGTAAGGGAAACAAGCAAATGGATCCTCCAACAAATCAGGTTCAGCCTGTAGGTAGGTTGAGTCCACTATATGACCCGTCACCCACCTAAGAGTGTGCCTCTTTCCAGGAAGGAGAGTGAGTTCACTTCCTTCCTGGCAGGATCCCGATAAATATGGTGGAAGGAGCTTACTGCAAGGAGGCCATGGGAAGGGTTGCCACGAGGATAATGGTTTCCTAAAGGATTGTGCTTTATTCTAGGTTCCCCTTGACGGGGATTCCCCTTAGTTGGACCTGACTGCACATCATCTGCTCCAAGACTAACAACAATGAATGTGCTAAAACTTGTTGCTGGACTGAGTTAGGGTCTGAGATTGCTGTATTTTTGAGTTACAACTTTTGTAAAAGAAGAAGTTTGTCTAAATGAAGCCTCTGGGTAGAGTTCTTCAGGTAACACAGTAGATGTGGTGAGAAATCAAGAGTTATCAGTGATGCCACCTGCCTGTCAAGCCCTGCTAGGAGTGGATCAGGATCTGGTTACCCCTGGGAGTGAGGAGGTACCACCACGCAATAAGAAGGGTAGGCAGAGGATCTGGTCACTGGCCCCCATCTGCCCCTTCAAGAGACAGAGAGCGTGCAAGCTATGGGGCAAAATCTGGTATGCCCCGGAAGGTGCGTGTCTTTTTGTGCTCCAGCTCCCGGCTATGATCATGCACAAGCAGAACCCCCACCCACTAACAAACCTGTCACTTGAAGTCAAGATCATTAGACTGAAGCTGTCTTAATTTGAACACGCTATGAGAAGAATAAATTTTCTAGGAAAAAAAATATGCTTGAAAAAGATGACAGAAAATGAGAAGATTCGTGGACAACAATAAAGTAGCAGGATTCAGTCACAAAAATAGATATCCTGTGTTACAGACTGGAACAGTGCTGTGCCTTGTCACAGTGTCAGAAAGGAAAAATGTCATACAAGGCTCTCACCTATGCAAGTTAAGGGGCTACAGGATAGGGATAGACCGATTATCGGCAGGGCTGATATATGGGTGGCCGATATGCACTTTCCCCGATATATCGGTATCGGCCCCGGAACTGGCCGATATTTTTGTGACGTCATTCTGCCTTCTTAGGCCGCCTCCCTCGCCTTGGACAGCCTCGTCTGGAGCCGGGACTAGTCTCGCGGGAGTGTATCACAGCCAAACACCCACAGCAGCCCAGTGCCAGCCAGCCACCCACATCCACAGGCCCTGTACCAGCCAGCCACAGGCACTGTACCAGCGAGTCAGCCAGCCAGCCACAGGCACTGTACCAGCGAGTCAGCCAGCCACAGGCACTGTACCAGCGAGTCAGCCAGCCACCCACAGGCACTGTACCAGCGAGTCAGCCAGCCAGCCACAGGCACTGTACCAGCGAGTCAGCCAGCCAGCCACAGGCACTGTACCAGCGAGTCAGCCAGCCACCCACAGGCTCTGTACCAGCCAGCCACCCACAGGCCCTGTACCAGCCAGCCACAGGCACTGTAACAGCCAGCCAGCCACCCACAGGCCCTGTACCAGCCAGCCACCCACAGCCCCTGTGCCAGCCACCCACCCACCCACCACAGGGTGCCAGCCACCCACAGACAGGGTGCCAGACAGCCAGCCACCCACAGGCCCTGTACCAGCCAGCCACAGGTACTGTACCAGCCAGCTGCCCACAGGCCCTGTACCAGTCAGCCACCCACAGCCCCTGTGCCAGCCACCCACCTACCACAGGGTGCCAGCCAGCCACCCACCACAGGGCTCCAGCCAGCCAGCCACCTCAGGGTGCCAGACAGCCAGCCACCCACCACAATGTGCCATGCAGCTAGCCATCCACCACCGGGTGCCAGCCAGCCAGCCATTCACCACAGGGTGCAAGCAAGCCAGCCAACCACCACAGGGAGCCAGCCAGCCACCCACCCCAGGGTGCTAGCCAGCCAGTCACCCACCACAGGGTGCCAGCCAGCCAGTCAGTAGGCTGGAAAATGTATATTTGTGTTCTGTGATGCTGAATATCTGTGCCAGGGTGAACTTCTATGTGAGTTTTGAAGTTTACTTTTAAATAAAAGTTGGCAAAAAGCCCTGAAATGTACTTCATTGATTGGACTCAAGTTCATGAAAGGTGCTACACTTGAGTGAACCCTTACAAGACACAGAAACCATCATGGCTGGAGCCTGAATTTCTTTGAGGAATGTGCTTCCAGGCTAATGTTGAAAAGGAAAAGGAGAAGAGGATCCAATAGAGGGTGGGGGCAGAGGCTACAGGATGGGTAGGTTTCAGGGAGAGAGGGTTAGGAACTATCCTGCCTGAGATAAAATAATACTTCAGTCCACCAATGCTCAGTAGGCCCATGCGCTCCCTCCCAGGTTTAAAGAGTTGAAGTTGGGTATGTGGTAAATAGATTGCTGCGTGTTGTGACAGCTGGGTGGCTGGGTACAAAAGACAATTCAATTAAAGTATATTCCAAAAATGAATGAGAAAATAATAAAAAAAAAGTATGGGTAGACCATAGATCTGCAATAGAACAAAACTGGCAATATCCGGTTGTGGACTGAGGTTGGAAAATGGTTGGTAATGTTGCATTTCTTCATAGAGATGTAGCACTACTCCCATGGGAGCTGCTGGTTTACGGATTTCCCTGGGTTACCCATAGCAACAACTTGACAATATAGTATATTCTAGGTGCTTGGCTCAGTCAGAAAACAGTCTTTGGTTTTTGTTGTTTTATTTGAGAACTTAGATAGGAGAAGGGATGAGTGGGATACTCCAACTGAACAAACTATGCCCAATTGCTGGGACTTCTGAAAATAGCTGAGTGCGGCAAGGCCGCTGCTTCACCTTGACACTGCAGTGAAGAAGAATTAGATGAACTGTATTATACTGTACATCACTCTTCAGGGCCCTACTTGGCACCCCCTTTGTCCCTATTCTTCAGGGTTCTACACAGCACCCCCTTTACTGTAGCACTCTGTGTGAGCTGACCCCCTTATCCTCTGACTTCACTGGAGTGGTCCCCCTTCCTGGGCAGACCCTTTGACAAGTTCCCTGGTACTCACGGACACTGTTTTTCCCGGAAGACTCTGCCAGCAGCTCCACTGTCAGCTTCACTGGATCCTCTGCAGCTCAGCTCCACACTTAGTTCACTAGACCGACTGCCTATGACCACCTTCCTCATGCAACAAAAGGAGAAACAGCTGTCCCCCTCCTCCTGGGACTCTGCTTCCCGCCAGAGATACCCTGTCACATGTCCCCTCAGTTTTTTTGAGCATTTTGCAAGAATGCCCTCCCACTGGGACTCCCACAAAAGTCAACGTGTCACTGGCTGGGTTTCCTCCACTGTCCAACAAGCTCCCTCATTGGATGCAGTGGGGACACTCCCTCAGACCCAGTGAATCACACCTGGGAACATACAACAGGCAATCTAACAGATCAGGCTCCCCTGATAAGCAGAAGGAGCATAAGATGCTTTTACCTAGCACCTACCTAGGAGGGTGCTACAGAGAGTTGGCACAATCCTGTTTCTGCTCGCTCAGTGAGTTTCATTGTCAGCTTAGGAAGTCCTTTATAGCCTTGACGTGAAAAAACCCAAGTAGGCCCCTAAGCCTTGCCCTTGTGGCTAGAAGCTAAACTGGATCCATGAAGTCCTCAATAGAGTCAGTGGCAGGATACCCAGCTAGGCCTCTGAGCCATGCCCTTGTGGCTAGTAGAAGCTAAACTGGATCCATGAAGTCCTCAATAGAGTCAGTGGCCGGATACCCAGCTAGGCCTCTGAGCCATGCCCTTGCAACTGGGAGCTAAACTGGCTCCATAAATTCCTCGATAGAGCCAGTGGCAGGAAATCCAGGTAGGCCCCTAAGCCTTTCTCTTGTGGCTGGGGGCTGAACTGGCTCCATGAAGTTCTCGATAATGTCAGCAGCAGAAAACCAAAGTGCGCAAAAAAAGCCTGAGAAGAGCCACTCAGCACTGCAAATGGAACTTTACATTGTATGTTATTCTGACTAATGCTTATGCCATTGCTTTTGTGTACCTTATAGACAGGGCTTTTTTTCAGCAGGAACACGGGGGAACGCAGTTCCGGCACCTCTAGCACTGAATGTAATAGCAAGGGGTGTGCTGGAGCTGCTATTGATGCTGGCTGCTGGGGGATCTATTGTTACTGATGAGAATCAGTTTTTGTGTGAAGGTCTATTGTTGCTAGTGGGGGGGTATATTGTTGCTGGGGAGTCTTATGTTGCTGGTAGGGATCTACTGTTAAGGGGGAGAGGTCTATTATTGCTGGCTTCTGGAGGGTCTATTGATGCTGGCTGCTGGGAAATCTGTTGTTGCTGCTGGGGGGATCTAATGTTGCTGGGTGTGGTATTTTGTTGTGGGTGGTCCATTGTTTCTGTGTGGGGGGGGGGAACTATTTTGCTGGGTGGGGTCTATTGTTGCTTGGGTGAGGTCCATTGTTGCTAAGGTAAGCTCATTGTTGCTGGGATGAGGTCCATTGTTTTCTAGGGGAGTCTATTGTTTGAGGGATCTATTGTTGCTGGGGTGGGGTCTATTAATGCTGGGGAGATCTATTGATGCTGGCTGCTGGGGGATCTATTGTTACTGATGAGAATCTGTTTTTGTGTGAAGGTCTATTGTTGCTAGTGGGGGGTATATTGTTGCTGGGGAGTCTTATGTTGCTGGTAGGGATCTACTGTTAAGGGGGAGAGGTCTATTATTGCTGGCTTCTGGAGGGTCTATTGATGCTGGCTGCTGGGAAATCTGTTGTTGCTGCTGGGGGGATCTAATGTTGCTGGGTGTGGTATTTTGTTGTGGGTGGTCCATTGTTTCTGTGTGTGGGGGGGGGGGGGGAACGGGACTATTTTGCTGGGTGGGGTCTATTGTTGCTGGGGTGAGGTCCATTGTTGCTGAGGTGAGCTCATTGTTGCTGGGATGAGGTCCATTGTTTTCTAGGGGAGTCTATTGTTTGAGGGATCTATTGTTGCTGGGGTGGGGTCTATTAATGCTGGGGAGATCTATTGATGCTGTCTGAAGACCCAAATGAAGGCAGATCATTCTGGGGGAAACAATGTCCAAAGGGGTTGCCAGGAGTTGACATCAACCTGATGGCACTTAAGTGTAGTGCTCACCCCCTATAGGGCCTGCTGAATGATCCCAAGATTTTTTCCCTATCTAGGGTATATGCAGCTAGGCACACAGCAACGGTCATTTTTTTTGGCTCAGTAATCAGTCTAGGGGTTTGTTTTTTTGTAGATATATTGCCGATCGAACTTGGATGGGGTAGAAAGAAGCTGTGGGATACTCCAGGAGCACAGTATAGTGATAAGAGGACACTGTTCACTCTTTTTTTTTCTTTATTTTTTTATAATTTTATTTTTTTTTTTCATCACAGGGAACAAAAAGTCCCCAATGTGATAATTTTTTGATGACAGGTTCTCTTTAACCACTTAAGCCCCGGAAGATTTTACCCCCTTTCTGACCAGGCCCTATTTTGCGATTCGGCACTGTGTCATTTTAACGGACAATTGTGCGGTCGTGCGACACTGTACCTAAACGAATTTGACGTCCTTTTATTCCCACAAACAGGGCTTTCTTTTGGTGGTATTTGATCACCTGTGCGATTTTAATTTTTTGCGCTATAAACAAAAAAAGAGCGTCAATTTTGCAAAAATAACAATATTTTTCACATTTTTTTATATGAAATTCCCCCCCAAAAAAATGTAAAAATCTAAATTTTTTAACATTTTAGGCCAATTTGTTTTCTGCTACATATTTTTGGTAAAAAAAATTGCAATAGGCGTATATTTAAATTTGGTTTGCGCAAAAGTTATTGCGTTTACTAACGCGGGAAAGATTTTTGTCATTGTTTTTTTTTTTAATGAGTAATGGCGGCGATCTGCGATTTTTTTTGTGGGACTGCGACATTGCGGTGGACAGATCGGACCCTTGACTGACATTTTTTACACTTTTGGGGGTACCAGTGACATTACTACAGTAATCAATGCTATACATATGCACTGTTACTGTAAAAATGACACTGGCAGGGAAGGGGTTAACTTTATTGGAGAAGGAGGGGTTAAGTGTGTCCCTAGGGGCGTGCTTCTAACTGTTATGGGATGTGGCTGTTTGTGTAACTACAGAGACCTGTGATCCTACATAGCAGGATCGTATGATCTCTGCACTTACACAAGGGAGAATGACAGGCGGCTTTGTTTACATTATCCGCCTGCCTTTCTCCCTCTGTACCGGACGATCGCGAGTGGCATCACAGTGAACGAGCGGGGGCGGGAGTGCGCCTCCGGCGGCGCGCGCTCGCCCCCTATTGGCTCGCAGGCGAGTGACGTACCCATACGTCACTTTGCCTGCACAGGGCTGACCGTCGCAGTATATGTACTTGCGGCGGTCGGCAAGTGGTTAATGGGACATCCAGGATCTAAAAGACCCAGCATGTCTCCCCTGTGCTCCACTGGATATAATGCAATGCAGATCGCATTGCAATACATTCTTTCCTGGCCAAGCTGGCCCGGAGAAACTGACAGGTGGACCCGGAAGTAATGTAATTAACTAACTTCCGGGTCCACCTGTCAGCAACAAGAAGGGAAGGAGAGCAAAAGTGTGTCCGTTCTCCTCCCTCCCCTCTACCCAATGGCACCTGCTATTCCGGTCCCGGGCTCGTAGATGGGCAATTGGAGCCAGGGCTGGCCCAAGACATTGTGCTGCCTGGGTCCAAGAACAAAATGCTGCCTCCACATTCAATATTTTATACTGTTATCTTTTTCCACCAGACCGGTCCACCAAACACCCACTGTCTGTCCTCAGTCCTCCTATCACTTTTGTGTCTGCCACGGCAACCCCCCAGAAGATCCAGCCTGCCCTGCATGAGATGCGCTGATGTCTGACGTCATTGCGCACACCAAGATAATGTGAGGGACATGCCCTGGAGGAGATGCTCCGCCTCCTCATACTCATCAGTTTACACTACGCGCGGCAGTATGAGATGGGGAAATGCTGCCCGTAATGCGCCGCAAACTGATGACACACAAAACTGCTGGAAAAAAAAAATCTTGGGAGTCAATTTGCTGCCCCTCTCCAAGTGCTGCTTGGGTCTAATGGACCCAGTGGGACCCATGGTAGGGCCGGCCCTGAGTGGAGCATTGGATACATGGTGGCATAGGATACATGGTGGGGTTGTGCGCGATGGGGGTTCATCATTATGGGAGGTTTCTCCGCCACCAGAGGGTGCCGTACTGCTTTCATCTGACAGCTGGCGGTGTGTGTGACGGACTCCGGACTCCCCGACTGGGTATCTCCGCCAAGAAGCTGCTTCCTAAGCTCTGGAACATGAGATCCGTGAATCTGGCTATAGTTACCCCAAGAACTCAACAGTACAAGTTTTGGAGTCAACCAGAATCAAACTGTTTATTCAAACACAGGCACAAAGAGATATACACTGTGGGACAATCCCCCCTCCCCCTTAGCAGCCAATCCACATACACATAAACATCCCATAATAGGTCTCATAATAGGTCGATATTAAGGCAGACAGAAACTATAGAACATTAAGGTAGACAGAAACAATAGAACAATGGAATACAGATACTTAACAATAACAAACCCCACCCCACCTCACTATCTAGCAAGGGTCTATGAGACACTCCAACAATATTCAAGCAATCTGAAAAGTCAAACCATTCATCTTCATGTATTTCCTGAGGGATATTGTCCAGAAAGATTATTGTCCCAACTCCCAAGTGAAAGAGCCCTTCACTCTTTCAACACAAACCGCACATCTAGAACCCAGGATTACCGGGGTAACACCAAATGCTGAGTCCGGTGTGGTTGTACAGCAAGTCTGATTAGTGCAAACCCAACCGGGGTTCTTGGATTACCCTGTGCCCCTAATAGACACAGGGTGACTTACACATAGGAGGGGCCGGGGAAGCTGGAAAAGGAGTCTCCCAACCTCCCTAAAGCAATCTGGGTTCCTCAAGCCCCCCAGCCAAAGTGACTCACATCCCAGTGTGCTTGTCATATTTACACACAATCCCAGTGGCTGCAGCCACCAGAAGTGTGCGTAAAACCCTCCCGTTGTCTGGTCCGTAGGGCGTACAGACCCGGCAGCGAAAGGGTTACATTTACAGCGGCACCTTCGGGGTAGCGCAACAAGACCAAACAAGAAGTAAAAGGAAATCTTTCTAAGGTGATCTTGCAGATATAAAGGTCTTCACTGCAAAGATGTCCATGTCAGTTCTCACTCCCCTCGTTAATAGTGGATCTTTAATGTGTCCTTCTCCGAGAGAACGCTTAATCTGATCACATCAGCCCCGTAACCCAATCCTGCCGGCATCACGTACGAGACTTGGTGACCTCTGACCCCTGAGGATTATAGCGTTACCAACACTTAATGTACGAGAGGCCGCCTGTCACTCTGTACACATGACAGCCACCACCGCGTCCGCTGCATCACCCCCCTTCTTCTGGCCTGGAGAGCTCTTTACAGCCTCCGCAGCGGCTGCCAAGTATGATGTAGGAAGTTCTCAATTCTAATGTTCTCTCTGAGGCTTTATTTCATGTAAAGGGGAGCAGCCAGGCCAGCTGTAAAAACAAGCACTGGAGAACCTCAGCCCCTTCCCCGACTCTTCAATGTCATGTGTCCTTTCCTCCCAGGTCTGCCTCTACCTACACAGGCCAAGGCATGTGGAGAACATTACCCGCATGGCATGGCGTAGGTGTGTGGAGATGACCGCTTAGGTGTGGCCAAAGAATTGTCCGGCAGAGGAGCAGTCTGCCTTTCTAGGTGTGATATTCTGATTTTTCTATTCCTTTTATGTCTCCATCCCCCAAACACAGTTTATTTATTACAGGTACTTACACCCACCGGCAACTTTATTAGGAAGACCGTGCTAGTAGTGGGTAGGACCACCTTCATTCTTCATGGTGAAGATTCAACAAGGTGTTGGAAACATTCCTCAGAGATATTGCTCCACGGTGACATGATAGCATCATGAAGTTGCTGCAGATTTTTCGGCTGCACATCCATGGTGCCAACAATCTCCCATTCCACCACATCCCAAAAGTGCTCTATTGAGATGTGGTAAGCTTGGAGACCATTGGAGGACAGTGACCAGATCTGGTGAGTGTGGAGGCCATTGGAGGACAGTGACCAGATCTGGTGAGTGTGGAGGCCATTGGAGGACAGTGACCTGATCTGGTGAGTGTGGAGGCCATTGGAGGACAGTGACCAGATCTGGTGAGTGTGGAGGCCATTGGAGGACAGTGACCAGATCTGGTGAGTGTGGAGGTCATTGGAGGACAGTGACCTGATCTGGTGAGTGTGGAGGCCATTGGAGGACAGTGACCAGATCTGGTGAGTGTGGAGGCCATTGGAGGACAGTGACCTGATCTGGTGAGTGAGGAGGCCATTGAAGGAAGTGACCTGATCTGGTGAGTGTGGAGGCCATTGGAGGACAGTGACCTGATCTGGTGAGTGTGGAGGCCATTGGAGTACGGTGACCTGATCTGGTGAGTGTGGAGGCCATTGGAGGACAGTGACCTGATCTGGTGAGTGTGGAGGACAGTGACCTGATCTGGTGAGTGTGGAGGCCATTGAAGGACAGTGACCTGATCTGGTGAGTGTGGAGGCCATTGGAGTACAGTGACCCTATTGTCATGGGGATGAAACCAGTGGTGAGATGATTGGAGCTTTGTGACATGGTGCATTATCCTGCTGGAAGGAGCCATCAGAAGATGGGGACACTGTAGTCATAAAGGGATGGACATGGTCAGCAACAATACACAGGTAGGCCATGGCGTTTGAACCATGCTCAATTGGTACTAAGGGGCCCAAAGTGTGCCAAGAAAATATCCCCCACACCATTACACCACCAGCCTGAACCCTTGATACAAGGCAGGATGGATCCATGCCCCAAATTCTGACCCTACCATCTGAATGTTGCAGCTGAAATCAAGACTTATCAGACCAGGCAACTTTTTTCCAATCTTCTATTGTCCAATTTTGGTGATCCTGTGCCAATTGTAGCCTCAGTTTCCTGTTCTTAGCAGACAGGAGTGGCACCCGGTGTGGTCTTCTGCTGCTGTATTCCATCTGCTTCAAGGTTCAATGTGTTGTGCGTTCAAAGAGGGTATTTTGCATACCTTGGGTGTAATGAGTGGTTATCTGAGTTACTGTTGCCTTTCTTTCATCTGGAACCAGTCTGCCCATTCTCCTCTGACATCAACAAGGCATTTCCCTCCACACAACTGCCACTCACTGGATATTTTCTCTTTTTCCCACCATTCTCTGTACACCTGAGAGATAGTTGTGTGTGAAAATACCAGAAATACTCAGATCAGCCCATCTGCCACAAACAACAACCATGACACCTTCACTTTAATTCCCTTTCTTTTCCATTCTGATGCTCGGTTTGAACTTCAGCAGGTCGTCTTCACTATGTCTAGATGCCTAAATGCATTGAGTTGTGATTGGCTGATTAGTTATTTGTGTTACCAAGCAATTAAACAGGTGTACCTAATAATAAAGTGGCCGGTAAGTGTACATTTATATAGGGCCATCAATTTACACAGCTCTTTACACATCAGTCCATGCCCTCGAGAAGCTTACAATCTAAGGTTCCTAAGGCCCTTTTCACACTTGTGCAACCTGAAAGTCAGGAGACATTGACAACCTCAAGTCGTGTCAAAGTAGTGCAGGGTCCAGGGGGGGACTGGGCCAGGGGGCAGGGGGGCAATTGCCCCCTGAGCTGCTCTGATGCCCCGTAAAAAGGCTGCACTGCTTCTCCTACAGACATGCCTAAAGGATTCCTGGTGAAGAGAAGTAAAAAGTCCCCACCACTGCCCTACTGAGTGCGGGCTGAAGACAAGGACAGAGTGCAGGCCTCCCTCCCAGCATGGATGGTGTAAACTGTCTCTGAGCAGAGGCCGGTTTAATGCCCCACTGGAGACTCTCCTCCTCCGGCCAGCCCGAACCAAGCTGTCCCAGCTCCCCCCAACTGCACCCTGCTGGCCAGGTTGGTAACCGTGATTCAGCCGGTGAGTAGAGAGCAGGGGAGGACTGGCAATGGGGGTAGGGTGGCAATTGCCCCCCGGGCCGCGCTGAAAAGTGGTAAAAACTAGTAAAAAGGTAGTAAACTCAGGGCTGGATTAATGTAGGGGCCAGACACTGTATACAGCTGTCAGTCCAAAACCAGGTGGGCATGGATGGTGAGCTGATTCCATGGTTCAATGGGCCACTTGACTGGATTTGCCCCCCAGGCCTAAGGCTGCCAGCCCTCCCCTGGTAGAGAGTACCAGAAGCTGAGCTTCAGCCTGGAATGAGGGTTCAAGAGGGGGACAGGAACAGGGAGAGTTGGAGCGAGGCAAATTCGCTGCACCATGGGCCTCTGGTTTGTACTTGCCCCCTGGACTGAAAGTTGCCAGTCTTCCCCTGGCTGCTTTGAAGTCACACAGATATGAACAGTAGTCATTGGAAATCGTGGGGTATGACTTGCATGCGACTTTGCAGTCCCAAGTCGCAGGGCAAGTGTGAATGGGGCCTAACTCAAATTCATACATACACATAAAAGGGCCAATTTACCTACCAACATTTCTTTGGAGTGTGAGAGGGAACCCACGCGGGCACAGGGAGAACATTCGAACTCCAGGCAGGTAGGGCCATGGTTGGGATTTGAACCGATGACCCCCTAGGGCTTCTAGGTGGAAGTTCTAACCACTTAGTCACTGTGCTGCCCAGTTTTTGTCATTCTCTCCCTTCTCTCTCTCAGATCTGCACAAATTCAGAACATTTGCTGTGCCCTAATCCAGGATTGTCCTTTTTTTTTATCTGATAATCCTTGAACCACCATCAAAGGATGACTTCTACATTCAGATTGCTCCCTGCCTTGTAATATGCAGTAAGTTTATCCACCGATCACAAATATTACACTTGTATTTTGTAATGCAGTAAGATGGCAGGTAAAAGTGCCCGCCCATGCAGAACTCCTCCTCTCCTCTTCATAGGAACAGATTTCCCTTGTGACAGGCTGGCCCCTGGGGAGCTCCTCCTCTCCTACAGATTTTCCCTGTGACAGGCTGGCCCCTGTGGAGCCCCTCCTCTCCTACAGATTTTCCCCGTGACAAGCTAGCCCCTGGGGAGCCCCTCCTCTCCTACAGATTTTCCCTGTGACAAGCCGGCCCCTGAGGAACTCTTCCTCACCTCTCCTTAAGAACATACATTATATATTACCAAAAGTATTGGGACGCCTGCCTTTACACACACATGAACTTTAATGGCATCCCAGTCTTAGTCCGTAGGGTTCAATATTTTGTTGGCCCTCCCTTTCCAGCTATAACAGCTTCAACTCTTCTGGGAAGGCCATCCACAAGGTTTAGGAGTGTCTATGGGAATGTTTGACCATTCTTCCAGAAGCGCATTTGTGAGGTCAGGCACTGATGTTGAAGAGAAGCCCTGTCTCGCAGTCATCCCAAAGTTGTTCTATCGGGTTGAGGTCAGGACTCTGTGCAGGCCGGTCATGTTTCTCCACCCCAAACTCGCTCATCCATGTCTTTATGGACCTTGCTTTGTGCACTGGTCCTAATTATTTGGTGGAGGGGGGATTATGGTGTGGGGTTGTTTTTCAGGGGTTGGGCTTGGCCCCTTAGTTCCAGTGAAGGGAACTCTTAAGGCGTCAGCATACCAAGACATTTTTGACAATTTCATGCTCCCAACTTTGTGGGAACTCTTTCAGGTTGAGGCCAGGACTCTGTGTAGGCCAGTCTTGTTTCTCCATCCCAAACTCGCTCATCCATGTCCTTATGAACCTTGCTTTGTGCACTGGTCCAAAACATTTGGTGGAGGGGAGATTATGGTGTGGGGTTGTTCTTCAGGGGTTGCGCTTGGCCCCTTCGTTCCAGTGAAGGGAATTCTTAAGGCGTCAGCATTCCAAGACATGTTGGACAATTTCATGCTCCCAACTTTGTAGGAATTCTATGGGGTTGAGGTCAGGACTCTGTGCAGGCCAGTAAAGTTCCTCCACCCCAAACTCGCTCATCCATGTCTTTATGGACCTGGTGCGCAGTCATGTTGGAACAGGAAGGGGCCACCCCCAATCTCTTCCCACAAAGTTGGGAGCATGAAATTGTCCAAAATGTCTTGGTATGCTGAGGCTATAAAATGGATGTAAACCCCATTTATGAAATTTGACCTGGGCACATAGATATGTAGTGTTTACATATCTCTCTCCAAAGCCCTAAGTCCCGTGTCTTTCTGTTGTTCCATTCCATCAGCATGATAACTTCTGACAAATTCTCCGACACCGGAGATAAAAGCAGCTGGAAATTTGTGTTCGGGAGGGTGCATAGAGAAAGATAAGCAGAGAGCTGGTCTATTCACAGCACAGCTCTGCCTGTTTCTTCCTTCCTCTGCCTATGTGGAAGGGGGGGTGCCTTTCCTCCAATCAGCTCACACACAAATATTCTGGGAAGGCTGTCCACAAGGTTTAGGAGTGTGTCTATGGGAATGTTTGACCATTCTTCCATAATTTGCGAGGTCAGGCACTGATGTTGGATGAGAAGGCCTGGCTCACTGTCTCCAATATAATTCATCCCAAAGGTGTTCTGTTGGGTTGAGGTCAGGACTCTGTGCAGGCCAGTCAAGTTCCTCCAACTCCAAACTCACTCATCCATGTCTCCTTTTCATAGGAACAGATTTGCCTTGTGGCAGGCTGGCCTCTGCGGAGCTCATCTTTTATCCTGAATCAATGCAATAAGGGATTATAGCCACTAGATGGAGCCGTCAATCATAGTATGTAAGTATTTATTTCCTATTATCACCAGCTTCATTTATCTAGTGGCCATCATGCAGTATTTTCCCCCATTGACTCTACTCTGTATGACTCTGTAGGAAGAATAACATTTGACCTGGAGAGAAAAGAGCCTCAAAACATTTGTTTCTGCCCCAATTTGCACAGAAAAAGTGTTGCTAGTCTCCAGTAAGCGGCTGGAGCGGCCTTTGCTGTAGTATCACACAGCAGTATTCCGGCATGCCGAGTCATTTGTCGATGTGTTATTTCTCACGGCGTTACCGGATATCGCTGTCCTTTTCATGGCTGAGTAGAAGCAAAGTTGTTGTGGAATTGTGAAAAAGGAGATACAGCTCTCTGCAGCTGGATATTATCCTGATGAAGTGATTATGGGATGGGGTGCAGATAATTGCTAGATAATTGCAATAATTACTATTGCAATTTCCTATGAAATAATGTAGAATTGATTTCAGTGAGATGATGTGGCGAGGAGGTGATCCCCCCTCTCCAGAGCCGTGCCCCTCCATTATCATCACAGAAGGGGGGGGGGGGGTCAGCACTTCCAGTCTCCTTCTAGCCCAACATTCCAGGGTGCACCTTCTAAGTGTTGTACTACCTGTATGCACAGAAGGTGACCTAAACAATGACCATGCGGGTAGCTGGCTGCAGCAAAGAAACTTTGGTCACTAAAGTTGTATTGGCTCCTCTTCTGCACTGAAATTTGCTTACTCTGATGTCACTGCACACTGTGAGCATCTCACATTGTGCATCAGAAACTGCAGCAAGTCAGGACCTGGCTCATTTTCTGGTTGGGGGACTTCCTGCAACATCTAGTACTTTCCTCCCCAGCCTGGCTGTACCTGGCATACCTAATTCTCAATATTGAAAATGTAATATATTGCAGCTCAGCAGTTCTTAGATGTCCTCAAAATGACTGTTGGGATTTGCTATAGATTATATACTGTGGTAGGAGTGACTGTCTAAATATAGCCACTCCTGTGTAAAATCAAACTTGTAAATAGATTGCAAGTGTAATTGTGTAACATATAATATAATATAAAATAACATATTATTATTATATTCGGTTATATTATATTATACAATATTATATTATATTTTATTTTATATGCAGTCACTCCTGTGAAAAATCAAACTTGTAAATAGACTGCAAGTGTAATTGAGTAATACAATGTAACAATATATTATATTATATTATATTATATTATATTATATTACTGTATATTATATTATATTATATATTATTCTATTCAGTTATATTATATTATACAATATAATATAATATAATATAACTGAATAGAATAATATATAATATAATATAATATAATATAATATAATATAATATAATATAATATATTATATTTTATATGCAGCCACCCCTGTGTAAAATCAAACTTGTAAATAGACTGCAAGTGTAATTGATTACTACAGTGTAACAATATGTTATATTATATTATATTATATTATATTATATTATATTATATTATATTATATATGCAGCCACCCCTGTGTAAAATAAAACTTGAAAAAAGACTGGAAGTGTAATTGAGTAATACAGTGTAACAATATATTATATTATATTTTATATGCAGCCACCCCTGTGTAAAATCAAACATGTAAAAAGTCTGCAAGAGTAATTGAGTAATACAATGTAACAATATATTATATTATATATTATATTATATTGTTGTATTATATTATATTATACTATATTATGTTATATTACATGTTATATTATACTATATTATATTATATTATATTATATTTTATATGCAGCCACCCTGTGTAAAATCAAACTTGTAAAAAGACTGCAAGTGTAATTGAGTACTACAGTGTAACAATGTGTTGTGTTGTGTTATGTTATATTATGTTATATATTATACTATATTATATTCGGTTATATTATATTATATAATATTATATTATATTTTATATGCAGCCACTCCTGTGTAAAATCAAACTTGTAAATAGTCTGCAAGTGTAATTGAGTAATACAATGTAACAATATATTATATTATATTATACTAAATATTATATTATATTATATTATGATATATATATATATTATAGTATATATTATATTATAATATACTACATTATACTATATTATATATTATATTATGTTATATTATAATATATATATATATATATATATATATATATATATTGTTACTTTTTTTATGTGTCGATTAAAGCTATGACCTTTGATCTGGATATGAAATTAATTAATGAAAACCATACAAGGAAAAAACATGTTTTTTTAAATACATTTTTAATAGGTTTAAAACATAGAAGATAAAGAAAATTAAAAATAAAATACAAAATTATATTAATATGATAAGAAAAAATAATATAGATAACAAATGGGTAATCAGTATCAGTAATAGGGTTAAATAATGGATAATAAGTTACAAGGTTAAATACAGTAAAATTTAGATAGGGGGAAAAGTTGGAGAGGAATACCAAGTTGGGGGTTTAGAAAAGCAAAGTAAGTCATAAGAGTAGTAGGAAATTATCGAAGTCAGGAGGAAAGAAAGATTTGATCCAAGTTGATCCAAGGTGACCAAAATATTTAATATTTTCTTACATAAAATGTTATTATATTTTACCTAATATTATGCCATGGGTAACCCCAATCAGCCCTAAGTAAATCCCTTTTATTATTTGCAGCTGCTTTTTTTATATCTATATATATTTTACTATTAATATTTTTTTCTTTTCTTTTGTATGTTATTTTTTTCAGTGTTAAATGCATAAAAGAAGTGGCAAATTAAAATAAATAAATACATAAATAAAATTATAAATTGCTAATAGCTTTGCCATGCTTTGTACATACAATACATCATTTTGGTGCCATCTTAAATGGGACAAATGATAAAAATAATGTATATTCTTATTTTCTGTAATGCAAGTTTTTTTTTTCTAAATAATATTAGTAAAAATAGAAATTATATATTTTTTTTTATTTTTTCACATCTTCTTGTTTATAGATTACATAGAAAATACATACATTTTTTTGAAAGACAATAATTGTCAAAAAAAAAAAAAAAGTTTAGTTTACCCTCAACAGTGGTAATTTTGACGTCAAATTTCGATTTAGTTTTAGTCATAGTCCAATGCAACTAAAACTAAAATGCCATTTTAGTTTTAGTTGCATTTTAGTCTTCGAAAATCTGCAGTACATTTTAGTCGACTAAAATCATTTTAGTCAATTAAAATCGAATGGGTTTGGTTAAATTGAAATGCATTATTTAAGCATTTCTCTAGAATTTCCAAACTCATTATTTACTCCTGGAGTAAAAATCTAATAACGTTATTATTTATGGTATTAAGGTTTGAATAAACTACACAGACACAGATTTATATAACATCTTTACAAGTTAAAATGTCCCTCCCTCACATTTTCGTTCCGTTTTCATTCGTTGACGAAAATTGGAATTGATGAATTTTCGTTTCCTTTTCATCACAGGAAAAATGCAGCTGACGAAAAATATGATGAAAATATTTTTGTCTACGAAATTAACACTGATCCCTAAAAAGACAAGTCATTACTTAACATCATCACCGAATAAACAGCCCCTGAACAATCAGTATCCAGGAAGTGGTAAGAAATACAATGAGGGTGACAAACGTACCCCTATTCTTCCCCCTGAATGACCTGTCTCTGATTGGTGGACATGTGTTTCCTTTTGAAAAAAAATCTATATTTTTCATGTCCATAAGAACATCGTGGCTTCATATAATATTTTGTGGCCACTCCCTAATTGGTGGACATGTGTATCTTTAAAAAAAATAAATAAATAATAATAATTCTTATGTCAAGGAGTACATCATGGATCCAAAAATTAGTGTTTTGGTTCCTATTTAATGCTATTAAAAAATAATGTTTAAAAAAATTATGTTTAGAAGCCTCCAAAAAGCAGTCAAAAAACAAAGAGGGTGATATAAGATATCTGATATTCTGTGGTTTGTCTAAAAATTGTTAGACATAAGTTGCTTTGAAAAAAAAAAATATTTGTCCATTATGGCCTAAAAAATTTTTATTTTGGTTCATATTAAATGCTATGTGTTCAAAAATGTATCCATGTAATCATCTAGAAAGTAGTAGGAAAAACTGTCCCAATTCTTATTCCTCTAACTCAGGGGTCTTCAAACTATGGCCCTCCAGCTGTTCAGGAACTACAATTCCCATTATGCCTAGTCATGTCTGTGAATGTCAGAGTTTTACAATGCCTCATGGGATGTGTAGTTCTGCAACAGCTGGAGGGCCGTAGTTTGAGGATCCCTGCGGTCTAACTGATATTTTGTGGCCGGTCTGTGACTGTGAAAGTGTTTCTTTTTGAAAAATAAAATAATATATTCCATGTCCAGATGTACATCATGGCTCCATAAATAATTCTGTGGATTGTCTGTATTTAGTGGGCACATGTTTCTTTAAAAAAAAAAAAAAAGAGAGACAAAGTGGCTGTGACAAACCCAACTAGGACAGGGGCATTTGGAGGGGACTGCAGGGTAGCCTCTTGCCTACTGACTATGGGCCCTGGCATTTGAGGGAGCTACAAGAATTAAGGAAGATGATGTCACCACATTTAACAGTCAAGGAGGTCCAGGGTGAGAAGGTGGCGGTTCTTCTTCCCCAGCAGTAGATTCACAGTCAAGGAGAGGAAGTGGTCATCCTCCCTCCCCAGCGGTGGATCCACAATCTGAGAGTAGAGGAAGCCATCCTCCCTCCCCAACAGTCAGCCACCATGGAGGAAACAGTCTTCCCTCCCTAGCAGAGATACATGCACCTGGGAAACAATACCAGAGAAATGTCTTCCCAGCAGTTGGATGAGAGTACGGGAGATGGAGCAGCCGGCTCATCTCCCCAGCGGCAGTTCAAGGACCCAGGAGAGGAGGAAGTTCACTCCCCAGCAGTTAGCCGAAGAGGATGATGTGGGGTCCCCAACAGAAGCACTGGCATCAGGGCAGAGTGCTACCAACCTCTGCCTGCCACTGGCAACATCTCTGGAGCTTTAGGAAACCGGGGCATGTGGCCCCTCTCCTCAACGACAGGCTGATGTAGTGAAGCTCCTACTCCAGCTGAAGCGCTGGCAGCAGGGCACAGCACCGCAGGCCTCTATCTAGCACCTACAGTGTCTTTGCTGCTCCAGGTAATCGGGGAAGTCGGCTCCTCTCCCCAACAGCAGACCAAGCCTCGGAAAAGCCTCCCAGCTGAAGCACTGGCAGCCAGACAGAGGGTCCACAACCTTTGCCCCCCACCTACCACTGACAACTATTCATGTGGGCCAACTTTGTGAGTTCACTCTGCCCGACTAAGCATGTCCAGACCAGGTTGAGCTCTGGGACCTGGTTAGACTAATTTTGATGGGGAAGAAATGTGACAGACCCAACCAGGACAGGAACTTTTGGCGGTTACTGCAGGGTAGACTTTTGCCTACTGACTTTGGGCCTTGGCATTTGAGGGAGCTACAAGAATTCGGGAAGATGTCCTGTTATATAATGCAAGATGACATCACCACATTTAACAGTGAAGGAAGCCATGATGGTCTCTGACAACTTGAAACTCAGTGAGAAGATGTATGTGAAAAGAAAACTGTTTAATGAGATGGTGACAGTGGTCAAGGTGACAAGTTATTAATTAGTCTACTTTTTTTATTTATGTTATGTGTTCATTAGATGTACTGATAATACTGTTTACAGTTTGCATTTTTTAGGATAATGTGATCAGGCTCTTATCTGATTTTGGTATATATTCCATGTGAGTTTGCAATAAAGTGATTTCCAGTTTGCACCTCAGCTAGTGTTGTATAGCTCTTGGTTGGAATTCTCAGCTATAATACCTGGTTCCTGGATCCAGTGTGGAGGTAGCTGTACTGTATCTTGGTGGAAGCATCCAGGCGGGCTGCCAAACGGTCCGTTACAGTGGTTCCAAAAATTAATCTGTGGCTTGTCTCTAACTGGTGAACACATTTCTTTGTGAGAAAATATATATATTTCTCTTTCGTTCATTGACGGACACAGCTCCTGATCTTCTTGACCATTGGGTTATACTGCCCCCTACAGGAATAGGACACTAGACAAAAAAAAAAAAGAATTTGACTATGCCTATGGGCAGTCCCAGGAAGTATACTCCCCCCTCTCTGCTATAGGTTCCTTGCTGGGATCTCTGGTCCTGGCAATTTTTTTCTTTTTAGATAGATTTTTTCTCCTTATTTTTTTCCTGTGAGAACTACAATCAACTGATGGACTGGGCGAGGGGCTGGATAATCTAGATCCAGTGGTCACCCCAGTCTGACCATCTCCGAGGTAGGTTGGCCGCGACATAGCCCTAACAGACCGGGGCTGGCCTGTGTCACAGCATTCCTCCTGGCCGACAGCTCCAATGGCAAGGAGGTTCTGTCTGGTGAGGTGCCTGCCTGGTTCCTGGTATGGTGAGTAGCTGTTCCCCCTCTCCCCCTCGAGGGTTTTGGGGTGCACGTGGGCTCCTCCCTGGGACAATCGGACCACGGGGTTCCCCTTCTTCTGTTAGGAGGTGGTTTTTGGGCTGCGGGGACTTAAAAAATGGAGGACACAGCTGAAGCTGTGGCGGAGGCATCGGTTCCAATTGGCACTCACAAGCCGTCTAGAGCGGCAAAAGTGTTTCCGTTTCCAGCCTATTTTGACAGATTTGTCGCAAAACAGTGGGAACGCCCAAAACATTCCTTTGTGGTCCCTAAGCAATTTGCAATGAGGTACCCCTTTGAAGAGCCCCTCCCTAAAAAGTGGACTGTTCCACCAGTGGTGGATCCCCCGGTTTGCAGGTTGAATAAGTCAACCATGATTCCAGGAGAAGAATCACTGGCTTTTAAGGATTCGGCTGACAGAAAGGCGGAGGCTGTGGCCCGCAGTATGTTCACTGTGGTTGGCTTGGCACTCAGACCGGTCTTCACCATTGCCCTGGTGTCACAAAGTCTGACCAAGTGGGCTAAGCTTTTATGCCATGACCTGGAGGGTGAACAGTTCCCCCCTGCCTTTGCTGAGCTTGGCGGATCAGTTGGTCCAGGGGCTGCAGTTTACCTGTGATGCCTCTTTGGATGTGGCTCCTCTGATTTCTAGGCTGTCTGTTTCGGTAGGGGTCCTTAGATTTGTTTTGTGGCTCAAATGTTGGTCTGGACCTCTAAAAAAGCCTTATCTGATCTTCCTTTTTAAGGAGATCACCTGTTTGGAGCTACCCTGGATGACATCATTAGGAGTCTCACAGGGGAGAAGAGCACCTTTCTTCCACAGGCTAGTAAGGGTAAGGAGCCTCGTCACAGACATGGCCTGTCCTTCTCGGCTCACAGGAAGTTTTTTCATCCCTCAGGGTCGGCCGACAAGAGTTCAAAGCCTTTCAAGACCTCTTCAAGCAACCTTGGTCTGGCAAGTCCAAAGCGGGATTCTCCAGACCCGCAGACAAGGCTTCTTCTGCATGAAGGTGAGCCCTCAACCATGCTTGGGGTGGGGGGGACATCAGGCGTCAGTAACGCAGGTGTGCATGGCGGCTACTTGGACGTCGGTGCACACTTTCACAAAGTTTTATAAAGTGTATGTGTTGGCATCTGTGGATGCCTCTTTTGGCCGCAAGATTTTTGCAGGCTGCTATTTAGGGGGCTTGTTCAGTCTTTGGGGGGAGGGGGGTGTAATGTTTTTCAGGTGGACTCCAGTTGCTTTGGTTGAGCTCCTGTTACCTGGTTGGCTATGGTTTAGCCTTGGGAATTGTTTCTTGCTGTTTCCACCCCACATGTTTGATACTGGCTGCTTTGGGACGTCCCAATAGGTAAGAAGATCAGGAGTTGTGTCCATCAATGAACGAAAGAGAAAATGGGATTTTTGACTTACCGTTAAATTCTATTTCTCTGATGTTCATTGATGGACCCAGCACCCACCCCTCTATGGAGTTGTAATACTTCTGACACTGCTTGTAAAAAAAACTGAGTATCTATAGCAGTGAAGGGGAGTATACATACTGGGACTGTCCATAGGCATAGTCAAGATCTTTTTCTGCCTAGTGTCCTACTCCTGTAGGGGGCAGTATAACCCAATGGTCAAGAAGATCAGGAGCTGTGTCCACCAATGAACATCAGAGAAATAGATTTTACAGCAGGGGAGGACTGGGCCAGGGGGCAGGGGGGCAATTGCCCCCTGGGCCGCTCTGATGCCCCATAAATAGGCTGCACTGCTTCTGCCAAAGACATGCCTAAAGGATTCCTGGTGAAGAGAAGTAAAAAGTCCCTGCCGCTGACCTACTGAGTGCGGGTTGAAGACCAGCATAGATGGTGTAAACTGTGTCTGAGCAGAGGCCGGTTCCATGCCCTACTGGAGACTCTCCTCCCCCAGCCAGCCCCAACCAAGCTGTCCCAGCTCTCTCCAACAGCCCCCTGCTGGCCAGGTCAGGAACCCAAATTCGGCCGATGAGTAGAGAGTACCTGGAACGGAGCTTCAGCCTAGAATGGGGGTCAGGAGGAGGCCAGGAAGAGGGAGAGTGGGAAGATGCACCATGGGCTTCTGGTTTGTACTTGCCCCCTGGGCCGAAAGTCGCCAGTCAGCCCCTGTTTTACAGTAAGTCAAAAATCCAATTTTTTCATATCCAGAAGTACATCACGGCTTCAAAAATGAGTGTTGTGGTTCCTATTTATTGCTGTGTTAAAAAACATATCTATGCAAGCCTCCAGAATGTGGTCATAAATACAATGAGGGTGACACATGATATCTGATATTCTGTGGTCTGTCTCTGATTGGTGGACATGTGTTCCTTTTTAGAAAATAAATAATATATATCATGGCCAGAAGTACATCATGGCTCAAAAATTTGTGTTTTGGTTTAGCAGTGAAAGTTAAAACATATACACAATACTGTCAAAAGTATTGGGACGCCTGCCTTTACACACACATGAACTTTAATGGCATCCCAGTCTTAGTCCGCAGGGTTCAATATTGAGTTGGCCCACCCTTTGCAGCTATAACAGCTTCAACTCTTCTGGGAAGGCCGTCCACAAGGTTTAGGAGTGTCTATGGGAATGTTTGACCATTCTTCCAGAAGCGCATTTGTGAGGTCAGGCACTAATGTTGGACGTGAAGGCCTGACTCACAGTCTCTACTCTAATTCATCCCAAAGATGTTCTGTCGGGTTGAGGTCAGAACTCTGTGCAGGCCAGTCAAGTTCCTCCACCCCAAACTCGCTCATCCATGTCTTTATGGACCTTGCTTTGTGCACTGGTGTGTAGTTATGTTGGAACAGGAAGGGGCCATCCCCAAACTGTTCCCACAAAGTTGGGAGCATGAAATTGTCCAAAATGTCTTGGTATGCTGATGCCTTAGAGTGGATGTAAATCCCATTCATGAAATTTGACCTGAGCACATATATCTGTAGTGTTTACTTATCTCTCCCCAAAGCCCTAAGTCTTTCTGTTGCTCCGTTCCTCTGTTATCAGCATGACAAGTTCTCCGACACACCGACACAGGAGATAAAAGCAGCTGGAAATTTGTGTTTGGGAGGGTGCAGAGAGAAAGGTAAGCAGATAGCTGGTCTATTCACAGCACAGCTCTGCATGTTTCTTCCTTCCTCTGCCTATGTGCAGGGGGGGGGGGGCTTTCCTCCAATCAGCTCACACACAGTGTATGCCCAGACTCCCCTCCCACTGCTGAACAGGAATAAAAAAATTCTAACACAATGTGTACTTTATAAACAGTGTAGAAAGCTGAAGACAGCAGATATACAAGCAAAACTTATGTAGGGAAATTTGTTTCATCTCTGTGTTCATCTGAGGCTGTTCACTCTACTGGGTATATGTGAGGATTTACATGCACTTTAAGAGTTCCATTCACTGGAACTAAGGGGCCAAGCCCAACCCCTAAAAAAACAAGCCCCACACCACAACCCCCCTCCACCAAATGATTTGGACCAGTGCATAAAGCAAGGTCCATAAAGAAATGGATTAGTTTGGGGTGGAGGAACTTGACTGTCCTGCACAGAGTCCTGATCTCAACCTGACAGAACACCTTTGGGATGAATTAGAGCAGAGACAGCGAGCCAGGCCTTCTTGTGCCTGACCTCACAAATGTGCTTCTGGAAAAATGGTCAAACATTCCCATAGACACTCCTAAACCTTGTGGACAGCCTTCCCAGAAGAGTTGAAGCTGTAAAGCAGGGGTCTTCAAGCTATGGTCCTCCAGTTTTTCAGGAACTACAATTACCATCATGCCTAGTCATGTCTGTGAATGTCAGAGTTTTACAATGCCTCATGGGATGTGTAGTTCTGCAACAGCTGGAGGGCCGTAGTTTGAGGATCCCTGCTATAAAGGGTGGTCCAACTCAATATTGAGCCCTACGGACTAAGACTGGGATGCCATTAAAGTTCATGTGCGTGTAAAGGCAGGCGTCCCAATACTTTTGTCAATATAGTGTATATCTTTGTAATTCTTTGTGGCCTGTCTCTGATTGGTGGACACGCTTCCCTTTTTTAAATAAACATCATGTATTATAAGCAGGGGAGGACGGGGCCAGGGGGCAGGGAGGCAAATTTCTCCCCGGGCCTCCGTAAAAAGGTTGCTTCTGCCACAGACATGCCTAAAGGATTCCTGGTGAAGAGAAATAAAAAGTCTCCACCGCTGACCTACTGAGTGTAGGATAAAGACAAGGACAGAGCGCAGGCCTCCCTGCCAGCATGGATGGTGTAAACTGTGTCTGAACAGAGGCCGGTTCCATGCCCCACTGAAGACACTTCTCCCCCAGCCAGCCCAGATCGAGCTGTTGTAGCGGTCAGAGGAGTAGGGGACCGCAATGCAGAATTCAAGTACGGTACAGCAGACAATGAGGCTGAAGCAGATATTGGCTTTATTAACCAACAGAGTATAATGGCCGGAGAATGATGTTAACAGTAATAACAGATTACATAGGTTTACAGCAAAGTTAACTGCAACGTGATACATAAAATGGCGCTACCGCCAACGCACACACAGAAATACAGGCTACTCTGCTATATGATCCTATCTGATTCCCGCTAACCGGGACAAGTTGCTGCAACGCTCTGTCTACAGAAACCTGCTCTATGCCCTGCCACAGGTTAGCACCGGTGCACACTCACAGTTCTGCAGGTACAGCTGCTTTATCTCAGTCTCTGTGATGGTGGATGTAGTCAGGTCTCTGGATCTGTCCCTTGCTGTCTGTAGCTGCAGTCTCTTATGCACTGGTCTGGGTTTCTTTGCAAGTAGTTTATCTTGTTCTGTCACTTGGAGGTCACTGCAGTCTGGCCCCTTGCTCTGTAACTTGCTTGAGGTGCTCTGGGATGTTCTCTCCTCTCTTCCTCGGGTTTTCAGCTGCTGTCCGTAGTATCACAGTTCAGTTCTGTCTCCTCTGGCAAGATCCTGTTGCTCTGTCCCAGGATTATACAGTCTATATGCCCTCTCAAGGCCACAGCATGCAGTCCCTTTCCTCAGCACAGCCATAGAAAGACGAACACCACACCCTTCCTGGAACTTCCTGCTTCCTCCCTTCACCTAAAGCAACAACAGTGACATCTTGTGGCTGAAAGATGCATGTCAGTCTGTGGGAATTTCTCAATAGAACTTCAGTGTAATGGAGTTAGTCATTCAAGGGGCTGACCCCCTACACTGTCCCAGCTCCCCCCAACCGCCCCCTGCTGGCCAGGTCAAGAACCTGGATTTGGCCGGTGAGCAGTGGCAGCTGGTGCTCCATGGACCTTGGGGGGGCGGCATGACGGACCACATCATACCCCCCGGACCACACCAGCCTGCACACACCAGAGAGTATCTGGATATCTGGAGCAGGTCTTCAGCTTGGAATGGGGGATCAGGAGATGGATTGGGAGAGTGGGAGGGGGGGGGTGAGGGAAAGTGGGAGGGGGCCGATTCGCTGCACCATGGCCTCTGGTTTGTACTTGCCCCCTGGGCTGAAAGTTGCCAGTCTGCCCCTGAGATGAGAGGAGGTTTAACCTTATGCAGCGTAAGGGGTTCTTCATTGTAAGGGGGCGGTGAAAATGTGGAACTCTCTTCCACAATTGGTGGTAGCTGCGGGGAGTATGACTACTTTATATGACTCTTGGACGTGCATCTCACAGATCATAACATTCAGGGTTATGGGAAATGATCAGGCCACTGACATACACACCTGTACAGATTGAACTGGATGGACTAATGTCTTTATTCAACCTCAACTACTATGTAACTATGTAACTATGTAACAATGTAACAATGTAACTATGTAACTTGCTCCCCTGGGCCGAAGTTTGCCAGTCAGCCCCTGATTATAAGCACATCATGATTTGTAATAAAGGCTGTGTGTTAAACCTTCCAGAAAGTGGTAATCTATAAATGAGGGTGACACATGTGGGCTCAGTTCACATTCCTCTCCCTGTTATGTAATAACGGACGGAAAGACAAACATTGCGTTTTCCTGATTAGATGACTGCGTTGCGGATTAAGTGGGGAGCGTCCGCCAACCCCCCCGCCGCATAATCTAAACCTATCTTATGCCATGGATTGTTGAGTGTGTCCACTTGTCTCTGACTTTTCTCCTTGACACAGAAAGCTCTTTGAATCGCCTTCCTTCCAGTCCCCCGTTATCAGCGCTCCGAGCTCCGATAGGCTGGAAACGTACGGCGGATGCGGAGATAGGGAGACGAGGCCGGAGGTTTGCACACTGTCAGCTCCGCACTACAAAGCACGCTGTACCCTGGATAGAGGATGGGGGGCGGAAACAGCAGGCGGTATGACGCAGAACGAAGGACGGCGTCTGCAGGAAATGGAGGCAGATCAGAGACTTGCCATACCGCCGCGGTGCACAGATAGGGATGGATTTTCTCAATGGGGGGGGGGGGGGATGATAGAGTGGGAGCGAGTGACATGATCCAGGATGACGGCTGGAAACCGAGGAACAAGGAAGTCGCTATCTCATCGTTCCTCATCCAGCAGCTGAAGGAGTCTGCAGCTCGGGTTCAGAATTAAAGACGCCATTCACAGAGGACTTGGGGCTCATTCACACCACTTTGTGTGCGTGCCGCGTGTTCGCTAGTGTGCAAGCAGTGGTCATTTAGTTGACTAAGATATTTTCGTTTACTAAATGAACACTATTTTAGTCTACTAAAATACGACTAAAACTAAAACAATTCAGATCATAGGTGTGCGCAGCCTATTGCATTAGGGTGTGCATCCAAAGCTCAAACACACATGCATGTGTTTGTGTGATATATATATATATAAATATACATACATATATATATATATATATATATATATATATATATATAAATAGATATGGCCCTGGCATAAGAGGGAGATCTTTGAGATCTTTCCCATCTTCCTGCTGCTACACAGAGTGATAATGCTAATGCGCACTAGGTGATTAGGGTGTGCCCAAGCACACCTGGCATACCCTGTGTGCACGCCTGTGATTCAGATGACTAAAATACGACTAAAACTAAAATAGCATTTTAGGCAAAAGACTAAAATATCACTAAAACTAAAACAATTCAGATGATTATCCACTTCTGGACGGGAAGATTTCCCCCCTTAATGACCAGGCCAAATTTTAGTTAAAATCAGTATTTTTTTTTTCCTAGAAAACTACTTAGAACCCCCAAACATTATATAATTATATATTTAATATTAATATTATATATATATATATAATTAATAATTAATTAATATATATATAATTAATATTTTATAATAATTATATTATTATATTTTTTAGCAAAGACTCTGGAGAATAAAATGGCGGTCATTGTAATATTTTTTTTGTCACGCGGTATTTGTGCAGCGGTATTTAAAACGCCATTTTTTTGGGGGAAAAAATTAAGAAAAATCACATTTCACTGCATTTAAAAAAAACTAAACAGTAAAGTTAGCCCATTTGTTTTGTATATTGTGAAAGATGATGTCACGCCGAGTAAATAGATACCCAACATGTTACGGTTTAAAATTGCGCTCACCCGTGGAATGGCGACAAACTACGGTCAATAAAAATCTCCATAGGCGACTCTTTACAATTTTTTAACGGTTACCAGTTTAGAATTAGAGTGTAGCTCTTTTTTTTAAATTATTGTTCACGCTCTGGCGATCGCGGCGATACCTCACATGTGTGGTTTGAACAGCGATTTCATTCGCAGCTCGACTTCCCGTATACGTTTTCTTTCATGTGCAAGCTAACGGCGGCGGCTAAATTTTTTTTTTTCTATTCATTTATTTATTTTTTTTACTTTAAAAAAAAAAAAAATCTGATCACTTTTATTGCTGTCACAAGCAATGTAAACATCCCTTGTGACAGCAATATGCAGTGACAGGTACTCTCAGGTACTACAGGTACTACACTTCCATGTATTCAAAACCCCGAAGACGGCATTTTTGAATACACTCATTTTTTTTAATCTGCCGCCTTTAGCAGCAGAGTAACCCGGACGTGACGTCATGGACGCCGCCTCCGGGTTACGTCATCGGAGACCCGATCGAAGCCGCATCCGGCTTAGATCGGGACTCCATAGAGCCGGCGAACGTGCCGGCTGCTTCCTCGGGTCTCCCGGTGGGACGGGAGACCCGGGCAGAGCCGCGGAAGGCGGCGGGAGGTGGGGGGCGTCCCCTCCCGCTTGCCGGGGTAACGATTGAGCGGCTCTTGAGCCGCATCGGTCATTACCGCCGGAAAGCCGACCGCCGGCTCTAAACAACGGTACCGGGATGATGCCTCTAGCTAGAGGCATCATCCCGGTATAACCACGCAAAGTCAGCCGACGCAAATATACGTTACTTTGCGGTAAGTGGTTAACACTATTTTAGTCGACTAAAATATGACTAAAACTAAAACAATTCAGATGATTAAAATACGACTAAAACTATAATGGCATTTTAGTCAAAAGACTATAAAATCAAAATGAACAGTGCTCTGCTGACCATTGCTAAATCTACAACACAATCCATCCAGAGCCTGGAATAATCGCACATTGAAGTTCATACCTGTATTACACCACCGCATACGCATAAGTAAGAGGCATCTACTGAGCTGCTGAAAGAGAAAAAAATTAAGAAAAAGGCTTTTCTTATATTTTTCCTTAACCACTTGCCGACTGCCCGCCGCAGATTTACTGCGGCAGGCTGGCTCAGCTGCGCGAAACGTCAGTCGTGCACGTGGTGCTGGGGGGGGCGAGCGTGCGCTGCCGGCAGCGTGCTCCCGCACCCACTAGGCATCCATGCCAATTCATGGGATTGCTGCCTGACACCCGCGATCGCTCCCCGCTGAGAGAGAAGAACGGTCGGCTTGGAATAATCACAGAGCGCCTGTGATCCTTCTATATAGGACCTCTTGTCTCTATTTCACAAGCCCCTCCCCCTTACAGTTATAAAACACCCCCTAGGCTCATATTTAACCCTTTACACGCCCCTGGGTTAACCCCTTCCCTGCCAGTGTCATTATTACAGTAACAGTGCCTATTTTTTTAGCACTGATTACTGTAGTAATGTCACTGGGCCCCCCAAAAGTGTCAAAAATTTCAGTCAGGGGTCCGACCTGTCCGTCGCAATGTCGCAGTCCCGCTAAAAATCGCTGATCGCCGCCATTACTAGTAAAAAAAAATTAAAATGACATCAATCTTTCCCCTAGTTTGTAGACGCAATAACTTTTGCGCAGACCAATCAAAATACGCTTATTGTGATTTTTTTTTACCAAAAATATGTAGCAGAAAACAAATTGGCCTAAAATTAGGACAAAATGTGATTTTTTATTTTTTCGGGGGAATGTTATATATAAAATATTGTTTTTGTTTTTTTTTTTTTGTTTTTTTTTCAGAATTGTTGCTCTTTTTTTTTGTTTATAGCGCAAAAAATAAAAATCGCAGATGTGATCAAATACCACCAATAGAAATCTCTGTTTGTGGGGAAAAAAAAAGGACATTGATTTTACTTTAATTTAGCAATTGTTAGTTACAGTAACGCAGTGCTGAATCGCATAAAATGGCCTGGTCATTAAGGGGGGAAAATCCTTCTGGTCCAGAAGTGGTTAATAATTAATGCTGGTTATATATTCAGGTAATATGTGCAATGACATTACAGCCAATAGAGATTACAGGTTTTTATTTTTTTTTTATTTTAAAGTTGCACTTCTGTTTGCAATATTGTTGTTTGTTTGTTTCTTTGTTTATGAAACGTGGTTTTATTTATAACGATGTTATATATCACAATGGCTGAAATCTGTGTCTGTAGTGCGTATTCAAACCTTCATACTGGAAATAATAACATATTATTACATTGTTACTCCAGGATCCTATAATTAGTTTGGAAAATTCTAGAGAAATGTTTAAATAATGTATTACAATTTACCTAAGCCCATTCGATTTGTAGTTGACCAAAATTTTAGATTTTAGTCGACTAAAATGTACTGGAGATTTTAGTCGACCAAAATATGACTAAAACTAAAACAGTTCAGATGACTAAAATATGACTAAAACTAAAACAGTTCAGATGACTAAAATATGACTAAAACTAAAATAGCATTTTAGTCAAAAGACTACGACTAGAACAAAATCGAAATTTGCTGCCAAAATGAACACTATGTGCAAGGCGTTATTAGAATGCACAGCAATGCTTCCTTTTTTTTTTCTTCTATTTTGTTAAACTCTTTCATTCTGTGCTCTGTAATGGGTTGCAATGCAAATAAATGCAAAAAAAAAAAATAATAAAATAATGAAGCGCTTCTCAAAACTAAAAATGATAAAAATAAGCATAATTATTAAAATAATTATTATAAAAGAAAAAGGGAAATTCCTAATTGTATAGAAAAATTCATATACATGTCATGCATGTAATGGCAAGGGGTACTGGAAAGTCTATTGATGCAGGCTGCTGGGGGCTCTAATGTTGCTGTGGGGGTCAATTGTTGCTGGGAGGGATGTTTTATTGCAGGGAGGGATCTATTATTTTGGAAGGGATCTTTATATGCAGGGGTATCTATTGTTGTTAGGGGATCAACTTTTGCCTTGAAGAATCTATCATTGCTAGGGGGATCTATTATTGCTGGGATGATCTATCATTGCTGGGGGATCTATTATTGCTAGCAGGGTCTATTTGTTGCTGGGGGGAATCTATTGTTGCTGGGAGGGAGCTATTGCTTCAGGATTATCAATTATTGCTGGGGGGTCCATTGTTGCAGGGAGGGCCCTATTGTTTCTGGGGGATCCATAGTTGCAGGGAGGGATCTATTGTTTTCGGAAGGTATCTATAGTTGCAGGGTAATCTAGTGTTGTTAGAGGATCTATTGTTGCTGAAAAGATCTATTATTGTTGGGGATCTATTGTTGTTAGAATGTTTATCAGTACACCCTCTGATCCCTAGGGAGCTTAGATAGGGAAGAGATCCATGACAGCAAGGAGCAAGTAGAAAAGCTGGAGGAATATACCTCTAAATACATAGGAGATCTATCTTTAACCACTTGCTGCCCCTGGATTGAGTATGTGCAGCAGCAAAGGGGGTGGATTTTAATGCCCATGCATCCCACATATGTGTCCATGGTCAACAGTGACAGGAAATATGGTAAGGTTATATGGAACAGTCGCTATGCACTAGAATGTTCATCAGTACACCCTCTGATTCCTAAGGAGCTTAGATAAGGAAGAGAACCACGATAGCAAGGCGCAAATTGAACATTCATCAGTACACCCTCTGATCCCTGGGGAGCTTATATATGGAAGAGAACCATGATACCAAGGAGCAAGTAGAATGTTCATCAGTGCACACTCTAATCCCTGGGTAGCTTAGATAAGGAAGAGAGCCATGACACCAAGGAGCAAGTAGAATGTTCATCAGTACACCCTCTGATCCCTAGGGAGCTTAGATAGGGAAGATAGTCATGACAGCAAGGAGCAAGTAGAAAGGCAGGAGGAATATACCTCTAAATACATAGGAGATTTATCCTTAATCACTTGCTGCCCCCGTATCGAGTATGTGCAGCAGCAAAGGGGGTGGATTTTAATGCCCACACGTCCCACATATGTCCATGGGCAACAGAGTCAGGAAATATGGCAAGGTTATCTGACACAGTCACTGTGCACTAATATGTTCATCAGTACACCCTCTGATCCCTAGAAAGCTTAGATAAGGAAGAGAGGCATGGGAGCAAGGAGCAAGTAGAAAGGCTGGAGGAATATATCTCTAAATAGATAGGAGATTTATCTTTAACTACTTGCTGTCCCTGTAACGAGTATGTGCAGCAGCAAAGAGGGTAGATTTTGATGCCCACGAATCCCACATTTGTGTCCATGGGCAACAGAGTCTAGGAATTTGGCAAGGTGATTTGAAAGAGTCGCTGTGCACTAATATGTTCATCAGTACACCCTCTGATCCCTAGGGAGCTTAGATAAGGAAGATAACCATGACAGCAAGGAGCAAGTCAAATGTTTATAAGTACACCCTGTGATCCCTAGGAGCTTAAATAGGGAAGAGAGCCATGACAGCAAGGAGCAAGTGACATTTTTATCAGTACACCCTCTGATCCCTAGGGAGCTTAGATAGGGAAGAGAGCCATGACAGCAAGGAGCAAGTGACATTTTTATCAGTACACCCTCTGATCCCTAGGGAGCTTAGATAGGAAAGAGAGCCATGACAGCAAGGAGCAAGTAGAAAAAATACATAGGAGATCTATCTTTAACCACTTGCTGCCCCTGGATTGAGTATGTGCAGCAGCAAAGGGGGTGGATTTTAATGCCCATGCATCCCACATATGTGTCCATGGTCAACAGTGACAGGAAATATGGTAAGGTTATCTGGAACAGTCGCTATGCACTAGAATGTTCATCAGTACACCCTCTGATTCCTAAGGAGCTTAGATAAGGAAGAGAACCACGATAGCAAGGCGCAAATTGAACATTCATCAGTACACCCTCTGATCCCCGGGGAGCTTATATATGGAAGAGAACCATGATACCAAGGAGCAAGTAGAATGTTCATCAGTACACACTCTAATCCCTGGGTAGCTTAGATAAGGAAGAGAGCCATGACACCAAGGAGCAAGTAGAATGTTCATCAGTACACCCTCTGATCCCTAGGGAGCTTAGATAGGGAAGAGAGCCATGACAGCAAGGAGCAAGTAGAAAGGCTGGAGGAATATACCTCTAAATGCATAGGGGATTTATCTTTAACCACTTGCTGTCCCTGTAATGAGTATGTGCAGCAGCAAAGAGGGTAGATTTTGATGCCCACACATCCCACATATGTGTCAATGGGCAACAGAGGCAGGAAATATGGTAAGGTTATTTGGAACAGTCGCTATGCACTAAAATGTTAATCAGTACACCCTCTGATCCCTAGGGAGCTTAGATCAGGAAAAGAGAGCCATGACAGCAAGGAATAAGTTGAATGTTCATCAGTACACCCTCTGATCCCTAGGGAGCATAGATAAGGAAGAGACGCATGACAGCAAGAGGGTAGATTTTAATGCCTACACATCCCACATATGTGTCAATGGGCAACAGAGTCAGGAAATATGGCAAGGTTATCTGGAACAGTCACTATGCACTAGAATGTTCATCAACATTAATGTTAGATAATGATGCTGGTGCTCTGTCGATCCCCAATGCCAAAAACGATTTTATTGCCTCGCAATTGCAGCAATTCTTTGGTTGGTCAGAAAGGATGGAGTATGATTCAATACAGGGCCTATTGCTATCTGTTTATGGAGATCATTCTCTGTTGGCCCTATTGGAAACAAGGAACATATTGAAGGATAAAAACTTTTTGACAGGAAAACTGTTTGATAAAATATGGCAGGAGATGAAGAGTATTACAAGGGTGCACAGATATCTCTCAGTTACTCCGTTGTGGAAAAACTCGAGAAGGAGTACTTTACACAGGTAGCTCAGCCTCATCAGTGCCCATCAGTGCAGCTGTATCAGTGCATATCAGTGCAGCCTCACCAGTGCCCATCAATGTAGTCTCACCAGCGGCCATCAATTCAGCCTCACCAGCTGGGCCATCTTACCGAATGGGCATGCTGGGCAGTTGCCCAGGGGCCCCACTTACCCAGGGAGCCCCAGCCAAGCATTAGTCCTGATTCCTGTGTGCATCCCGCCGCCAAACTTAGCAGGTGGCAAGCGCCTGTTGGCCCTGCGCTGCTGCCAGGCCACTTGGGCCATCGAGGGGGAGCTCACAACTTCAGGAATGCTTGTCTGCCTCCACGGGAACAGGCACACACAGGACAGTAGAGTCCGACTCCTGTCCGTATGTGTGTTCACCGGACCCAACCGCCAAACTTGGAAGCTGTCATTAGCCTGGCACTGCTGTACCAATAAATATCGCCTTATTGATAATTTGCATTTTTTTTCTCGTGGGTGATTGTGTGAGCAGGGCCCCAGTGCACAGCATTGCCTGGGGCCCTTTAATATTCGTAAGATGGCACTGCTCACCAGTGCCCATCAATGCAGCCTCACTAGTGCCCATCAATGCAGCTTCACCAGTGCCCATCAGTGCAGCCTGATCAGTGCCTACCAATGCAGCCTGATCAGTGCCCATTAATGTAAACTCACAAGTGCCCCATCAGTGCAGCCTTACCACTGCCAGATCAATGCAGCCTCACCAGTGCCCCATCAATGCAGCCTCACCAGTGCCAGATCAATGCAACCTCACCAGTGTTCCATCAATGCAGCCTCACCAGTGCCAGATCAATGCAGCCTCACCAGTGCCCCATCAATGCAGCCTCACCAGTGCCCCATCAATGCAGCCTCACCAGTTCCCTCTCTCCATTAGAGAAACAGGTACTGTATATAAGTTTTACCTGGATGGTATTTTTTACACCATCTCTAGTACATAACATTTTTTGCAGCCTCTTAAACAGCAATTAGAGGTCTCAAAAATTACAAAGGAATTTTTTTTCATATATTTTGGAGTTGTGAAAAGCTACAACCAACACGGCAAAGAGTATCAACCTTAACCTCTCAGTTATCATCTAATTCTTTTACTCTCACTCCACCCAGGTGCTATATATTTGCTCCTATTCCCAATGTACCTTCCTCCTTAGAAGAATGATTCCACCCATCTCCATACACTCCACACACCTCTCCAATTACCACCCACCACCATACACCCCGCACCCCTCTCCTACATGTACCACCCATCGCCATACACTCCGCACCCCTCTCCTACACATACCACCCACCGCCATACACTCCGCACCCCTCTCCTACATGTATCACCCACCGCCATACACTCCACACACCTTCATAAAGTTTTTTCTCTATTTTATTTTCTTAACCATTGGTAGTCATATCCCAAAAAATTCTAAGAAGTATCTTTTCTTTATTTCATGAACGAAATGTGAGAAATAATTTATATATCCTACAATCATTCCATAAACACATACCACATACACTGCATATATCATTTTGAGGAAAATATGCTTAGAAAATAATTTACCATTTGCCAATAAAAAAAAGTGTCCCCAAAGAATGTCCCCGGTATTCATTTTAAAAATCTGGTCACCTTGGCCAAGAGGCCCCCTGCACATCCCCCTAAACACACCATACCCACTGTGAAACGTGATTTTCTTCAGCAGGGACAGGGAAGCTGGGCAGAGTTGATGGGAAGATGGATGGAGCCAAATACAGGGCAATCTTAGAAGAAAACCTGTTAGAGTCTGCAAAAGATTTGAGACTGGGGGCGGAGGTTCTCCTTCCAGCAGGACAACGACCCGAAACATCCAGCCAGAGCTACAATGGAATGGTTTACATCAAAGCATATTCATGTGTTAGAATGGCCCAGTCACAGTCCAGACCTAAATCCCATTGAGAATCTGTGGCAAGACTTGAATATTGCTGTTCACAGACGCTCTCCATCCAATCTGACAGAGATGAGATATTTTGCAAAGAAGAATGGGCAAAAATGTCCTCTCTAGATGTGCAAAGCTGGTAGAGACTTCCCCAAATGACTTGCAGCTGTAATTGCAGAGAAAGTATTGACTCTTGAGGGGGGTGAATACAAATGCACCCCACACTTTTCACAGATTTATTTGTAAAACAATTAGGAGGGAACCATTTATCATTTTCCTTCAACTTCACAATTATGTTCCACTTTGTGTTGGTCTATCACATTAAAATCCCAATAAATTATGTTTACATTTTTTTGGTTGTAACATGACAAAATGTGAAAAATGTCAGCGGGTGTGAACACTTTTTCAAGGCACTGTATAGTGATAGAGAGTATCCATGACTTATGGGTTTGCTTTTATCATTTTCTAAGCAGATCTGAATTGTCCCCCATGAAGAATGGGATAATTATGAAGATAAACCTCCTCGGTGGTAAATTCCCCCAGTCCTTCTACTTGCTCCTCGCTGTCATGGCTCTCTTCCTTAGCTAAGCTCCCTAGGGATCAGAGGGTGTACTGATGATCATTCTAGACAGTTTTATAAGCTTTTTATGCTCCTACTTGTTACATCACTTCCTGCATCCATGACCCTGACCTGCAGGAGGTAATTAGCCATCCCAGGGGGCTCCTGGAGCTTATGAGGCTTTTGTTTTGGAATGCTCTAATGTACATCTGCTCGCTCTTATGCTGAATCCAATCTTTATTTTAGACGTGAGAAATATATACTGTTCAGCGCTGGCTCGGTAAACTGAAGAAACACGAGAAGAGAATTGTTTTATTGTGAGCTCAGAATGTTCCACACAATGTACAGTTCAGGTCTCCGAGTTCTTCCTGGAAAGTGTTGCAGTAACTCCGTAAACTTTCACAGGGTAATTATATACTGTATATCATACAAATATATACAGTATATATATGAAAAGTAGAATGTCAAATCTGACCACACACATTGTAATCAGATCTTACAATCTAATATACACTATATTATCAAAAGTATTGGGACGCCTACCTTTACACACACACATGATCTTCAATGGCATCCCAGTCTTAGTCCTTAGGGTTCAATATTGAGTTGGCCCCTTCTTTGCAGCTATAACAGCTTCAACTCTTCTGGGAAGGCTGTCCACAAGGTTTAGGAGTGTCTATGGGAATGTGTGACCATTCTTCCAGAAGAGCATTTGTGAGGTCAGGCACTGATGTTGGACAAAAAGGTCTGGCTTGCAGTCTTCGCTCTAATTCATCCCAAAGGTGTTCTATGGGGTTGAGGTCAGGACTGTCAAGTTCCTGCATGCCAAACTCACTCATCCATGTCTTTATGGACCTTGCTTTGTGCACTGGTCCAAATCATTTGGTGGAGGGGGGATTATGGTGTGGGGTTGTTTTTCAGGGGTGGCCCCTTAGTTCCAGTGAAGGGAACTCTTAAGGTGTCAGCATACCAAGACATTTTGGATAGTCAAGTTCCTCCACCCCAAACTCGCTCATCAATGTCTTTATGGACCTATTGAGTTGGCCCCTTCTTTGCAGCTATAACAGCTTCAACTCTTCTGGGAAGGCTGTCCACAAGGTTTAGGAGTGTGTCTATGGGAATGTTTGACCATTCTTCCAGAAGAGTGGAGACTGTGAGCCAGGCCTTCTTGTCCAACATCAGTGCCTGACCTCACAAATGCGCTTCTCCTAAACCTTGTGGACAGTCTCTGCTCTAATTCATCCCAAAGGTGTACTATCGGGTTGAGGTGAGGACTCTGTGCAGGCCAGTCAAGTTCCTCCACCCCAAACTCGCTCATCCATGTCTTTATGGACCTTGCTTTGAGCACTGGTCCAAATCATTTGGTGGAGGGGGATTATGGTGTGGGGTTGTTTTTCAGGGGTTGGGGTTGGCCCCTTAGTTCCAGTGAAGGGAACTCTTAAGGCGTCAGCATACCAAGACATTTTGGACAATTTTATGCTCCCAACTTTGTAGGAAGAGTTTGGGGATGGCCCCTTCCTGAAGCGTGACTTCATGATGGAACAGGAAGGAACTATCCTCAAACTCTTCCCACAAAGTTGGGAGTGTGAACTAATTTCCTGTTGCAGTTGGGAGACAAAGACTGAGTGTTGTCACCCTATAAAAGGAGGTGATCCCTCTGTGACAAGGTGACAACATAGTAGAGCAAATGGGAGAAAGGGAGGGAGTGTTGTCATCCTATAACAGGAAGTGAAGTCTCTGTGACAAGGTGACAACATAAGGGAGCAAATGCAAGAAAAGGATGAAGTGTTGTCACCCCACAAGAGGAAGTGAAGTCTATGTGACAAGGTGACAACACATGAGAGCAAATGGGAGACATCAATGAAGTGTTGTCACCCTATAACAGGAATTGAAGCCTCTGTGACAAGGTGACAATATAGGAGAGAAAATGGGAGACAGGGATGAAGCGTTGTCACCCCACAAAAGGAAGTGAAGCTTATGTGACAAGGGGACAACATAGGAAAGCAAACGGGAGACAGGGACGGAGTTTTTTCACCCTATAACAGGAAGTGAAGTCTCTGTGACAAGGTGACAACATAGGAGAGCAATTGGGAGATAGGGATGAAGTGTTGTCACCCCACAAGCAGAAGTGAATTCTCTGTGAGGAGCGAATGAGGGGCAGGAATAGAGTGTTGTCACAGAGGCTTCACTTCCTGTTATAGGGTGACACCACTTCATCTTTGTCTCCTATTTGCTGTCATGTGTTGTCACCTTGTCACAGAGGCTTCACTTCCTGTTATAAGGTGACAACGCTCCATCTTGTCTCCCAATTGCTCTTATGTGTTGTCACCCTGTAACAGGAAGAGAAGCCTATGTGACAATGCGACCACATGTGAGCGCAAATAGAGAGATGAAGTGTTGTCATCTTATAACAGGAAGTAAAGCCTCTGTGACAAAGTGACAACACGTGTGACAATGCGACCACATGTGAGCGCAAAAAGAGAGATGAAGTGTTGTCATCTTATAACAGGAAGTAAAGCCTCTGTGACAAAGTGACAACACGTGTAAGCAAAAGGGGGGACAAAGAGGGAATGTTGTCCCCCTATACCAGGAAGTGAACCCTCTATGACAAGGTGACAACATGTGAGAGCAGTTGGGAGACAGGGGTGGAAGGTTGTCACCCTATAACAGGAAGTAAAGCCTCTGTGACAAGGTGACAACACATGAGAGCAAATGGGAGACATGGATGGAGTGTTGTCACCCTATAACAGGAAGTGAAGCCTCTGTGACAAGGTGACAACAAATGAGAGCAAATGGGAGACATGGATGGAGTGTTGTCACCCTAAAACAGGAAGTGAAGCCTCTGTGACAAGGTGACAACACATGAGAGCTATTGTGGGGACAAGGATGGAGCCATTGTCACCCTATAACAGGAAGTGAAGCCTCTGTGACAAGGTGAAAACACATGGGAGTGAATGGGACACAAAAATGGAGTGTTGTCACTCTTTAACAGGAAGTGAAGTCTCTGTGACACGGTGACAACACATGAGTGCAAATAGGAGACAAAGTTGGAGTGTTGTCACCCTATAACAGGAAGTGATGCCTCTGTGATAAGGTGAAAACACAAGGGAGCGAATGGGAGAAAAAAATGGAGCGTTGTCACTCTATAACAGGAAGTGAAGTCTCTGTGACACGGTGACAGCACGTGAGTGCAACTGGGAGACATGGATGGAGCGTTGCCGCGCTATAATAGGAAGTGAAGCCTCTGTGACAAAGTGACAACATGTCAGAGCTATTGGGGGACAAGGATGGAGTGTTGTCACCTTATAACAGGAAGTGATGCCTCTGTGACAAGGTGACAACACGTGAGAACAATTGGGAGATGGGGATGAAGTGTTGTCACCCTATAACAGGAAGTGAAGCCTTTGTGACAAGGTGACAACATGTCAGAGCTATTGGGGGACAAGGATGGAGCACTGTCAACCTATAACAGGAAGTGATGCCTCTGTGATAAGGTGAAAACACATGGGAGCGAATGGGAGAAAAAATGGAGCGTTGTCACTCTATAACAGGAAGTGAAGTCTCTGTGACAAGGTGACAACATGTGAGAGCTATTGGGGGACAAGGATGGAGCGTTGTCACCTTATAATAGGAAGTGAAGCCTCTGTGGCAAGGCGACAAAACAGGAGAGCCAATGGGAGACAGGGATGGAGTTTTGTCACCCTATAACAGGAAGTGAAGCCTCTGTGACAAGGTGACAACATGTCAGAGCTATTGGGGGACAAGGATGGAGCATTGTCACCTTATAACAGGAAGTGACAAGGTGAAAATACATGGGAGCGAATGGGAGACAAAAATGGAGCGTTGTCACTCTATAACAGGAAGTGAAGTCTCTGTGACACGGTGACAACACGTGAGTGCAACTGGGAGACAGAGATGGTGTGTTGTCACCCTATAAGAGGAAGTGGCTGAGCAAGCACCTTGATGGCAGGATCACCAGGGATTATTTTAATGAAAGCTGCAGAAATAGAAACAATGAAAATAACTACTGAAAGGACATTATCATGGTAAAGCCTCTATGATATGATGGGGATTACATCTACAGCTGCTGCCATTGGCCAGGATCTCAGCGCCGACGACATCCTGCTTCTCACCTCCTCTGCGTGTTAACAATAGACAAGGAGATAATATTTCTCCTCCTGCGATCGCAGCGTTAATCTGCATTGCATTTGGCAGCGGCGGTGGGCAGGTGCGCGGACGGCGCTGGCACACACCGCCCCCCCCCCTTTCCCTCTCTTCCTCCCGCACGCCTCTTCCCACTTTTCCAGTTTCCGAAAGTGAGCGTCTGCATCTCCCAGGTCCTGGGAGAGTTCCTCATTCTCTCACACCAGAAGCCAAAAAAAAAAAAAGTCTTTGGCTTTGCGGAGTGACGAGGAAGCTGTTTTCAATTACGGAGCTGGAAAGCCTCCACCGCGCCTCCCGCTGCCAAGACCCCGATCCCAGCAGCTCTCCGTGTCCCGGATGGGATCAGCGTTTCATGTGGGAGTGGGAAGCTTCGGAGGTGGATGGGCTGGAGTCAAAGATGGCAGCTTAATCCGGAGAGAGGTGCGGTACTCCCTACTTCTCCGCGCCTACAGAACTTCCGATAATCTGTAGACTTCGTCAAAACTAGAGATTGGCAACTTTTACCTTTAGGCTAGGGTGACCAGACGTCCCCGGTTTCCCGGGACAGTCCCTGGACTGAGGACACTGTCCCCGGACCAAGCCTGTCCCCGGTTTTGTCCCCGGATTCAGGGCCAGAATACTGTAGACAGGGCACCCCAAACAGCCTGGCAGCTCAAATGCCGACGTCTCTGTATATTATGTAGTCCTGTGCCCAGTGCTCTGTGTGTTATGCAGTCCTGTGCCCAGCACTCTATGTGTTATGCAGTCCTGTGCCCAGCGCTCTGTGAATTATGTAGTCCTGTACCCAGTACTTTCTGTATTATGCAGTCCTGTGCCAAGCACTCTATGTGTTATGTAGTCCTGTGCCCAGCGTTCTGTGTATTATGCAGTCCTGTGCCCAGCACACTGTGTATAATGTAGTCCTGTGCACAGTGCTTTCTGTATTATGCAGTCCTGTGCCCAGTGCTTTATGTATTATACAGTCCTGTGCCCAGCACTCTATGTGTTATGCAGTCCTGTGCCCAGCGCTCTGTGTATTATGCAGTCCTGTGCCCAGCGCTCTGTGTATTATGCAGTCCTGTGCACAGCGCTCTGTGTATTATGCAGTCCTGTACTCAGCGCTCTGTGTATTATGCAGTCCTGTGTCCAGCGCTCTGTGTATTATGCAGTCCTGTGCCCAGCGCTCTGTGTATTATGCAGTCCTGTACCCAGCGCTCTGTGTATTATGCAGTCCTGTGTCCAGCGCTCTGTGTATTATGCAGTCCTGTGCTCAGCGCTCTGTGTATTATGCAGTCCTGTACCGAGCGCTCTGTGTATTATGCAGTCCTGTGTCCAGCGCTTTGTGTATTATGCAGTCTTGTGCCCAGCGCTCTGTGTATTATGCAGTCCTGTGCCCAGCGCTCTGTGTATTATGCAGTCCTGTGCCCAGCGCTCTGTGTATTATGCAGTCCTGTGCTCAGCGCTCTGTGTATTATGCAGTCCTGTGCCCAGCGCTCTGTGTATTATGCAGTCCTGTGCTCAGCGCTCTGTGTATTATGCAGTCCTGTGCCCAGCGCTCTGTGTATTATGCAGTCCTGTGCCCAGCGCTCTGTGTATTATGCAGTCCTGTGCCCAGCGCTCTGTGTATTATGCAGTCCTGTGCTCATCGCTCTGTGTATTATGCAGTCCTGTGCCCAGCGCTCTGTGTATTATGCAGTCCTGTGCCCAGCGCTCTGTGTATTATGCAGTCCTGTGCCCAGCGCTCTGTGTATTATGCAGTCCTGTGCTCATCGCTCTGTGTATTATGCAGTCCTGTGCCCAGCGCTCTGTGTATTATGCAGTCCTGTGCCCAGCGCTCTGTGTATTATGCAGTCCTGTGCCCAGCGCTCTGTGTATTATGCAGTCCTGTGCTATTTGCCAATCAAACAAAATGTCCCCAGATTTCGTTTTAAAAATCTGGTGACCTTACTTTAGGCCCCGTTCACAGCGGTGCGTTTTCTCCTGCGTTTGCACTGCGTGACAATGGAAATAACAGCATTGTCATCAATGTAACGCAGCTGTAGCGGGTTTTTGATAAGGTGCGGGCACTTGTTTGGTGCACTTGCAGCTCGTTTTTAGCCCTATAGACCTTAAGAGAAACACACAGTGTGTTTTTTTTGTGTATAGAATCCAGTCTCCTTCTCCTACAAAAAAATGAATAAAGCCAACATCAAAACGCATCAAAAACACTCAAAATCACACTACAAAAAGGTGTTTAAAAATCTTTGAGAAAGGCGCTCCTGTGCCATTTATTGTTAATGGAACCAAAAGTGCGTTTGCAGACAACTAACCGCATGGAACCGCAGTTCAGTCTGGAGAAAAAAAAAACTTCCCCCTGCAAGTTTGGGGCATAATGTGCTAGTATGCATCACTTACCAGCACACTATGGAAGACTTACCTTGGAACAAAGCCCTCCAGCGGTGCACTGTCACTGCTGACAGGGCTTCCATCTTCACTCGATCTTCCTTCTGGATACGCAGGCTTCGGCCACTTAAATGGCTGAGCCGCAATGATGTCACTCCCACACATGCGTGCGGGAGTCATTGTTTACGGCACAGAGCTCTTATTGGAACGGTACATGCATGCACCTTTAGGAGATATTTAAGGTACCTACGTGTAAGCTATTCAAGGGTCATGGTGGTTGGCTGGAACTGGGAATTCTGGTGGAGCTATTTAATGGTCATGGTGGTAGGCTGGAACTGTGAATTCCAGTGGACCTATTCAATGGTCATGCTGGTTGGCTGGAACTGGTAGTTCCAGTGGACCTATTCAATGGTCATGGTGGTTGACTGGAACTGGGAATTCCGATGGAGCAATTTAATGGTCATGGTGGTTGGCTGGGACTGGGAATTCCAGTGGAGCTATTCAACTGTCATGGTGGTTGGCTGGAACTAGAAATTCCAGTGGAGCTATTTAATGTTCATGGTGGTTGACTGGAACTGGGAATTCAAATGGAGCTATTCAAGGGTCATGGTGGTTGGCTGGAACTGAGAATTCCAATGGACCTATTCAATGGTCATGGTGGTTGGCTGGAACTAGGAATTTCAGTGGAGCTATTTAATGGTCATGCCAGTTGGGTGGAGCTGGGAATTCCAGTGGACCTATTCAATGGTCATGGGGGTTGGCTGGAACTAGGAATTCCAATGGACCAATTCAATGGTCATGGTGGTTGGCTGGAACTAGGAATTCCAATGGACCTATTCAATGGTCATGGTGGTTGGCTGGAACTGGGAATTCCGGTGGAGCTATTTAATGGTCATGGTGGTTGGCTGGAACTAGGAATTCCAGTGGAACTATTCAATGGTCATGGTGGTTGGCTGGAACTAGGAATTCCAGTGGAGCTATTTAATGGTCATGGTGGTTGGCTGGAACTGGGAATTCCAGTGGAGCTATTCAATGGTCATGCCAGTTGGGTGGAGCTGGGAATTCCCGTGGACCTATTCAATGGTCATGGTGGTTGGCTGGAACTGGGAATTCCGGTGGAGCTATTTAATGGTCATGGTGGTTGGCTGTAACTGGGAATTCCAGTGGAGCTATTCAATGGTCATGGTGGTTGCACTTGTTGGCTGGAACTAGGAATTCCGGTGGAGCTATTTAATGTTCATGGTGGTTGACTGGAACTTGGATTTCCAGTGGAGCTATTCAAGGGTCATGGTGGTTGGCTGGAACTGGGAATTCCAGTGAAGTTATTCAATGATTAGGGTGGTTGGCTGGAACTGGGAATTCCAGTGGAGCTATTTAATGGGCATGGCGGTTGGGTGAAACTGGGAATTCCAGAGGAGCTGTTCAATGGTCATGGTGGTTGGCTTGAACTGTGAATCCTGGTGGAGCTATTTAATGGTCATGGTGGTTGGGTGAAACTGGGAATTCCAGAGGAGCTGTTCAATGGTCTTTGTGGTTGGCTTGAACTGGGAATCCTGGTGGAGCTATTTAATGGTCATGGCGGTTGGGTGAAACTGGGAATTCCAGAGGAGCTGTTCAATGGTCATGGTGGTTGGCTTGAACTGGGAATCCTGGTGGAGCTATTTAATGGTCATGGTGGTTGGCTGGAACTGGCAACTCCAGTGGAGCTACTTAATGATCATGGTGGTTGGTGGTTGGTCGAAGCCAGTTTAGAGCTCTTGCAGCCTCTGTCATAGGCCAGTTTAGGACACTTTAGCATTAGGATGTAAGCTAGGAGAACAAACACCCTTCTTGTCTCTGGCTTCCATCTCCATGCAAAATGCCTGGGAAGCAAAGATTGGACCTCTCTGCAGCTACACCCTCCTCAGGCAGCAGCATGGGTGAGAAGGACCATCCAACATTTTATGCTTTCCTGGCAAAGTCTTTGAGTTACAGACCTATCTAGAAGGTCTCTCCAAATATTTTTCCTCTTTCCGAGCCCGCATCGCCCCCTCAGTGCTTTACCGAGGTAGAATAAATGTTTATAACCCACTACGTTGCATCTACTTTAGAAAACTCAACACTAGCACGCAGTAGCAATGTTATTGGGCTTGGGAGTAACCCAATGCTCCCAGATATCATAAATAAAGCTCAGTCTGGCTACAGTCTAGCTGCAAATACTAAATCTAGACTAGTTTAAGGCAGGGTCCCTACATCTGTATCCCCTTTAAATGCCAAGCTGGTGGGTTCCTCTAAGCACGTCTGATATAAATGTGTGATTGTCCAGAACATAAAGGACACAGTGATACAGAGCACAGGACACAGTAATACGGAGCACATGACATAGGCTGATCTTGAGGTTGGTCCATAACAGCAGCGAGGTAATGAAAGTCTGGAAGCTGATGCGTGAAGGTGAAAAATGATGAGTAAATGTAAAGAGTGACATCCCCCGAGGGTAAGAATTCCTCCCCGTCATGTTATATGTAGAACAGGGTGACAGCCATCAATGCCACATATGGTTTGTAGGCCATCCACAGCTCCACTCTGGTGGCTGAACCATCAAAGTGCAGAACATCAATCATTGGTATTAGGGAAAATCATCCTTCTCTCCTCACATTCCGGTGCGTCTCTGGAGAGGAGTGCCATACTGGAGTATGAGTGTGACTTATGAAACGTTGTGGTAAATGTCTCCCCCAAGGATAAAAATCAGATCTTCAAGTCTACTAATAACTGTTGGGATCAAGGTGGGCTTTCCTGGAAGGAACCGCAAAGCTAAGAAAAGTCTGTAGCCTTTTTGAAACAGATGTTTTCACAGATTCAAATAAAAGAGAGGATTGGTCCTTGGGAAAAATGGTTCTACCTTGTCCTAAAAACACACCTCTGAATGAAATACAGTCAGTTCATAAAGTTCTCATGTGCTTCTGGTTCTTCTTACAGTCCCACAGCTCCGCATTGCACACAGTGGCAGGGCAGTTGTGGTTCGGCCCCATTAAATTTAACGGGTCACGTTTGGCTGCAGTAGACGAAACAAAGGCCTGGCTTGTGTACAGTCCTGAGCACATGCATTTCTTTGTTTAGGTGGGCAGTAAAACTGCGGCTCAGCCATGCACTTTTGCCACCCACGTGAAGGAGCCCTATCTTCTATCAGTTCCCCACCAGCTTTCTTCTGCTTACAAACCAGCAGGGATCCTGGGTTAGGTCAATGACCACATTAAGTCATGACCATTTGTGATCAAGGACATCAACCAGGTTCTCCAGTGCTTTTGTTTAAGTTCCAGCAGTGCCAGGGAACTGATTTTTGCAATGATAGTAGCAACAGGGCAAAATCGGTGTGACTGTGGTCATTATGTTGGCGGGTCATTAGGTGTTACTTCTTATGATTGACACTGGCTCTACATCACTGGATGCCATGATTGATGTTGGATTTATATTGCGGAACATTGTTTATTTTTTTAAATTAACCACTTGCCGACTGCCGCACGACTATTTACGTCGGCAGTCAGCCCCTCATAGGCAGAGCGACGTAGGGCTACGTCGCTAGCCTGTGAGGGTGTGGGGAGCGAGCGCGCGCCGCCGGAGGCACGCTCCCGCTCTCGCGCAGTCACGGACCCCCCCCCCCGCGCGTGTGACCGGCGGACCCGATGTCCACCAGTCACTCGCGATCGTCCGTGACAGCGGGAGAAAGGCAGGCGGCTGATGTAAACAAAGCCGCCTGTCATTCTTCCCTGTGTAAGAATGGAGATCAAACGGTTCTACTATGTAGGACCATTGATCAATGTTCTTACACACACAGCCACAGCCAATCACAGTTAGAAGCACGCCCCTAGGACACACTTAACCCCTCCCTCTCCAATACAGTTAACTCCTTCACTGCGAGTGTAATTTTTACAGTAACAGTGCATATGTATAGCACTGATTGCTGTAGTAATGTCACTGGTAACCCCAAAAGTGTCAAGAATGTCAGTCAAGGGTCCGATCTGTCCGCCGCAATGTCGCAGTCCCGCAAAAAAAATCGCAGATCGCCGCCATTACGCGTTTAAAAAAAAAACAACAAAAATGACAAAAATCTTTCCCTTTGTTAGTAAACGCAATAACTTTTGCGCAAACCAATCAAAATACGCTTTTTGCGATTTTTTTTTTTACCAAACATATGGTAAAAAAAAAAATTGGCCTAAAATGTTAAAAAATTTAGATTTTTACATTTTTTTGGGGGGAATTTCATATAAAAAAATGTGAAAAATATTGTTATTTTTGCAAAATTGACGCTCTTTTTCTGTTTATAGCGCATGATCAAAAAATTGCACAGGTGATCAAATACCACCAAAAGAAAGCTCTGTTTGTGGGAAAAAAAGATGCCAAATTCGTTTAGGTACAGCGTCGCACGACCGCGCAATTGTCCGTTAAATTCACGCAGTGCCGAATCGCAAAATAGGCCCTGGTCAGGAAGGGGGTAAAATCTTCCTGGGCTTAAGTGGTTAAAGGACCTCCTCTTTTGTGTTTGTATGCACTTTTGTCATTTTTGTTTGATTGAATAGCAAGGGGCATGTACCCTGTACTTTTTTATATGGGGAGGGGTATCTAGGGGCCCTCGTATTCCAAAGGGGATTCCAGATCCACCAGATCAAGGAGCCTTGTCTTCCCCCCTTGTAGGTTACCCAGTATGGTTCCAGAAGGACTGTTATCCAGGGGTCTAGTACGGGTTTTGAGAGGGATCCTATGTGCTTGTCGGACAAATAAAAATGCACAAGGGTACAGAATGGACCAAGCTTCAAAAAAGAAGGGCCTCAATGCCTGAACCCTCCAGGGCACCAGAATCCTGACAGGGGCAAGGTACACCTTTTTCCTTTCCAGCAGTGTGGTGCGCAAAAACAAAACACCAAAGTGAACCAAAACGTACACTAGGGTAACCCCCCCCCCCCCACTTGCCGCCCCTGATCACCTGGGGTGCAAGACTGCTGGTTGAGGCAAGTCCCTCTTGGGTCCACATAGCCACCTAGGACATCTTATTCCCAGTTCTTTCATATTGAAGATATATAACATGGCCTCCTGGAAGTCCTACTACACAGGGGTCCCGGGGAGATCTCTGCAGTGGAAGACATGCATGATGCCAGGATATCTTATTCCCACTTTCTTCATACTGGAGATATATAGCATGGCCTCCTGGAAGTCCAACTACACAGGGGTCTTAGGGAGATCTCTGCAGAGGACAACATGTGCCGGATGTCTCATTCCCAGTTCTTTCATATTGGAGATATACAACGAAGCCTCCTGGAAGTCCAACTAAACAGGGATGCCAGGGAGATCTCTTCAGAGGAAGGAATGCAAAGGGGCATCTTATTTCCAGTTCCTTCATACCGCAGATATATAACATGGCCACCTGGAAGCCTTCCTACACAGGGGTCCCAGGGAGATCTCTGCAGAGGAAGACATGTGCTGGATGTCTCATTACCAGTTCCATCATACTGGAGATATACAACATGGCCTGCTGGAATTCCTACTATACAGGGATCCCAGGAAGATCTCTGCAGAGGAAGACATGTGTGGGATGTCTCATTGCCATCTTTCATACTAGAGATATACAACATGGCCTCCTAAAAGTCCTACTACACAGGGGTCCTGTAAAGATCTCCGCAGAGCAAGACATGCCAGGGTGTCTCATTCCCCTTTCCTTCATACTGGAGATGTCCTACTACACAAGGATCCCAGGGAGATCTCTGCAGGGGAAGATATGTCTGGGATGTCTCATTGCCATTTTTCATACTGGAGATGTACAACATGGCCTCCTGGAAGCCCTACTACACAGGGATCCTGGGGAGATCTCTGCAGAGGAAGACGTGCAGGGACATCTCGTTTCCAGGTTCCTTTATATCGGAGATACTCTATATGTAGCACTGTCCCCGTAGGGCTTGCTGTGTGTTGACTTCTTAGGCCTCCCTCTGGTTACCTGCTGGGGGGGATTTTTCACATATCCCTCCTTATTCTCATTTTCTCGTTACTCAATGAACAGTCCAGGGTGTTTGTTTTTTATATTTTTTGTGGAACTTGGATGGGAGAAGGGAATAGTGGGATACTCCAACTGAACTATTCATAGTAGATAAGGACAACTCTCACTTGGCCTTACCGGGTTATTTGTGGAAGCAGTCACACTGCTTTTACCATACTGCCACTTGTATGGAAGAATTAAGTCCTCTTGCTCTCTCTAGCAGCAGACTTGATGCAACTACTTTATCTTCAGGACACTCTTTAGCATCCCCTTGACTGACACCCGTCTAATCATTCTTCCACTAAAGGGATGGCCCTCACATGACAGGCCCCATGACACAGATCTGTGCCCACAGTAGGCAGAATCAGATCCTTTCCAGTGCCTCCCTTACAGTCATCTGGGTTCAGCTCCTATCTGACTCTCAGGCCCTCAGGTCAACCACCCGAGACCGCATGGCAGCTTCGACAGAGGAGGGGCAGCCGCCCGCTTCCTCCAGGACCCCGCTCTCCAGCCGAAGACCCCAAGCACATGTGCCCTTAGCATTTATACAGTCACCCAGCATGCACCAGGGTACTTTCCTCTGCCAATCACCAGGGCTGTAGTAAATGCCAGTGCTCTCACTTGTCAGGTTTCTTCCCACTGTCCAATATGCCTCCCTATTGGACCAGTTTGAAACATTTCAGACAAGCTGAGCTGCACCTGAGCACCATGAGCAGACCTCAACAATAGTTCCTGCTCTCTGGTAGGTATTGAGCAATAAATCTTTGCCTGGCAAGCCCTCTGATAAGCAGAGAGACCCAAAAATATACTCTCTCTTCTAGCACCTAGGAGGGTGCTACATATACAACATTTCCTCTTGGCAGTCCTACCACACAGGGATCCCAGGGAGATCTCTTCAGAAGAGGACATGCCGGGACACCTCAGCAGAGTAAAGAGCCAGGAATTTTCCATTTTTAATGTATCCCAAGATTAATGAGTGACAGTCAGATCAAAGAGTCTGAGCGGAGAGCCATCAGATATCCCTCCAGACACCTTCCTGTCTGCTACAACATGGAGGCCGCTCTGCGAGTCACCGGACAGAATGCGCCTTTTATTCCTGCCGGAAATTTGCTCGCTGTCTGTGTTATATTATTGATACCGGCATTCATTACCAGACTGGGAGATCTTCTATCCTGCCAAATCCCGGACACAGCATTCACAGTTCTCTGCCTAATCACAAACTGATACCCAATGGCTTCAAGTGGACCTGTCAGTAACTTATCAAGTTGGCATGAATAAAATCCTGATGTGACAATATTTAACAGTAACAGAAAAAAAAAAAAAAAATATATATATATACATACAGTATCTCATATAAGTGAGTACACCCCTCACATTTTGGTAAATATTTTATTCTATCTTTTCATGTGACAACACTGAAGAAATTACTTTGCTACAATGTAAAGTAGTGAGTGTACAGCTTGTATAACTGTAAATTTGCTGTCCCCTCAAAATAACTCAACACACAGCCATTAATGTCTAAACTGCTGGCAACAAAAGTGAGTACACCCCTAAATGACAATGTCCAAAATGGGCCCAATTAGCCATTTTCCCTCCCCGGTGTCATGTGACTCGTTAGTGTTACAAGGTCTCAGGTGTGAATGGGGAGCAGGTGTGTTAAATTTGGTGTCATCGCTCTCACTCTCTCATACTGGTCACTGGAAGTTCAACATGGCACCTCATGGCAATGAACTCTCTGAGGATCTGAAAAAAAGAATTGTTGCTCTACATAAAGATGGCCTAGGCTATAAGAAGATCGCCAAGACCCTGAAACTGAGCTGCAGCACGGTGGCCAAGACCTTACAGCAGTTTAACAGGACAGGTTCCACTCAGAACAGGCCTCGCCATGGTCGACCAAAGAAGTTGAGTGCACGCGCTCAGCGTCATATCCAGAGGTTGTCTTTGGGAAATAGATGTATGAGTGCTGCCAGCATTGCTGCAGAGGTTGAAGGGGTGGGGGGTCAGCCTGTCAGTGCTCAGACCATACGCCACACACTGCAATAAATTGGTCTGCATGGCTGTTGTTCCCAGAAGGAAGCCTCTTCTAAAGATGATGCACAAGAAAGACCACAAATAGTTTGCTGAAGACAAGCAGACTAAGGACATGGATTACTGGAACCATCTCCTGTGGTCAGATGAGACCAAGATAAATTTATTTGGTTCAGATGGTGTCAGGCGTGTGTGGGGGCAATCAGGTGAGGAGTACAAAGACAAGTATGTCTTGCCTACAGTCAAGCATGGTGGTGGGAGTGTCATGGTCTGGGGCTGCATGAGTGCTGCCAGCACTGGGAAGCTACAGTTCATTGAGGGAACCATGAATGCCAACATGTACTGTGACATCCTGAAGCAGAGCATGATCCCCTCCCTTCAGAGACTGGGCCGCAGGGCAGTATTCCACCATGATAACCACCCCAAACACACCTCCAAGATGACCATTGCCTTGCTAAAGAAGCTGAGGGTAAAGGTGATGGACTGGCCAAGCATGTCTCCAGACCTAAACCCTATTGAGCTTCTGTGGGGAATCCTCAAACGGAAGGTGGAGGAGCCCAAGGTCTCTAACATCCACCAGCTCTGTGATGTCATCATGGAGGAGTGGAAGAGGACTCCAGTGGCAACCTGTGAAGCTCTGGTGATCTCCATGTCCAAGAGGGTTAAGGCAGTGCTGGAAAATAATGGTGGCCACACAAAATATTGACACTTTGGTCCCAATTTGGAGATTGTCACTTAGGGGTGTACTCACTTTTGCTGCCAGCGGTTTAGACATTAATGGCTGTGTGTTGAGTTATTTTGAGGGGACAGTAAATTTACACTGTTATACAAGCTGTACACTCACTACTTTACATTGTAGCAAAGTTTTATTTCTTCAGTGTTGTCACATGAAAAGATAGAGTAAAATATTTACAAAAATGTGAGGGGTGTACTCACTTTTGTGAGATACTGTGTATATATATATATATAAATAATGTATTAAATAATTCATTTAATTATAAAGTAGTATTAAACTCTCAGTGTTTTTTTAGCCTAACACATTGAGCACAATAAAATAAACATTCTCTGGTGAGCTGAAATTCTTACCCCAGCAGTTTACGGCTTTCAGTGTTGCTGGCTCCTGCTCTCTCAGCGTTGCTTCCCTGAAATCCTGGTCTTCACAGTAAACAGCTAACAGTGGACAGTGCAGTCTCCAATCAGTCTGTAGGTTGGGGGAGGGAGGAGCAGGAGAATGTCTTGCCATTGGGGCTGTGTGCTTCTATTTATGCACACAGTGTAGGGAGACACAACTTTAGTCCCTGCGTGCAACGATGGCTCCATAGGATGCTGCAAGAGAAAGGAGACACCCCGAAAGAGGAAAACTCAGGTACCGGCCTAAACAGGAACCTAGGCAAGGATTACAAGATAAAGACATTGCATGGTCAGTAAATGATTCCATTGGCTGCTGTAAATGCATACAAAATACAGGGTATCACTTTAGGCTCCAGCCAATGACTTTGCCAAGGCTAAGATGATGTCATCAATCTGCTGCAGGCTGGGGGGAAGCTTTCCTCAGTCTCCTCAGTGATTAGACTGCAACATTGTAAGGGGAGCGGCTACAACAGGGGCTGATCTGTGTCAGACACATGTAAACACAGCCACGACCTGTACAGGCACCAGGGATTACATGACTGCGTCACCTCTGAGCTGACATCTCAGTCCAAGCAAATGGTGACTCTGCATGATGCCTAAACAAATATGGTGCCATCCATCTGGGGAGAAAAAAACAGATCTAGGCACTGTCGGGGCGGGGGAGGGTCGGAGTACTGCGATCTCCAGTAGTAAATACCTCCCGCCTCCCTCTCAGACTTGCACAGTCTCTCCTGGACTGAGACGGCTTCCTCTGATTTCACCGCACACTCTGAGCTCCTCACAATGTGCATTAGAAGCTGCAGCAGGAGTCTGCTTCTCCCTTTTCCCAGTCTGAGCTCTGTTGCGGGGTGGAGTGGAGAGGGGGGACTAATACCAAGTCTACTTTAGATACATAAACCTGGGGCCCCATTCACGTTAGGAGATATCAAATCGCAGGCAGAACCGCCCATCAAAGGCGACACGACGCGCGTTTGGGTGCCATTACCCACAACAGTAAAATCAGTCTGTGTATGCAGTAAAGCATGCCTGTTATACCCACTGTGCAACCTAAGGGGTTAATCTTCTGCATTGTGTAAAAGGCTGTTTGATCCTGTCTTCCCTGATCCTCCCCTTCTTCCACTGTCCCCAATCCATCTCCTGATAGAACAGAGCCTTGGGGGGGGGGGGGGGGGGAACTCTGAACATGCTCAGTTTGGTGTGTATTGCTAGAGAATTTTTTTTTTTCTTGGGAGGGTGCATGTGATCAGCACAGGGCCAATCAGCACTGTCCAGACAGAGGGTCAGGGGTCCTGCAGTCTCATAGGACAGTCAGAGGAGAATGAAAACTCCTCCTACAAGCTTTAACCAGACACTGATAGAAGTCACAAGACTGCTATATACTACTGATGAGAAAAGGTATTTAGCAGTTAATAATTATATTATATTATTATAATTATGTAATTATATAATTATTATTATTCTTATTATTATATAATATATAATTAATATAATTATATAATTATAATAATTAATTATAATTAATATAATATAACTGTATTATTATTCTTATTATTATATAATATATAATTATATAATTATTATTATATAATTAATATAATTATAATAATTAATTATAATTAATATAATATAATTATATAATTATTATTATTATTATAATATAATTTATAGTTCTATAATTTTATAATTATTATTATTATTATTATTATATAATTATATAATAAGATATAATTACTAAGGGCGGGTTCACACCATAGAAACGCAGACCACGTGCGTTCCAGATACCTTTCTGCATGCGCATTTTTGACTCATTTTTGATGCGTTCCAGTGCGTTTTTAATGCGTTTTGATGTAGTCCAGTGCATTTCCCCCCTCCACCTTTTTTTCCCTAACCCTAAATAAGGACAAGTGTGTTTCAGTGCATTTTCAGTGCGTTTAGGTGCGGTTCGGTGCGTTCCAGTGCGTTTTTAATACATTTTACAGCGTTCCAGTACAGTCCAGTGCAGGATAAATGCAGCATGTTCTACCTTTTTTTTTTTTTTTTTGGAATTGCAAGCACTGGTGTGAACTAGGCCATTGGAAACCATATAACTGCGCCGCCATCGTTTTCATCCTTCGTACCAGCTTTAGGGATCATTTAAACTACAATCTCTGCATTCACCCTGCGTTTCTGCACGCGTTTCCATGTTTTTCACGTCTGCATGCATTTTTAGTGCTTTTTTATTTTTTATTATAATTTTTTTTTTTTAAATTTACTCGTGTGACGGGAGTGACTTTGGTTGGGGGGGGGGGGCCCGTGGAGCCCAGCTTACCTTTGAGAGCTCTGGAAACCCCATTTTCAGCTCCCCTCAGCCCCTCTTATGTGTAAGTCACCCTGTGTCTATTAGGGGGCACAGGGTGACCAAGGAAATCAGGGTGACCAAGGAAATCAGGGTGACCAAGGAAATCAGGGTGACCAAGGAAATGATGGACAACTACTTGATGGACACTGAGAATGTGGTTTGGATTACTTCAAAGGGGGAAAGTAATATTTATCCACAATATCTCTCAAGAAATATATGAAGACTATTCCTGGTCTGTTTGATTCTGAACATGTTAATTGAAAGAGCCAATCACATTGGCCTCTGTTCCATCTCCTTCAATGTCAGAGACGGACATTCTGTCACTGGTGGTCTCTTCCTATTGTCTGTGTATTAAGTAGAGATCGACCGATTATCGGCAGAGCCGATATATCGGGGGCTGATATGCACTTTCCCCGATATATCAGAATCGACCCCTGAGGTTACCGATATTGCCGATATTTCAGGAAAGTTCTGTACCGGAGTGATGTCTGCAGCTAGAGGCATCACCCCGGTCCCGGTGTCCATAGCCAATGGTCGGCTGTCTTGTAATGACAACCAATGCGGCTGAGAAGCTGCTCAACTGTCATTACGAGGAGCGGGAGGGGACGCCCCCCTCCCGCCGCCTTCCATGGCTCACCTGGGTCTCCCGTCCCATCGGGCAACCAGCCTGCACAGCCACCGAAGAGAAGACCCGATCAAAGCCGATTTCGGCTCTGATCGGTTCTCCATGTAAAAACCCGGAAGTGAAGTCATGACATCACTTCCGGGTACTCGGCGTCAAATTAAAAAAAATGACAGCATTCAAAACAGCCAAACTTGGCGTTTTGAATGCTTTTAAGAGCAGAGGAGGGGTTTGGGATCTTTTAGACGTCCCAGAGACCTCCACAAGAGTACCTGTCAAAAAAAAACAAAACATTTTAATGTACGAAAATATCGGCCAATATCGGCCGATACCGATATATGCATTGGCCAAAATATCAGTATCGGTATCGGCAATAAAAAAACGATATTAGTCGATCACTAGTATTAAGGTGTGATGTGTTTTCTGCTAAGCATGTCTGTCCCATTGTTAATTGTTAATTACCTCAACTATTGTTTCTGTCCAGATGGCTAGATAATTAGCTCAGGTTAATTATGTTTCTGTATACAATTTCATTTGCATATAATAACCACTTCTGGACCGGAAGGATTTTCCCCCTAAATGACCAGGCCATTTTTTGTGATTCGGCACTGTGTTACTTTAACATTAAACTGCACAGTCGTGCGATGCTGTACCCAAATAAAATTGATTTCCTTTTTTCCCCCACAAATAGAGCTTTCTTTTGGTGGTATTTGATCACCTGTGTGATTTTTAGTTTTTGCACTATAAACAATAAAAAGAGCAACAATTCTGAAAAAAAAAAAAAAAACAATATTTTTCACTTTCTGCTATAAAACATTCCCAAAAAAAAAATAATTAAAAATCTATTTTTTTTTCATAATTTGTATTCCACTACGTATTTTTGGTTAAAAAAACTCCCAATAAGCGTATTTTTGGATTGGTTTGTGCAAAAGTTATCGCGCCCACAAACTAGGGGGAAGATTTACGTAATTTTTTTTTTCTAATTTATTTACTAGTAATGACGGTGATCTGCAATTTTTAGCAGGACTGCGACATTGCTGCAGGCAGATCGGACCCCTAACTGACATTTTTGACACTTTTGAGGGGACCAGTGACATTACTACAGTAATCAGTGCTAAAAATATGCACTGTTACTGTAATAATGACACTGGCAGGGAAGGGGTTAACACTGTGGGTGGTCAAAGGGTTAAATGTGAGCCTAGGGGGTGTTTTCTAATTGTATGGGGAGGGACTTGTGAAATGATCATAGAGACCTGTGTTCCTATATAGAAGGATCACAGGATCTCTGTGATCATTGCAGAGAGAAGAATGCTCGGCTGTGTTTACAACAGCTGCCCGTCCTTCTCTCTCAGCGGAGAGCGATCGCTGGTGGCCGGTGGCAATCACAGCCGCTGGCCCCGTGCATCGGCATCCCCGCTGCCGAGTGTGGGCGGGAGCGCAGGAGGGGCTGCTTGACGCAGTAAAACTTGTTAAGAGGTTAAGGTGTGATGTGTTTTCTGCTAAGCATGTCTGTCCCGTTGTTAATTATCTCACCTATTGTTTCTGTCCAGATGGCTAGATAATTAGCTCAGGTTAATTATATTTCTGTATAAAATGTAATCTGCATATGATAATGTAATCAGGCACCTGACCTGGTGGGGTATATATTCGGTGTGAGTTTGTTCAATAAAGTTTCCAGATCCTATACAAGTTATTCTCAGTTAGTTTTGTTGGGGGGCGGCTATACTATCTGATATCTTAGACTGAAGGAAGCGGTATTCTGACGAAAGCACACAAGCGCATTGTGGGTCGCGGTTCCGTTCCGTATTTGCGCGCATTTGCGGTGCAAGAAAAATACTTTTTTTGTAAAACGCACACAAAAGCACTTCAGTAAGCTCATTCATTTTTCTTGTCCCAATGCGTTTTTGCTGCATTTAACCACTTAAGGACCGCCCGCCGCAGTTGTACTGCGGCAGGCTGGCCCTCCTGCGCAAACTGCCGTAGGTATACGTCGGTCGCGCGCCTGCAGCTAGGGCCGAGCGCGCGCTGGTGGCAGCGCGCTCCTGCCCCCACTTGGCAGCGTGGACTCCGAAACACGGGTCAGGTGGCTCCGATTGCGAGATGGACATCTGACCGTTCTTCTTTCTGGAATGATCACAGAGCGCCTGTGATCCTTCTATATAGGATCACAGGTCTCTGTGATCATTTCACAAGCCCCGCCCCCATACAGTTAGAAACATGCCCCTAGGTACACATTTAACCCCTTGATCACCCATGGGTTAATCCCTTCTCTGCCAATGGCATTATTACAGTGACAGTGCATATTTATAGCACTGATTACTGTAGTAATGTCACTGGTCCCCCCAAAAGTGTCATAAATGTCAGTTAGGGGTCCGATCTGTCCGCCGCAATGTCGCAGTCCCGCAAAAAATCTCAGATCGCCGCCAATACTAGTAAAAAACAAAAACAATAAAAATGACAAATCTTTCCTGTAGTTTGTAGACGAGATAACTTTTGCGCAAACCAATCAAAATAGGCTTATTGTGATTTTTTTTTGCCAAAAATATTTAGCAGAAACAAAATTGGCCCAAAATTTTAAAACATTTTGATTTTTAATTTATTTTTTGTGAATGTTATATAGCAGAAAGTGAAAAATATTGTTTTTTTTTTTTAGAATTGAAGCTATATTTTTGTTTATAGCGCAAAAAATAAAAATCGCACAGGTGATCAAATACCACCAAAAGAAATCTCTATTTGTGGGGAAAAAAGGACATCAATTTTATTTGGATGCAGCGTCGCACAACCGCACAATGGTCCGTTAAAGTAACGCAGTGCCGAATCTCTTAGCGGGAAGTGTCGGCTCGGGATTGCGGTTGAACGATCTGCACGGGATTTTGCGTGCCGCCTAGGGCCAGCGCGTTCACTCAAGTGGGCTGCACTATGCACATTTGTCACCTAAAAAGGAAGCTACTAACACGCCATTTTCACATCACATCAATTTTATTTGGGTACAGCGTCCCACGACCGCGCAATTGTCCGTTAAAGTAACGCAGTGCCGAATCGCAAAAAATGGCCTGGTCATTAAGGGGCAAATCCTTCCGGTCCAGAAGTGGTTAAAAGCGCACCTGGCTGCCTCCAGTGTAAATGAGCCCCTTATTGGCACCGTTGCACGGACGCAGGCTCTGGAAGTTCCCATAGAGAAGGAATAGATTGGTGGTAAGGTGTGAAAGATGTTGTCATCCTTTCTTCCTCGGGGTGAGTGAAGATGTGACTTAATGACTTGCCGCTGCTGCCGGCGGCGTCCAGCGTCTTCTCTTCCCACGATCCCCCCCCCCCTCCCTCCCCCCTCCCGGCCCGTTCCCAATTTTTTTCCTGCTGCTGCAATTGTCATTTTCTGATTTTCCCCGAACGTCTCTTGGTGGGAAAGAATTCGCTCCCAATGAATTGCAGGCTTCTGCTCCCACACCGGCCCGAAACGGCTGCTTTTTTTTACAGCTTGTCCACGGTCCAGGCTCTGACTCATCCCTGTAATATTGTGTGACTTCTATACTGAGCAGGATATACATCCTTACCATCACCCGACCGGCGGATATAATCACCGGCGCACATGTGGCCCCCGGTCACCGCGCCGCTCTCCCTCTCCAAAAATAACACAGCCCTTATTTATAGAATCCTTAAAGAGGAAGTGCAGAGGCTGTTAAATCTTCCTTTCGGGTCTTGTACAGTTGTAGCGGCTCCTCTCCTGGACTCCTCTGATTCCACCGCACACTGTGAGCTTCTCATATTGTGCATTAGAAGCTGCGGCAAGTCACACAGAGCCTGTCTCATTTCCTGGCTGGAGGACGCCTAGCATTATCTAGTGCAGGGATCCTCAAACTACGGTCCTCCAGCTGTTGTGGAACTGCACGTCCCATGAGGCATTGCAAAACTCTTATATTCACAGACATGACAAGACATGATGGGAATTGTAGTTCCTGAACAACTGGAGGGCCATAGTTTGAGGACCCCTGAGTGCTTTATTCCCCAGCCTGACTGTCATTGGCCGCCCCTTCCGGGGGGGTTTTACTTCCTTCAATCGTGGAGGCTCAGCATCACATGTGGGTGTTCTTTAGGGTGGTCAGCATGCAATCACAGGCTTTCTAGGAACTCCCACTCCTTCAGAATTACATCTGCGCATCAAGACAAATTTATTGCTATGACAAGGGATGAGTAACAGGAAAAGTAGTGGTTAAAAAAAAAAAACACTAGTGGGTTTAACTAAAGTTGTTTTGTATCATTCTCCTTTAAGAGGCCTAGCAGGGGGTGTGTCCTATGCCTACATACTTTTGATAATAGGCGTCCTCCATTCCCATTTCAAAAAGTTGGGATGTATGCACAAGGGACGAGCAACAGGAAAAGTAAAGGTAAAAAAAAAAAAAAACATTTGTGGGTTTAACTAAAAAAAATGTGGGGAATAGTTCACCTTTAAGGGGATGTGGCAGGGGGTGTGTTCTATGCCTACATAATTTTGCTAATAAGCATTCCCCATTCCCATCTCAAAAAAATGGGATGTATGCACAAGGGACGAGCAACAGGAAAAGTAATGGTAAAAAAAAAAAAACACTCGTGGGTTTAACTAAAAACATTTGGGGGAATAATTCATCTTTAAGGGGGTGTGGCAGGGGGGTGTGTCCTATACCTACATACTGTTGCTAATAACCATCCCCCATTCCCATCCTAAAAAGTTGGAAGGTATGCAAAAGGGACAAGCAACAGAAAAAGTAGTGGTTAAAAAAAAAAACACTTGTGGGTTTAACTAAAGTTGTTTTTTATAATTCTCCTTTAGGCGTCCTCCATTCCCATCTCAAAAAGTTGGGATGTATGCACAAGGGACGAGCAACAGGAAAAGTAATGGTAAAAAAAAAAAAAAACACTTCTGGGTTTAACTAAAAAATTTTGGGGAATAGTTCACCCTTAAGGGGGTGTGGCAGGGGGTGTGTCTTATGCCTACATACTTTTGCTAATAGGCATCCTCCATTCCCATCTCAAAAAGTTGGGATGTATGCACAAGGGACGAGCAACAGGGAAAGTAATGGTTAAAAAAAAAAAACACTTGTAGGTTCAGCTAAAATTGTTTTGTATAATTCTCCTTTAAGAGGCCATGGCAGGAGGTGTGTCCTATGCCTCCATACTTTTACAAATAGGCGTCCTCCATTCCCATCTCAAAAATTTGGGATGTATGAACAAGGGACGAGCAACAGGAAAAGTTATGGTAGAAAAAAAAAAAACTTGTGGGTTTAACTAAAAAATTATGGAAAATAATTCACCTTTAAGGTGGGTGTGTCCTATGCCTACATACTGTTGCTAATAGGCATCCCCCATTCCCATCCTAAAAAGTTGGAAGGTATGCAAAAGGGACAAGCAACAGAAAAAGTAGTGGTTAAAAAAAAAGCACTTGTCGGTTTAGCTAAAGTTGTTTTGTATAATTCTCCTTTAAGAGACCGTGGCAGGGGGTGTGTCTTATGCCTACATACTTTTGATAATAGGGGTCCCCCATTCCCATCCCAAAAAGTTGGGATGTATGCAAAAGGGACGAGCAACAGGAAAAGTAATGGTAAAAAAAAAAAACACTTGTGGGTTTAACTAAAAAATTGTGGGAAATAATGTTCCTTTATGAGGGGTGTGTCCTATGCCTACATACTTTTGCTAATAGGTGTCCACTATTCCCATCCCAAAAAGTTAGGAGGTATGCACAAGGGACGAGCAACAGGAAAAGTAATGGTTAAAAAAAAAAACACTTGTAGGTTCAATTAAAGTTGTTTTGTATAATTCTTCTTTAATAGGCCATGGCAGAAGGTGTGTCCTATGCCTCCATACTTTTACTAATAGGTGTCCACCATTCCCATCTCAAAAATTTGGGATGTATGCACAAGGGACGAGCAACAGAAAAAGTTATGGTAAAAAATAAAAAATAAGTACTTGTCAGTTTGAATAAAACATTTTTGGGAATAATTCTCCTCTAAGTGGGTGTGTCCTATGCCCACGTACTTTTGCTCATAGGTGTCCCCCATTCTTATCCCAAAAAGTTGGAAGGTATGCAAAAGGAACAAGTAACAATAAAAGTAGTGGTTAAAAAAAAAGCACTTGTGGGTTTAACTAAAATTGTCTTGTATAATTCTTCTTTAAGAGGCTGTGGGAGGGGGTGTGTCCGATGCCTACATACTTTTGTTAATTGGCGTCCTCCATTCCCATCTCCAAAATTTGGGATGTATGCACAAGGGATGAGCAACAGGAAAAGTAATGGTAAAAAAAAAAAACACTCGTGGGTTTAACTAAAAACATTTGGGGGAATAATTCACCTTTAAGGGGGTGTGCCAGGGGGTGTGTCCTATGCCTACATACTTTTGCTAATAGGCATCCTCCATTCCCATCTCAAAAAGTTGGGAGGTATGCACAAGGGACGAGGAACAGGAAAAGTAATGGTAAAAAAAAAAAAACACTTGTGTGTTTAACTAAAAAATTGTGGAAAATAATGTTCCTTTAAGGTGGGTGTGTCCTATGCCTACATACTTTTGCTAATAGGTGTCCTCCATTCCCATTCCAAAAAGTTGGGATGTAGGCACAAGGGACGAGCAACAGGAAAAGTAATGGTAAAAAAAACACTTGTGGGTTTAACTAAAAAATTGGGGGAAATAATGTTCCTTTAAGGGGGGTGTGTCCTATGGCTACATACTTTTGCCTATGGGCGTCCCCCATTCCCATCCCAAAACGTTGGGAGGTATGCACAAGGGACGAGCAACAGGAAAAGTAATGGTTAAAAAAAAAAAACACTTGTAGGTTCAACTAAAGTTGTTTTGTATAATTCTCCTTTAAGAGGCCATGGCAGGAGGTGTGTCCTATGCCTACATACTTTTGCTAATAGGTGTCCCCCATTCCCATCTCAAAAAGATGGGAGGTGTGTACAAGGGATGAGCAAAGACAGGTCCTCTTTATGGAGAGATATGGGGCCTGTTAGACCAAAACCTGTGATGAAACTGGTAACAGCTGGTAAATAAAGGACCAAAAACAGAAGTGACAAATTCTCGTCACTTTCGGTTTCATAGATCATAGAGACTATCAGGGAACAGAAATTCCTCCTTCATCTCTATGGTCAGCAGGCGCGACCTCCATCAGCGTCACCAGGTTCCTAGGTTGGACGGGAAAGCCTGGGAACGATGTTGTGCAGCAGTGGGTGGGGAGGGCCCTCTTCTACCACTCATAAAAGTGATTGAGCGACTGTATGGCTGCTCCATCCACTTTTACCTAAAAAGTTCACCAGATCTAAAGTATGATATCTGGATGATGACTGTAGCTGCATCCAGGGCCGCTGATAAGGCAGTACAGCCAGCCCTTCTGTACCGGGCCCGGGCCCATCAGTTCATAAGGGGGGGCTGGGCACCGGACTGTGCTGCCTTGTTTCTGAAACAAATTTTTGGCCGCTCCTCTTTGCAAATTAGCTCAAGCTCTATCAGATTGGATGGAGAGCATCTGTGAACAGCAATTTTCAAGTCTTGCCACAGATTCTCAATGTGATTTAGGTCTGGACTGTGACTGGGCCAATTTTAACACATAAATATGCTTTGATGTAAACCATTCCATTGTAGCTCTGGCTGGATGTTTCGGGTTGTTGTCCTGCTGGAAGGTGAACCTCTGCCCCCAGTCTCAAGTCTTTTGCAGGCTCTAAAAGGTTTTCTTCTAAGATTGCCCTGTATTTGGCCTTATGCATCTTCCCATCAACTCTGACCAGCTTCCCTGTCCCTCCTGAGGAAAAGCATCCCCACAACATGATGCAGCCACCACCATGTTTCACAGTGGGGAGGGTGTGTTCAGGGTGATGTGCAGTGTTAGTATTCCGCCACACATAGCGTTTTTCTTGTAGGCCAAAAAGTTAATTTTTGATCACGTCTGAGCAGAGCTCCTTCTTCCACGTTTGCTGTGTCCCCCACATGGCTTCTCGCAAACTGCAAACTGGACTTCTTATGGCTTTCTTTCACCAATGGCTTTCTTCTTCTCACTCTTCCATAAAGGGAAGATTTGTGGAGCTCACGACTAATAATTGTCCTGTGGACAGATTCTCCCACCTGAGCTGTGGATCTCTGCAGTTCCTGCAGGGTTTCCATGGGCCTCTTGGCTGCTTCTCTGATAATTAGGGGACTTCTGAAGGCAATTGGTTCCACTAGATTTTAGTTTAGGGGTAGCAGATTAAAGAGGGCTGAATACAAATGCACGCCACACTTTTCACAGATTTATTTGTAAAATATTTTGAAAACCATTTATCATTTTCCTTCCACCACATGATGCAGCCACCACCATGTTTCACAGTGGGAATGGTGTGTTCAGGGTGATGTGCAGTGTTGGTATTCCGCCACACATAGCGTTTTTCTTGTAGGCCAAAAAAAGATTTATTTGTAAAATATTTTGAAAACCATTTATCATTTTCCTTCCACTTCACAATTATGTGCCACAAAATGTTGAAAATTCCAAGGGGTATGAATACTTTTTCAAAGCACTGTATACAGTATATAGTAGTTTTGAATTTTTCGAAAGGGGGAAGGGGGGGCTGTCAGGTAGGCTTTATGGGGCCCCGTGATTTCTAACAGTAGCCCTGGCTGCAGCCATCACCCAGATATCAGCACCACTTCCAAAGGATGCACATATGGGTATGTTGATCGGGAACTGGTTAATGGAATATAGCATTTTTATTTTTGCACAATTAAGGTTTAGACAGATGCAGTCTACTTGCTCCACTGCAGGTGGCGCTCTTCTTCAGAGGCACTGCAGCTGGGGAGGAAGTCGAGGGGAACACAGTTCCTCTATAGCAGGGGTCTCCAAACATTCTAAACAAAGGGCCAGTTTACTGTCCATCAGAATTGAGGAGGGCCGGACTGTGGCCAGCGGAAGTTATAAAGGTCCTGACGTTAATTGAGCCCCATTATTGGCGTAAGTGGGAGGAATTGTGCCCCATCGTTGATGTCATTGGGCCCCATTGTTGGTGTCATTGGGAGGAATTGTGCCCCATCATCGATGTCATTGGGCCCCATTGTTGGTGTCAGTGGGAGGAATTGTGCCCCATCATTGATGTCATTGAGCCCCATTGCTGATGTCAGTGGGAGGAATTGTGCCCCATCATTGATGTCATTGGGCCCCATTGCTGGTGTCAGTGGGATGAATTGTGCCCCATCATTGATATCATTGGGCCCCATTGTTGGTGTTATTGAGAGGAATTGTGCCCCATCATTGATGTCCTTTGCCCCCATTGTTGGTGTCAGTGGGAGGAATTGTGCCCCATCACATTATTGATGTCCTTGGGCCCCATTGTTGGTGTCAGTGGGAGGAATTGTGCCCCATCATTGATGTCATTGGGTCCCATTGTTGGTGTGAGTGGGAGGAATTGTGACCCATCGTTGATGTCATTGGGCTCTATTGTTGGTGTCAGTGGGAAAAATTGTGCACTATTTTAGGTGTCTGTGGGAGGAATTGTGCACCATCGTTGGTGTCATTGGGAGGAATTGAGCCCCCCCCTTCATTAGTGTCAGTGGAAGGAATTATGCCCCATATTTTGTATCAGTGGATAAAGTAGTGCCCCAAGGGACAGATAAAAGCAAGCAAAGGGCCACGTCTGGCCCCCAGGCTGCAGTTTGGAGACCACTGATCTTTGATTTCCTTGGTCACTGGGGAGGCACCCGATTGGATGCTGATGCCCATCTTGGGTCAGGAAGAGCCTACTTAAGACCCTGGCTCCCAGGCTTTGTGGGCTTGTTGTGAGTTGGAAGAGTAGGGATGGGTACCCCGCCTGTTAGGGACAGTACTAGCGATAGGGAAAGGTTCCTGATGAGGAGAGAAAGAGTAGGGTCGCTACCCCTTTGGACATCTTCCCATTTGGGGCACTGGACGACCAGGCCGCACTCCACTCTCTTAATAGATGCTACCAACCAGGCTGAAACCTGTCATCTTCACATCCTTTGAATTTGTAAGTGTACCCGGTTGGCCAGGCATCCCTCTGGGTTGTTGTGAACTGTCATTGGTTTACTTCAATACAAGTTTTCTATTGCACTTGTCTGTGTGAGTTACTTCCACTGCACTACGCTGCCCCTACCTACAAAGTTTTTAAAATCGCTGCTCCCTGTCAAACTGATTTTTTTTTCTTTGGCACATGTCCCCAGGGCAGTGCCCAGCCTACCATGCCTTTTTATTTACAATCCCTTGCCATTTACCCTAGAAAATGGCCAGAGCTGTTTATTTTTCCCACATTCGCCTCCCTTTAACTTCAATGGGGTTTGGTTTCGGCACCTGAACTTTAGTCATGGTCGCTAAACCTGCCCTGCTCCAACCAAGTGCAAACCAAGGAACTCAAAGGGTCTAACAAGTGGGAGCATTGAAAGAATGTTTAGGTGATAGGGATGGGCACCACCATGGGTTCAGGGCACATCCCCGGCATTTGCAAAGTTTGCAAAATCATGAACTTTTGGCCAAGGTTGACCAGTGGAAATAAGGAACAAAGCTATAATGTAGGGTATTGGCTTTGCTTCTGATCAGTTGGGTCGCAATAGCTAATAATTTAAAGGGACGGACATAGTCCAGACCCCTTTTAGGCCCTGCTGTTTTTCCCTAGGTTATCTTCCTATCCGGATGTACAAGCAGCCAGCCACACAAAAACTCAGACAGTCTTACAATTCATTGACCAGGCAAGGAATGTCTTTTATGCTCTAATGCTCGTTGAACTTGGATAGGGTGCAGGATGGGCTTTGGGATACTCCGAATTTAGTGCACAAGTAACCAGAGGACACTCTTTGCCCTATCTACTCACTTCAGGATAACTGCCCTCTTGGCATACAATAGGAGAACAAAAACCCAAGGACTCCCAGCAAAGGGAAGGTCCCAATTCAGCAGCACTGGAGCAGATACTCAAAGGGTTAGAGCAGCGAACAGTCACTAAGATCCCACATCCAGGCTTATACTCGCAATGTCGCCATATACTTGGATGCCTCCTTTCAATATCAGTCACATAGTTGCATAGTAGGTGAGGTTTAATAAAGACAATAGTCCATCCAGTTCAACCTGTGTAGGTGTGTGTGGCCGTAATCATCTCAGACTGTAAATCTCCAGGCCAGATCTTCAGTGAGTGGCCTTGATTTGGCTCCAACAATTTTCAGCAAATAGGCCCCCAGCTCTCACTGGGCTGGTACCTCGATGAACTGCTGAAGACTTTAGCTACACTGCCCAGAAGGACTTCAGCCCTTCAGGCTGGGATCTTCTCCTCCTGGACAAAAACACTGCTGCTCCAGGCCTCAAACTATTTATGCTCTCCTTAGCCATCTACTGGGCATTCTTCCCCAGGAATTGGCTAAGAGAGGATAAATATTCAGGCCAACAGTTTTCCCCTTCCAATCCACTAGAAAGCAGGGAGAAGCAGCCCAAGAACATCCAAAAATAATCACACACCCCTCCAATGATTACAGAGGAGCTAAAACATTTAGATTTACTCAAGCCTCTCTAGCAACCTATTCTAGGAGAGAGCTACATGGATAACTTACCCCCTTTCTATAAAAGGGTGGGCTCACAGCTGCCATATTGTCAGTGTGTAATGGATCCGTTAGGGAGAGCTGATGCTTTTTTTTTTTTTTTTCTTCTTCAATTTTTCCATTGGTACATCTCCTCCATGGCAGAGTCCAGCTTCCCATAGCTTTTGTTTGACAAGAACTTGCTTATTAGCCCTGCAAAAGTTTAACCCCTAATAGACTTCAATGGGGTTCACTGCAAAATTGGTAAACTTGAACAGCAAACAAGATTTGTTAACCACTTGGCGCCCGCGCTATAGCCAAAAAACAGCTACAATGCAGGCTTAAAATGCTGGGACTGGGACTACATACATGGAAATCCTCCTGTCCTTGGGACTCGGCTGACCAGAGATCGGGGTAAAGGGCAAATCACAGCAAGCCCTTTTTCCACATGATCAGCTATCAGCCAATGACAGCAGATCATGGAAGTAAACAGAAGTCGGTTATTGGCTCCCCCCCCACACACACACACACTGTCACCGTAAAGAAAAGAAGGAAGCCAGTAATCGGCTTCTGTTAGGGACATTGGTCATCTTAGTGCCCACCAGTGCTGCTATTCAGTGCCCTCCAATGCTGCTAATCAGTGCCCACCAGTGCCACCTATCAGTGCCTGCCAGTACTGCTAAACAGTGCCCACCAATGCCACCTATCAGTGCCCATCAGTACTGCCAATCAGTGCCCTTTAGTGCCTTATTATCAGTGCTGCCTACCAGTGCCCATCAGTGCCACCTATCAGTGCCTATCAATGCCACCCATAAGTGCAGCCTCATCAGTGCCACCTATCAGTGCCCATCAGTGCTGCCAATCAGTGCCTCATTATCATGGCTGCCTACCAGTGCCTATCAGTGTCATCTATCCATACCTTTAATTGCCACCCATCAGTGCAGCCTCATCATTGCCTCCTTATCAGTGCCACCTATCAGTGCCCATCAGTGCCGCTCCATCATAACAAAATATGAAAAACCTTTTGTTTGTTTTTTTTTTTTCAAAATTTTCTGTCTTTTTTGTTTGTTTAGCAAAAAATAAAAAACCCAGTGGGGATTAAATATCCCCAAAAGAAAACTCTATTTGTGGGAACAAAATTATAAAAATGTAATTTGGGTACAGTGTTGCATGACTGCGCAATTGTCATTCAAAGTGTGAGAAAGCTGAAAATTGGCCTGGGCAGGAAGGGGGTATAAGTGGCTGGTAACTTAGTAAGCAAGTGGTTAAACTGTTCATGAGCCAAACTTATAAGTAGGTGGTTACGGCCTCCAGTATTTATCAGTAGTGAGTAGTCAGACTTTTACGTTTTCTAGGTTCTCCCACTGTAGAATCAGGATAAATGGGATCCAATCACAAGATTGATTTAAATGGCTTATTGACACTTTGGCCACAGCACCACGAGATACACTATTGACAATACAATCAGCAGATGTAATGTGTGTAATGAGCTGTGTCCTATGTAGTGAAAACATTCACTTAATCCCAATCAATACAAGTTGTGAGACAGAAGCCCATCCATCACAAGGGACACTGGCACACCTAGACCGATTGAGGATCGAGACACAAGGCCATCCATCACAAGGGACACAGGCACACCTAGACCGAATGAGGATCGAGACAGAAGGCCATCTATCACAAGCGACATTGGCACACCTAGACCGAATGAGGATCGAGACAGAAGGCCATCTATCACAAGGGACACTGGCACAACTAGACCGATTGAGGATCGAGACACAAGGTCATCCATCACAAGGGACACTGGCACACCTAGACCGATTGAGGATCGAGACACAAGGCCATCCATCACAAGGGACACAGGCACACCTAGACCGAATGAGGATCGAGACAGAAGGCCATCTATCACAAGCGACATTGGCACACCTAGACCGAATGAGGATCGAGACAGAAGGCCATCTATCACAAGGGACACTGGCACAACTAGACCGATTGAGGATCGAGACACAAGGTCATCCATCACAAGGGACACTGGCACACCTAGACCGATTGAGGATCGAGACACAAGGCCATCCATCACAAGGGACACTGGCACACCTAGACCGAATGAGGATCGAGACAGAAGGCCATCTATCACAAGCGACATTGGCACACCTAGACCGAATGAGGATCGAGACAGAAGGCCATCTATCACAAGGGACACTGGCACAACTAGACCGATTGAGGATCGAGACACAAGGTCATCCATCACAAGGGACACTGGCACACCTAGACCGATTGAGGATCGAGACACAAGGCCATCCATCACAAGGGACACTGGCACACCTAGACCGAATGAGGATTGAGACAGAAGGCCATCTATCACAAGGGACATTGGCACACCTAGACCGATTGAGGATCGAGACAGAAGGCCATCCATTACAAGGGACACAGGCACACCTAGACCGATTGAGGATCGAGACAGAAGGCCATCCATTACAAGGGACACAGGCACACCTAGACCGATTGAGGATCGAGACAGAAGGCCATCCATCACAAGGGACACAGGCACACCTAGACCGATTGAGGATCGAGACAGAAGGCCATCCATTACAAGGGACACAGGCACACCTAGGCCGAATGAGGATCGAGACAGAAGGCCATCTATCACAAGGGACATTGGCACACCTAGACCGATTGAGGATCGAGACAGAAGGCCATCCATTACAAGGGACACAGGCACACCTAGACCGATTGAGGATCGAGACAGAAGGCCATCCATTACAAGGGACACAGGCACACCTAGACCGATTGAGGATCGAGACAGAAGGCCATCCATTACAAGGGACACAGGCACACCTAGACCGATTGAGGATCGAGACAGAAGGCCATCCATTACAAGGGACACAGGCACACCTAGACCGATTGAGGATCGAGACAGAAGGCCATCCATCACAAGGGACACAGGCACACCTAGACCGATTGAGGATCGAGACAGAAGGCCATCCATTACAAGGGACACAGGCACACCTAGGCCGAATGAGGATCGAGACAGAAGGCCATCTATCACAAGGGACATTGGCACACCTAGACCGATTGAGGATCGAGACAGAAGGCCATCCATTACAAGGGACACAGGCACACCTAGACCGATTGAGGATCGAGACAGAAGGCCATCCATTACAAGGGACACAGGCACACCTAGACCGATTGAGGATCGAGACAGAAGGCCATCCATTACAAGGGACACAGGCACACCTAGACCGATTGAGGATCGAGACAGAAGGCCATCCATTACAAGGGACACAGACACACCTAGACCGATTGAGGATCGAGACAGAAGGCCATCCATTACAAGGGACATTGGCACACCTAGGCCGAATGAGGATCGAGACAGAAGGCCATCTATCACAAGGGACATTGGCACACCTAGACCGATTGAGGATCGAGACAGAAGGCCATCTATCACAAGGGACATTGGCACACCTAGACCGATTGAGGATCGAGACAGAAGGCCATCTATCACAAGGGACATTGGCACACCTAGACCGATTGAGGATCGAGACAGAAGGCCATCTATCACAAGGGACATTGGCACACCTAGACCGATTGAGGATCGAGACAGAAGGCCATCCATCACAAGAGACACTGGCACACCTAGACCGATTGAGGATAGAGACACAAGGCCATCCATTACAAGAGACATTGGCTCACCTAGACCAATTGAGGATCTCTGAAGGCTTCGGGCGAAAGTCCTAATGTCTCACGTTTCTTATTCACATTTGGCGAGAGAGTTTCTTGTCCATCAGTACATAAACCACTGGAGACCTGATAGACATTGATTCTTTAACCACTTGACCTCCAGAAGGTTTTACTTCCTTCATGACCAGGGCATTTGTTGCTTTTCGGCTACTTTAACTGGCGATTGCTCATTCATGCAACACTGTACCCAAATAAAAATTAATGTAATTTTTTTTCACACAAATAAAGCTTTCTTTTGGTGGTCGTTAATCACCACTGAGTTTTTCTATTTTATGCTATATACAGTAAACAAACAAAAAACTAAAATTTTGAAAAAAAAAAAGTTTTTCTTAATTTCGGGTTATACATTTTTGCAAATAAATAACATGTCTTTATATATTCAGGCCAAAATTAATTCTGCTACATTTCTTTGGTTAGAAAAAAAAAAAAAAACCTAAATCAGTGTATATTATTTAGTCTGTATGAAAGTTATAGCATCTACAAACTATGGTATATACAGTATACTGTATTTGAAAATTGATCATTTCTGATGTACTGACTCAATTCTTCAGACTGTAAAATGCCAGGACAGTACAAATACACCACAAATGACCCCTTTTTGGAAAGTAGATAGTCTCAGGTATTTATTAAGGGGCATGGCAAATTTTTTGAAGTTGTAATTTTTTGTCACAATTTTTGGAGTATGAAGAAATAAATAAAATTAGTTTTGTTTCGCAATTTTTTTTTTTTTTTTTACATACTGTCACCAGTGTAGTCCAGTGTCATCATACAACGGATGTGGCAAGGATTAGGGATACTGACTGGTAACAGTATGTAAAAAAAAACAAAAATTATAAAAAAATATTTTTAAACTGTAACTGCTTAACCACTTGCCGACCGCCGCACGACTATTTACTGCGGCGGTCAGCCCCTCACAGGCAAAGTGACGTAGGACTACGTCGCTAGCCTGTGAGGGTCTAGGGGGCGAGCGCGTGCCGCCGGAGGCGTGCTCCCGCCCCACAGCTCGCTACTGTATATCCCCGCGCGTGTGACCGGCGCACCCGATGTCCGCCGGCCACTCGCAATCTCCCGCTGGAGAGGGAGAAAGGCAGGCGGCTGATGTAAACAAAGCAGCCTGTCATTCTCCCTTATGTAAGAACAGAGATCATACGGTCCTGCTATGTAGGATCGTATGTCTCTGTTGTTACACCACTAGCCACGCCCCTTTACAGTTAGAAGCACGCCCCTAGGGACACACTTAACCCCTGGATGTCTAATAAAGTTAACCCCTTCCCTGCCAGTGTCATTTTTACAGTAACAGTGCATATTTATAGCACTGATTACTGTAGTAATGTCACTGGTACCCCCAAAAGTGTCAAAAATGTCAGTCAAGGGTCCGATCTGTCCGCCGCAATGTCGCAGTCCCGCAAAAGAAATCGCAGATCGCCGCTATTACTCGTTTAAAAAAAAAAACAACAAAAATGACAAATCTTTCCCTTAGTTAGTAAACGCAATAACTTTTGCGCAAACCAATCAAAATACGCTTATTGCGATTTTTTTTTACCAAACATATGTAGCAGAAAACAAATTGGCCTAAACTGTTAAAAAATTTTGATTTTTAATTTTTTTTTTTTGGGGAATTTCATATAAAAAAATTTGAAAAATATTGTTATTTTTGCAAAATTTACGCTCTTTTTTTTGTATATAGCACAAAAAGTAAAAACCGCACAGGTGATCAAATACCACCAAAAGAAAGCTCTGTTTATTGGAAAAAAAAGACGTCAATTTAGTTTAGGTACAGCGTCGCACGACCGCACAATTGTCCGTTAAAGTCACGCAGTGCCGAATCGCAAAATAGGGCCTGGTCAGTAAGGGGGTAAAATCTTCCAGGGCTTAAGGGGTTAAACCAGTAATGATCACTAGTGTAAGCAGTAGTTTTAACTGTCATTAATGGCTTTCATTTATGACAGCTTGCTTAATATTGTCAGGTTGTTATTGGCTACAGCTAATCACATGGTGAGACATCAGAGGATGTTTGGTGAAAGTTGTGTTGCACCCTCTTAGGTAGGTGCTAGAGAAAGAGTATCGTTTTTGGGTCTTTCTGCTTACCAGAGAGATTGCCAGGTAAATGTATGTTGCTCTCTGCCTACCAAAAGCAGGATCTGCTAGTGAGGTCTGCTCATGGTGCTCAGGTGCAGCTCAGTTTGTCTGAAATGTTTTACACTGGTCCAATAGGGAGGCATATTGGACAGTGGGAGGAAACCGAACGTGAGTGCATAGGCATTTGTTACAGCCCTGGTGATTGGCAGAGGAAAGTGCCTTGGTGCATGCTGGGATACTGTATATATGTCAAGGGCAAATGTGCTTGGGGTCTTTCAGCTGGAGAACGGGGTCCCAGAGGGAGGGGGTGGTTGCCCCACCTCTGAAGAAGCTGCCATACGGCCTCAGGGGGTCGACCTGCGGTTCGGGGAGCCAAAGAGGAGCTGAACCCAGAGGTCCTGCAGAGCTGACTGGGAGGGAGACACCCGAGAGGATCATATACTGCCTACAGTGAGTACAGATCTGTGTCGTGGGGCCTGTCTTGAGAGGGCCACCCCCTCTGCCAGAAGAGTCAGTGGAGGGATGTCAGTCAATAGGATGCTAGAGGCTATCCTGAAGATAATCTAGTTACATCAAGTCTACTGCTATAGAGAGCAAAAGGACTTCATTTTTTCATACAAGTGGCAGTATGGTTAAAGCAGTGTGTCTGCTTCCACAAATAACCCGGTGAGGCCAAGTCAGAGTTGTCCTTATCTACTATGAATAGTTCAATTTGGAGTATCCCACTATTCCCTTCTCCAATCCAAGTTCCACAATAAATATAAAACCAAATCCCCTGGACTGTTTATTGGGTAATGAGCACCTGGGAGAAAGGATAGATGTGTGAACCGTCCCTAAGTGACTGTCTGCAGGTAATCAGAGGGAGACCCAATAAGTCATTACACAGCAAGCCCTACGAGGACAGTGCTACAGTTGCAATCACTGATTGAGGACCCTTAAGTGTGAAGTTGGCCATACACTAATAGAAATTTCCATCAGTGTGTAGGCAGGTGTAGTTTGGCCTCCCTGCAGGGGTGGCACTGTTCAGTGGCCACCATGCAGGGAGGGTGGAGGTCAAGGAGGAACTCCAGGTTCCCTTGTGGCCTCTGTAGGTGTCATCAGGGGAGCAGCTGCCCGATTGGATATTGCAGCCCTGACTTATCTTAGTGGTCAACGTTGGTGTGGGAAGTGCTAATATATAGCACTGCCCCCCCCTTGGGTTGGCATGCATTTAGCGTAGGTCAGTGACAGAGCTCCAGTGGTTAGGGACAGATTGATTACCTTAGGGACAGGTTCCTGTGGAGGAGGGACAGAGTAGGGACTGTCGCTGTACCTCTACAGTAGCCTTCCTCATCAGGGGCCCCATTGCCAGTCTGCCTTCTAGCAGTCTCTCCTGATGGATGCTGTAAGGTGTCTACAGTGTGCACCAATCTGCCTTGCCTGGTTCATTGTAAGTGTTCTGGAAGTTTACCAAGCAGCCTGTTGATAGCGTGTACCTGTTATTGGTGGAATGGCTTTTAGCAGCGAGGGAGATGTTATTGGCACTGCTTCCACCAGTGGTCTGTCTCCCAGGGCAATGGGAGCAGATTCCGTGCCGCAGAGGTCCCAAGTTCGAGAGTTAAGTGTGGAGCCCACACAGGGTGCATGGCGGGGACCACTCCACTACAGGGGAATGGTATTGAAAACGCTGGGCAGGTTGATGTGGACAAAGCTCAGTGTGTCTCTCCTAAATGCTCTCATGTGACCATTGCTTGGAGCCCAACGAGGAGGGAAACATGGAGAATGTGACTTTGACCACTCTGTCAATTCGACATCACCAACCCCCCTTATCTGTGTGTACCTGGATTTGGAATACTGGTCACCTGTGTGTCCCTGGATTTGGAATACTGGTCACCTGTTTGTCCCTGAATTTGGAATACTGGTCACCTGTGTGTCCCTGGATTTGGAATACTGGTCACCTGTTTGTCCCTGAATTTGGAATACTGGTCACCTGTGTGTCCCTGGATTTGGAATACTGGTCGCCTGTGTGTCCCTGGATTTGGAATACTGGTCACCTGTGTGTCCCTGGATTTTGAATACTGGTCACCTGTGTGTCCTTGGATTTGGAATACTGGTCACCTGTGTGTCCCTGGATTTGGAATACTGGTCACCTGTGTGTCCCTGGATTTGGTTTGCTGGTCACCTGTGTGTCCCTGGATTTGGTTTGCTGGTCACCTGTGTGTCCCTGGATTTGGAATACTGGTCACCTGTGTGTCCCTGGATTTGGAATACTGGTCACCTGTGTGTCCCTGGATTTGGTTTGCTGGTCACCTGTGTGTCCCTGGATTTGGTTTGCTGGTCACCTGTGTGTCCCTGGATTTGGAATACTGGTCACCTGTGTGTCCCTGGATTTGGAATACTGGTCACCTGTGTGTCCCTGGATTTGGTTTGCTGGTCACCTGTGTGTCCCTGGATTTGGTTTGCTGGTCACAGGTATAAAGGCCACATTCATAATTCCTTTGAACTGACCAGGGATAAGTGTACAACTGACTGCTTGAGAAAGCCCCATATTGCAGTTACACCCATAGAATCCACAGGTACCCTCCACAGAGTTTGGAAGGCACTGTTTCATTGGCCAGCTGACCTTGAGTACCCTCCAAGAACAGTTCAAACAGTTCAAGGGTTCCCATAAAAACAAACATTTCATTGTATTTTATTGCATGCCTCCATGATTCAGTTAATGGGCCCTCACATCAGGAACCTTACTTTTATAGAGTGCTGATTGTTTTTGGATGTTTGGAGAGCAGTAACACCAAAACAGAACATTAATAAACGGCTTTTTATGGTTCCCTTTTTTTGCCTTTTATAGCCACATCTGGGCTGCTGTTAGTTTGGGTCGGGTATACAGGAAAATGCAGAGCAGTGTCAGGTGCATTGCAGTTGAGATCAGTCTAAGATGATTAGGACTTCCTTGACTCCTCCTGATCTCTGTCTGACCTGCTTGTAGAAGAGGTTACTCCCTGGTTAGGCTACATGTACACTAGCCTACCCTGACCTTGGGAAAATGCAAAACATGGCAAAAATACAAAACACGTTTTTTGCCGCATTTTTCATTTTTCCCGTGGCTGCAAGTCAAAACATCGGTTCCTATCCTGAACATGATTCTTCCACATCAGGCGGTTAGGAGAGGTTCAACCTCCCTCAACCACTCTCTTCTGAACATGGAAGAATTGCAATCAGAATAGGAACATTTTGCGGCTGCAAAAACCGCAATTGTACTGCGTTTTGCGTTTTTCAGCGGCTGGCGATCATAATATGTGTACATGTAGCCTTAGTATCTCCCCCCTTTCTGGGTGCTTAGTTTGCCTTCCTTCTTGAAAGGTGTCCACCCCGCTTTTTATTTAGGGGAAGGAGAAGCTAGGTAGGAGTTGTCAGGTAAGACTAGTCGGAGAGATGGACCAATAGACATGTCCAAGCTTTTCCCATTAGGGATCAGCAAATAGGCTTAAGGCTCAAGCTCTGGGCAAGAAGAGAACATGCAGATAATCACCTCCAAACAGTTTCCCGAGCACTGCAGCACACCTTCTATGATATCCAGCAATTGGGAACAGTTTTGCTATGTTTTTGGCCTGCAACTCATAAGGGCTATTTTGTGCTAAATATGCTGACATGGTCTCTATGGGACACAAGAGCACAAGCAATGCTTGGGAAAAGAGAAATCTAGCAGGCAGCAGAATGAGTGGTGGTTTATTGACAGAGGGTTGGCGAGTGGCGGCATGGGTGGGGCCTTCTTACTTCGCACACAGGGGTACCTTCCGCCCAGAGCTTGCTCATCAATGCCCGGGACCAGACAGAGACTGCTGCAGTGGCAGCTGGTTCTCAAAATTTTTTTTTGGGGGGGGGGGGGGGGGCGCAAACAGAAAAATGAGTAAACACAGCGTGCCCCTATCAATGCAGAGTGCCACAGTGTACCCCCAATCAATGCAGAGTGCCACAGTGTGCCCCCCTATCAATGCAGAGTGCCACAGTGTGCCCCCAATCAATGCAGAGTGCCCCAGTGTGCCCCCAATCAATGCAGAGTGCCACAGTGTGCCCCTATCAATGCAGAGTGCCACAGTGTGCCCCCAATCAATGCAGAGTGCCACAGTGTGCAGAGTGACCAGTTCACTTACCTGATCCAGCGGCACCTTCTCCTCAGTCCTCCGCGTCTCCCGTCGTCGTCCTCCTCCTCCTCGGCCAATGGCAAATGTTCGCCTTTCAGCCAATCAGGAAACGGGTCTCGGACCTGCTTCCTGATTTGCCAGGAGGAGGATCCGTGTGACAATAGTGAATTTTCATTTGCTATTGTCACACAATGGGTGGGCTCAGGGCGCACTGCTCTGCGCCCTGGGTCCGCCCTTTTCTGAAGCCTATTAGAGCCTCTGGCTCTAATCAGGTGACTCAGGAAAAAAAAAAACCCCATTGAACTCCATGTGTCCGGCGCCCCTGCATGTAGATTAAGGGGCCAGACGCATGGATGAGGGGGCGGCACCCATGCGCCCCCAACACACTGGCCGCCACTGGAAAATTCAACTATAAGGCTTAGAGATGAGTTAAATATTCAGTTAGAGATGAGCCTTCTCTGTGTTCACTAATTAAGGTGCAGAGTTCCTCTGTAAAGTGTCTTGTACCATATCACTCCACATTGTATCTGATGTATCTTTGCATTAGGAGGGACGTGCTGAGCCTGCACCCACTCCATCAGTCCAGCGTGCCTCTATTACCTCACACCTAGTAGCAGAATGGGGTCCTGCCGCGCATATAGTGCAGACCACATGCATGGACTTGTTAACTTCTTTACTTCCTGTACGTTGTGACTAGACCATAAAACTCTGTAAGCGGGTTCAGATCCGGTTAATATTGGATACCGACCACTAGGAATGGAGCCAGACAACAACCCCCGCGCTACCGGAGGACCTGTCACCTATACCAGGTACCACGCCTAATGTCTGGTTGCTTTGTGTTTTGAACTTGTACTTGGCTACTCTTAGAAATGACACTCCTCTTCCTTTTTTGCAAGTTAACCCTCTGTAGCGTTGTTACTTCATACCCCGTAGCGTGTTTACAAACCTTGGATCTTTAGATACACCAGAACCCACATGCACCCCTTTGAATTACTTAAGGCCAGACTCATAACAGTAAGGCCTCTTTCAAATGGGGCGAACTCTGCCAGGTGTCCACCTGTGCAGCGGGGAATCTGTCCATTGATCCCCGCTGAGCTGGCTGATGGCTTGCTTGTGTCCGCTCTGCTTATGTAGACCAGACTCAGACACAGTCCACTCCCCTGTATAGGCAGTCAAAAGTAAGCATACCACCTATCCGTTTAAACCCAACAACCATTCGGCCCAATCCACTAGACAGATCCGTCTGTTTTTAGCGGATCGGCTGTCGGCAGGTGTCAACAGACACATGTTTGTTGACACCCACCGCTTCATAGAGGGCAATGGATGGTCTGATCGGGTACGCCTTGTGAAAGGGCCTTAATGTACTTTGCTGAGTAAGTGTGGCAGAACAGTTCAATAAGAGCAAAGTCTTTCCCCTAACTAACTATAGTAGTGTGGCTTTCCAGGCATGCCTCTGTAAAGTGAGAGTCTATTATGGCATTGTCCATGGCTTGACTGTCTCCAAAAGTCTGTGTCTTCAAGCCCACTTCAAAATACAGAACCCAGTCACCTAGGAACATCTGGCCAAGAAGGGAGCGGCAGCCCCGGTCCTCAGCCTTCCCTCTTTTTATGTCACAGGTGGGCCAGCTAGGACCAAAAAGCCTGGTAACAGAACTTCCACAAGTTAACTCATTCCCCTGGCCAGGGCCAGCCGCTAACTCACTAGACCCAAACACAGTTCAACCTGACTACAGCAGTGACCGGAAAGGCTCCCCGGGTGCATGCGCCTGCCATCTGGGCCCCCATTCCCATTAACCTCAGGTGTTGGACGTCATTCCCAATGGACTAAACCTGGAATTTGAGGTCTTGTGAACAAAATGTAAGTTGGGACTCCTGACCAGGCCTAGAGTTGCAGTAAAGTGGAACCTGAGTGTTTACAGAGCATCAGCTCACTGCCCTTGCTGAACAGTGTGCCCCAGTGTCGGGAACTAGCTTAACAATCCGAACGCCAAGGTTCCCCCCTAACATGCTTCTGACTTCCTTCAAGATGCTTGAGTTGTGAGGGCGTGGCTTCCGTCGGAGAAGATGGACGCATTCTAGTCCTGCTCCGCGAGGCCACCCTGGACACGCCGCATCTGTAGAGCCCCACCTCCCGGTATCGACAGCCCGCAGCACCGGAGGAGACAGCAGTTACTCGCGGGGATGGCTCGCCGCAAGAAGGGGCCGGAACAGCTGAACAAGCCGTCCGGTTTCTGGATCTCCCAGAGCGCCGGTCTCCAGTAAAATGGCGGCGCCCGCGGATCACAGCAGCAGCCCCAGCAGCTGAAGCAACTTAATCCGTGCCCATCCGCTGCTCCTGCGGTTCGCCAGATAGCAAACCCGGACAGTGGGCAATCCTCTGGCTCCCCGTCGCCTCCTTCACCTTCTTCCAGGAGCCCTGCAAAGAATAGGCAGAGGAGAGAGTCGCCTCCACGGCACCACCAGGGAGCAGGTATGGACATCAGTGTTCCCCCCTCTGCTATGTCTCTGCAGCCACCCAGCCACCCTGATCCCTTCGCAGCACTCCCTTCCAGCAGCAATCCTATATCTGAGGGGGTGATGAGGGACATGATGTACACCCTCCGCTCCACCATGCAGGCGGACATGCAGGCCTGCATGCACCAGTTTAAATCTGAGATGGTGTCCCTGGGGTCCAGAGTAGATGCCAGTGAACGTGCTATGGGGAAACAAGCCTCCTGCATCAATGCTGTGGTGGATAGAGTGAACACGCATGATAAGGATATCCAATGGCTCAAAAATAAAGTGGCAGACCTGGAGGATCGCTCCAGGAGAAATAACATCAAGATCAGAGGTATCCCTGAGACGGTTCAGACCCCTCAACTTCTGGAATATGTCACTACTTTATTCACTGCCCTGGTGCCTGGGGCCTCCGCAGCAGACCTGGATATTGATAGAATTCACCGGTTGCCAAAGCCGTCCTTCCTGCCCAATGATGTATCTAGAGACGTTTTGCTACGGGTGCATTTTTATCGCATGAAGGAACAGATAATGGTGGCATCCCGCCAGGCAAATAACAACCTTCCGGAGGGCTACGGGGGCCTTCAACTCCTCCCAGACCTCTCCAGACACACTCTCCAAGCTCGACCACGAACCCCAGAGACGGTTCTTTTCTTAGTTTCTGTTTCCCCTACTTCCCCATGTTTGGCATTGGCAACGCTACACCTTTGTTTTGACACGACTCGTTATGGCACGCACTTGGCTAGCTCTCTTTTGATGTCCCACAGACAAGACGGATCTGCATCCCGTTTTCGCCTGCCTAGCAATGACCATCAAGCTATTGTCGATTAATGTAAATGGTCTCAACCATCCTGCGAAGCGGCGTACACTATGGCTGGAGGCTTCAACCTCTAGAGCCGATATAGTGGCGGTGCAGGAGACCCATTTCCGTGCTGGATCCCACCCATCTTGCTCCCATAAGGATTTTTCACAAATACTCATAGCATCGGACTCTGTGAAACAGCGAGGAGTCATGCTGGCCTTCCGGAACTCCCTTGCATTTACACTACACGCATCAGTCTTGGACCCCAATGGTCGTTTCATCATCGCTGTATGTGACATTAATGGCCTACCGTTGACCATCGTCAACGTTTATGCTCCGAACACTCACCAAATCCGATTCCTGCGCAGACTACTCAAGCAAGTATACAAGGTTCAGCAGGGTCATCTTTTGTTGTGTGGGGACTTTAACCTTGTTGCCGACCCCGGGTTGGACTCTTCGGCGTCCCCCCGGGGCCGCCAACGGGGACTGGGAGATTTCTTGCATACTGAACAATTGTTTGATGTTTGGCGGTGTCAACATGCCACAGAGAGGGACTATTCATTCTTTTCGCCAAGACATACCTCTTACTCTAGACTAGATATGTTTTTGCTAGATGGGTATCTTTTGAGCAAGGCATCCTCCTCTGAGATTGGGACTATTTCTTGGTCCGACCATGCGGGGGTGACACTCTCCATCGAGGAAGCCGTGAGAGTGGCTCCTCCGGGTGTGTGGAGATGTGACACCTGCATGCTTCAGGACCCAGGTTGTTTCTCTCATATTTCTGCTAGTTTACGTGAATTTTTTGCTATCAATGCCCCCTCTGTCTCCGACCCGTGGGTGCTGTGGGGTGCACATAAGGCCTTTGTTCGAGGGCAGTGCATTCAGCAGCGGGCGCGGCTTGGGAGACAGAGGGCTGCAACGTTGAACACATTACTGGACAGGATACGTGTGCTGGAGGCGGACAACAAGAAAACCCCCTTGATGACCACCTCCTCTGAACTAACTCGCCTCCGTCAGGACCTACGTCTTGTGCTCTTGGAGCAGTCAGACAAACATCTGGGGTTCCTGAGGCTCAAACATTATTCTCAGGCTAATAAGGCGGGTAAACACCTAGCGCAGCAAGTCAAGCGTAGACAGGCCAAGGCCAGGATCCCCTTTCTATTGCATCCCGAAACTAAACACAAAATAACACACCCGCAGGCCATTGCTGACGAGTTCGCCAAATTCTATAGCGCCCTTTATAATCTGAAGGACAGTCAGTCTGACCCCCAGCCCTCGATGGAGTGTATAGCGGACTTCCTGAAGTCGATTAACCTGCCCTCTTTGTCGCCAACCCAGCTAGAAGAACTTAATTCACCCTTTACTATAGATGAGATTCGTACCAATATTGCTTCCCTTCCCAAAGGCAAATCACCTGGCCCGGATGGTCTTCCTAACGAATTTTATCACCTATTCTTCCCACTTGTAGGACCGACCCTTACTGAAGTGTTTAATAAAGCCATGGTGGAATCCACCCTTCCCCCCGATATTTTGGGCGCACACATTGTAACACTTCCCAAACCTGGTAAAGACCCTGTGTCCCCGGCCAACTTCCGTCCGATTTCTTTGTTGAACTCAGATGCCAAAATATATGCTAGGATACTATCAAAGAGAATCCAAAAGTTTCTACCGTCACTGATTGGTAAGGACCAGCTAGGTTTTACCCCAGGAAGGCAGACCTCAGATGCCACCAGGCGGTTGATAGATGTAGTGCACGTTGCTCAGACTTCCAAATCCCCAGCTCTATTACTGACACTAGATGCCGAAAAGGCTTTTGATAGGGTACACTGGGGGTACATGTCGGCCACCCTTCGCAAATTTGGTTTCTCTGGCCCTATCCTGTCCGCCATCTTACCTCTATACTCTTCTCCGTCGGCGCAGGTCTTCACGTCGGGTTCCCTTTCCAAACGCTTCTTGATTTCGAACGGCACTAGGCAGGGGTGCCCATTGTCCCCGTCCATATTTAATTTACTAATTGAACCCCTGGCCGAAACGATTAGGTCTCACCCATTGATCACTGGTTTCTCCCTCCCCAGCTCGCATCATAAAATAACACTTTTTACCGTTATTTTAATGCTTACAAATCCCCTTACGTCGCTTCCGGCAGCTTATGAGGTACTGCGCTCCTTTAGCAATGTGTCGTTCTATAAACTGAACGTGTCCAAATCTACTATTTTAAACCTTGGCGTGGACCCTGATACGCAAACAACTTTACAAACCAACATACCCATTCCATGGTCGTCGGACAGTATCCACTATCTAGGCATTGATATCCCCCCGATCACCTCAAAACTACTTCCGCTTAACATAAACAGGTTACTAACTAAAATTACGGAGGACACTTCTCGGTTGAACACAAAATATCTTTCATGGAGCGGGCGACTAGCGACATATAAAATGTACATTCTTCCCCAACTGTTGTACTTATTTCGGACACTACCCATTCCGATCCCTTCCACCCAATTGGCTAAACTGACAACCCATATGCGACGTTTCGTTTGGGACAGCAAACGGGTGCGCTGCGCATCCTCTGTCTTGCCCAGAAGGAGACGCCTTGGAGGGGCAGCAATGCCGGATATCCCAACCTATTACTGGTCCACTATCCTGGCACAAACAAAACAATGGGTCAAGCCGACGGATGAACCACTTTGGGTCCTGTTGGAGGCTGACATAGCTCCCTTCCCTGACCTGCGGGTTCTGCTTCTCAGTGACAAATGGATCCCCTGGGATGTGTTGGGTCTGCCCCCTACAATGCAAGCCTCGGTTCGGGCGTGGCGCAAATCGGTGTCCTCGGCGTCGGATCGGGATGTCCTCTCCTCACAGTCACTCCCGCTGGCGTTGCTGGCTACACATATCTCTGACTTACCGCTTCGCACCTTCCACTCCAGAAACATAACCCTAATAGAACACCTCTACCAAGGGTCCCATCTACTTTCTCCTACAGAATTGACGGATAAATATGCCCTGCCGCGGTCCCTTCTTTTTCATGTATACCGTATTCACCATTTCCTAAAGAAACATCCCTTACAGAGTCTACTGGTGGATGGTGGGCTCTGGGATCTCTTGGGTACCCAGCGCATACCGCCCCCCAGACTGTCTCAATACTACCACATCCTGTTGGATGATGAGAAGTTTTACAAGTCAATTCAGATGTTCAAATGGGACAGGGATCTTAGGAAGAGTTTTACGGTGTCCCAATGGAAGTTGGCAATCTCATCTGCCACGGATCACACTCACTGTGTCAATCATTGGGAGATGATGCTAAAAATAGTCAACAGGTGGTACTATACCCCCTACCGCCTTGCAGGTTTCTCATCGTCCTATTCACAACTCTGCTGGAGGGGCTGTGGTCAGGTGGGCACACTTCTCCACATTCTCTGGGCATGCCCGTCCCTTACTAGTTATTGGAGTCAGGTATTCAAATATATGGCGACTCACACTGGTTGTTTGATCAACCCGACCCCGGCCCTGGCCGTACTAAACCTAGGCATTGAAGTTATTCCGCACCAATATAGGCCGTGGTCAGCACACGTACTCCTAGCCGCCAGGTCCATTATCCTACGGAATTGGAGATCTACAGAATCTCCCAATCTGACGGATGTGACATCCCTACTACATGCAAATTACCAATCTGAGAAGGCATTAGCACTTAATTCCCTCTCCATGTCAAAATTTCGACACCATTGGGAATTTTGGTCACCTCCCTGAGCTACCATGCTTTTTCGCGGTTGCATTGTATTGCTGATGTTATTTTTTGTTTACTGAGAATGTTTGAATGTATCTAATTGTATAGTACATGTTGTACTGAATTCAACTAGAGCATTGCCATGCCATGCCTCCCCATTTCCAATTCCCCCTCCCTTCCCTCCTTACATTCCCTGTTTCTGTGTCTGTTCGTATTTGAAATGCAAATAAAAATTATTTTGAAAGATGCTTGAGTTGTTTTCACATGGCAGTTAACTTTTGTGGAGAGTAAAGGAAAAGCAGTTCTGAATTGAACGCTGAGTCGCCCGGATGTGGCATCATCAAAATTTCAGGGGGGCAGGCAATGCATTTTGAGGCTGCTCAGCCTTTTTGTCAAGTCTGGACCAGCTAGGCTGCAAGTTTTTGGATGGGGCTGCACATCCCCCACAAATGAGCTCACCCATGTACACCTTTAGGGTGGTCACAAAATACTTAAAGCGACCTTGAGAAGGGATGCCCTAAAAAGTCAGCCTGTAAATACTTACTTCTCCAGCTGCCCACTCTGCCCATGGGTGCTCTGTTCGAGTGAAATAGTCCTCTGAAGTGTTCCGGGAAATACTCCTCCCCTTCACTACAGGATTCATTGGTGATATGGAGGTCAATGGGGAACACAGGAGATCCACATTACTCAAATGATTGGTTTCCCAGAGGAATATAGAGAAAGATTTCACTTGGAGTGGTCTTTTTTTTCAGGAAATTATTTAAAGCACTAGTATGATAAACAGTCCACTACAGTGATTTCCAGCTTCCATGGGGATCCCACAGTTATGGCAATACTCTACATACTTACATTGGTGGTCCAGATGTCAGACAAAGGACTGGCCAGCATACAGGAAGCAGAAAGATGGCAGAGGGCTCCATGGAACGCAAAGTGGACTGGATATGACAGCAATGGAACATTGGGGGGGTTGCAGCCCAGCCTCTTTGTTAAGCTTGGACCACCTAGGCTGCAAGTTTTTGGACAGGATTCCACATCCCCCACCCATGATCTTACCGCATATTGGAACTTTACTCCATTTCTTCCTGTGTGAGTTGAAAATTTGCATGCACTTACCAGCATTGTATATTGCTGTAATTATCCTGGTGCCCTCTGGTGTCTCCAGGTTTATTCAGCAGTCTAACCCAGCATACTTCTGCCTGGACCATGGAACCTTGTTGTGCTGAGATTCTCCCCCAGAGGCCCTGCCATTTTGATGGGTAAGTATTTTTACCGGTTACTTATTATGGTGAAAGTCAATTGGCAACTCACATGTATTTGCTACATGCAGATTGCCCCCTCTTCTCTCCTCTCTCCCTGTTTGCTCAGAGATACTTCAGTCTTACAGAGGTGCTGCATCAAGTGTTCTGAGACCAGCAAGAAGTTACCCTTGATGTTCCAATTAGACCTTATGCACTTTTTTTTTTGCAAATCTCACTGTACTGTCAATATACTGCCACCAAACTCAAACCACTCATTGCACCACAGATCTGTTGTTCTTGCAATATGTCTGCTGTACCTTTCCCGCCCAAGACATCTCCCTCTGTGTGCCCATCTGAATGGGCTTCACTATGAAACTGGTTAAAAGCTGAACAGAAAGACAAAAAAGAACACAGCTCTGTAATCATTCATAGGTTAAACGCAAACTAGTGTAACCTGAATTTTACCAATCTCAGAGAGGGTGAGGGGGAAGCAGCACCAAAAGACAATCAGGTGTGCTGTAGGTGCACAAAGTTGCTGATGAGAGCTTATCACTGGAATGCCCTCCTTTCACTATCCAGTCACAGAGTTGGGATGGGGTGAAGACCTGTAAGTGAAAGTGAAACTGCAGCAGTAAAAGAGCAAGTCCCCATTCACTTCCAGACAGAACTGTGCTGTGTAGCAAAGCAGTGAAAATCTCAGGACTTGATGGACATGTAGCACCCTACATATAGGTGCTAGGTAAATGTATAGTGGGCCTTGTCTGCCTAACAGCAGGGCCAGGATGTATCTTTGGTAGGGTGTCATGGGTTCCAGGTGTGTCTGCTGAGGGGGAAGTCTGGCTCTGTGAGAGGCTTCTCATAGGGCAGTGGAGGAAACCCAATCAGGGACACATTTAGGCTTGTAACTACTGCCGCAGAGGATTCTGGGAGTGGGTATAAGTTCGAGAGGAGCACATGACGCAGCGTCTTTGGCGGGAAGCAGAGTCCCAGGAGGGAGAGGACGGCTGTCTCTCCTCCTGTCAGAGGAAGCGGATGTCTCGGATGCTGCCTGAGAATCCAGAGAGTGCTGAGTTGAGCTGTAGGGGATCCGGTGTGCCGAGAACCAGCGGAGAGCGAGAGGGGTCCAGTCCCAGTAAAGCCTACACAGGTCGTGAGTACTGAGGATTGCCCCTGGGGGTCTGCCCAGTGTCAGTGGGAACCACTCCACAGAAGGTTCTAGGATCCAAGTATCAGCTAGCTGTAAAGGGGGTGCCTGATCAGAGGACCCTGAAGCGATAGAGGGGGTACCTAGGTTGAGGACCCTGAAGTGTAAAGGGGGCCCTTGCAGTTTGGGCCCTGAAGAGTCAGTGCGCAGTGTGAGTGCATCAGTTGAGAGTTGCAGCCATACAGGATTTCACAGCAAGTTACCTCAAGCCAGTGCAAGGCAGGAGGGGGTAGTCAGTGACTTTTGAGTGCAAGTAGTGTCGGAAGTCTAATATTCTGCAGTCCTGGATCTTCTGGACTTAAGTCGGAGTTCCAGCATAGCTTTCAGACTTACAGTGTGTTTCAAGTGCCAGTAAGCGTTGGCTAGCGTCGGCTGGCGTCAAGACAGTGCTAAAGGGCATTTTTATATAGAAGTCCCAGAATTGTATATAGTCGAGCCAAAGGAGTATCCCAGTCATTCCCTTCTCCCATCCCCTAAAAATACAATAAAACAACCAAACAAAGATGCCAGAGTTGTCACTGTGTCAGTTCTCACACCCAGGGTCGCAGCTCACATGGGCTGGAGAGGTAACCGGTAACAATGGCAGACCCACATCAGGCCCAATGCCTGGAAAACCTGCTACAGACAGAAATACAAACCATCCAGCAGGCAAAACAGCCCCCTTATATGTACTTTGTCTGGGTAGTTAGCTGTTAGCATACTACCCAACCTTAAGGGAGAAGCTCCAGTCACCTAAGGCACTGTCATTGAGATGAGAATGGTTTAGCCATTTTCTGTGCAACTAACTGACTGAACATTAACCTTAAGCTCTGTGTAGAAGAGAAGAGTGCCTGATGTAGCACCCTCCTAGATAGGTTGCTAGAAAGGTTGGGTAAATTTCAATCTTTTTGGCTCCCCTGTAATCAGTGCAGCAGTTTGTAATTTCTTTGGGCTGTTCTAGGCTTCACTGGCGGCAGGTTTAACTGTTTCCCCCTGCCTTCTGGAGGAGCCTAGAATGTAGTGGGTTGGGAAAGGAAAATCAGCAGCCTGAACATTTATGTTGCCTCAGCCAATCCCTGGGGGAGGGCGCCCAGTGGGTGGTTGAGGAGTGCATAAATAGTCTGGTGTCCCAGGCAGCCCATTTCTTGTTGGAGGAGAAGTTCCCAGCCCGAAGGGCTTCTGCCCTTCTGGACAGTGCAGCTCAAGTTCTTGCAGGAGCTCATTGAGGTCCCGTCTAGGCTAGAGCTGGGGGCCTACTGTTCTGAGAATAGCTGGAGTTGATCAAGGAATTCCACTGAGGAACTTGACTTTAGAGTTCACGGGTGAAATGTTTGTCTGATATTTGAAGGAGGCACCCAAGTATCTAGGGACATTGTGAGCACAGACACATAGACCTCAGTGTAGGATCCTAGTGACTGTTTGCTGCTACTATCCCTTGCTTGAATTGGAACATTTCCAATGGTGTCGCAGTGCTGCTTATCCCTTAGGTGCTACTAGAAGCACTGTACTTACCAGGAAGCTTTGACAAAGTGGAGAGTGTCCTCATATTTTTGAACAGTGTTGCCAGAGTATCCCACAGCCTCCTGCATCCCACTTAAGCTTATTTAGCAATAAATCTCAAAAGAATAACCCCTAGACCAGGGGTCTCCAAACTGTCTTAACAAAGGGCCAGTTTACTGTCCTTCAGACTTAAAGGGGGCCAGTCTGTGGCCAGCGGCAGTAGAAAAGGTCCCGCTGTCAGTGGGGAACAAAGAATGCCCCATCTTTGGTGTCAGTGAGACGAATAGCACCCTATAATTGGTGTCAGTGGGAGAAATTGTGCCCCATCATTGATGTCATTGGGCCCCATTGCTGGTTTCAGTGGGAGGATTTGTGCCCCATCGTTGATGTCATTGGGCCCCATTGCTGGGGCCAGTGGGAGGAATTGTGCCCCATCATTGATGTCATTGGGCCCCATTGTTGCTGCCAGTGGGAGGAATTGTGCCCCATCATTGATGTCATTGGGCCCCATTGCTGGTTTCAGTGGGAGGAATTGTGCCCCATCGTTGATGTCATTGGGCCCCATTGCTGGTGCCAGTGGGAGGAATTGTGCCCCATCATTGATGTCATTGGGCCCCATTGTTGCTGCCAGTGGGAGGAATTGTGCCCCATCATTGATGTCATTGGGCCCCATTGCTGGTTTCAGTGGGAGGAATTGTGCCCCATCATTGATGTCATTGGGCCCCATTGCTGGTGCCAGTGGGAGGAATTGTGCCCCATCATTGATGTCATTGGGCCCCATTGCTGGTGCCAGTGGGAGGAATTGTGTCCCATCATTGATGTCCTTGGGCCCCATTGTTGGTGTCATTGGTAGATGTGCCCTATCATTGGTGTCAATGGGCCTCATTGTTGGTGTAATTTGGAGGAATTGTGTCCCATCTTTGTTGTCATTGGGAGATAATGTGCCCCATCGTTGGTGACATTGGGAGGAATTCTGCCCCTACAATGGTGTCAGTGAAGGAATTAGGTCCCATTATTGGTATCAGTGGATACAAATAGTGCTGCAAGGCAAGGGAAAGAATGCAAAGGGCTGCATCTGGCCCCAGGGCCACAGTTTGGAGACCACTATACTAGACTGTTTATGGAGCCAGAAAGAGTGACTGTTGATATGTGTCTGGCTGCCGCTACACCACTTTGGGGAAAGAACCTGGGCCAAATCAGCGGGCTCTTTCAGGGGTGGGTGTGAGTAACAGCAGCAAAAAGACCAAGTGGTCCATCAAGTTTCCCCCGTTTCTTTTTCTATGTTTTTCATTTTTTCACATATTTTAAATTTAGAATTCTAGGAGAGGCAGTAAACCAATATGATTCTTCAATACAACATTATTTACTTGTGCCTTGCCTACAATGAAGACTTTGATTTTTTTTTTTTTTCATATAAAAACATTTCGTACGAGTTTTCCATATTTCATATTCTATATATACAAAAACATTGTGAGACTAGATTGAAATGGAAAGGTATTTTTTTTTTTTTAATCACATTAACTTACAAAATGGCTTTATAGCAATTATATATGTTATATCAATTTTTAACCAAGCTGCAGTTCTCCTTAACAAAACAAAATAAGAAAAAAAAATCCCAAATCCACACCCAAGAGCCAATTTTACTAAGCTTGGTGTCAGAATATGTTGAGCCCTGGCCATGCCCTCTTTTTTTTTTTTTTTTTTTTTACAAGGTATTCACAAAAACGAAACCAACATTATATGTGAATGGATTCTTAAAAAAAAAGCTGAAATATTCTCAGAATGTATTTTTGAATTTTGTGTGCAATTTTTGGGGCAAATCGGCAAAAATGGGATTTAACGGGCATCAACAATAATTATGGAAGACACAGTCTTTAGAAAATCCTTATGGGGTCAAAACATACCAGGATGTAAATGTAAGTTTTCCACCTTACTGTAAAATATTTGGAATATGGATACAAATTTTTTTGCGGTAAACAGACTTTGGTCAAAAAATAGGTAAATGTCAAAAAAGTACTGTATTTTCTGGCGTATAAGACTACTTTTGAACCTCAAAAAAATCCCCCAGAAATTGGGGGTCGTCTTATACGCTGAGTATAATATCTCCAAGGTAACCTAAGTATAAGTATTACCGGTAGATGTAATCTCTCAAGACGCTGGCTGTGTGGGAATCCTGTACCGGTGTACCGTATGTACCGTAGCTTCGGCTACATACAGTGTACCGCGCTGAGCCAATCAGGGAGAGCGATGTATTCTATTATTGAATGCAAAGCCTGCTTGGATTGGCGGAGTAACATCAGCCCGCCTCTCTGACTCTGCCAATCCGAGCAGGCTTTGCATTCAATAATAGAATACATCGCTCACTGTGATTGGCTCAGCGCGGTACACTGTATGTAGCCGAAGCTACGGTACATACGGTATACCGGTACAGGATTCCTGCACAGCCAGCGCCTTGAGAGATTACATCTACCGGTAATACTTAGGGTACCTTGGAGATATTATGAGAGATTAAATGTATTGCAGTACTAGGGTACCTTGGAGATCTATGAGAAATCTGATGTTTTTCAATGGTGTTGCCTTGCTTCGGAAGGGGGGTAGTCTTATACGACGAGTATAGCCCAAAACCTATGTTTTAACTTGAAAATAAGGGGGGTCGTCTTATACACCCAGTCGTTTTATACGCCCAGTCGTCTTATACACCCAGTCATCTTATACGCCGGAAAATACGGTAAACTGTTCCTGATCAGGAGAACATTGGTTCTCTGGATCAGAGTGAGGGACACAATCGGTGAGCACAAGACAGTGGAAATGAGGGGTCAAGAACACACAAGCACACATAGATTCCATACGGGAAATCTCTTGAACTTCAACCTTCCAAAAAACTGTCTAATGCTTGAAGAATAAATATATGATATAAATAATATTATGACATCAACACTGAAGGAGTCTATCACTTGTCACCTTCTGTACCTAATATCACACAACATTGTTGCCTCTAACCTAGGGCCCCTTATCTTATACCTAAGGCCTCAGGGTCAGGACCACCACAAGCTCACACTCCGGTTATGGGAGAGTATGACGGAGGATGAGAGGGAAAGGACGGTAACTAGGTAAAAAAAAATAAAAAATATTCTCCAATAATATGTAAAGAATCAATGCACTTGGCCCTGGCGGATGCTACAATCTTCATCTTGCGCGTTACAAAAGTCAAAAGAAAGCAATTTTTATAGTCTTGGCCACGTTGAGTAATTGAACAAATCTCAACCGTTAACCAACCTATCAGATGTTCCAGCACTCAGACATCGAAAGCATATTTTCATATAACTTATATAAAAAAACAAAATGAAGAAATAAAAAAAAAAACAACTTTGAGTAACATTTAAAATGTCCAAAAAAAAAAAAACTCATAGAAAGTGCAGTACAAAACAATCCGTTTTCTACCCTTCACCATGAAAGTTTTCAGTGGAGTTCGAAGCTCGTGTCTGGAAGGGGTCACCAGTGGGAAGAACATTTTTGAGAAAGTCCTAGAGGCGTTTTCCTCTTTGTGCATCATTCCAGACATCCCCTTTGTGTTTTTTTGTTTTTTTTATGGACACACCACCCCCTCCGACACAAGTCTCAGGCCCTTTTTTCTAAGATCTCACTCAATCTAGTTCATCAAATGGGAATGAATTCTCAGTGCATGTTGACATATAAACGATGTAATAAGGGATGCTTCCAGTTCGCTGTGTTTGGTAGGAAATGGTCCACTGTACGATACATGAAAAAAGTTTGGTCCTACAAGTTTGTGTGTCCTTAAGAGAAGGAATGAAAAGGCACCTGTTGTCCTCTTCTACCTAATGCTCCTTCCTCAAAAAGTAAAGGGGATTATGCGTAAGTGGTATCTTCCATGTCTAATGGATCACTCCGTGTTACACTGAGAACCCTTCAGAAAATAAGACCAGTCATTGCTTTATTCAGTCGTTTCCTTGATGCCATCAGGTTCCGATCAGCAGGTTTTTGTTCTTGAAGGAAGTTGTGGGATGCAGAGGTTTTCTATGGAGTCTCAATTCACTCATTCTACATTGGTGGAACTATCAAACCAGTCATGGCTAAGGAGGAAAAGAAGAATTAGTTATGTGTAAATGCATGTGGCATTATGAAAAATACATCTGGGTTCATGCAATAAGAAAAGTATCCTAAGCCAACCAGCTAAATGTCACCTTTCACCAGAGGAAAGCAGTTCAAAATGATAGATGGATTCTGATAGGCTGGTACAGGGGCTGACTGGCAACTTTCGGCACAGGGGGCAAGTACAAACCAAAGGCCCATGGTGCAGTGACTCGGCCCTCCTCCCACTCTCCCTCTTCCCGGCCTCTTTCTGACCCCCATTCCAGGCTGAAGCTCCGCTCCAGGTACTCTCTACTCACCGGCCGAATCCGGGTTACCAACCTGGTCAGCAGGGGGCAGTTGGGGGGAGCTGGGACAGCTCGGTTGGGGCTGCCTGGGGGAGAAGAGTCTCCAGTGGGGAATGGAACTGGCCTCTGCTCAGACACAGTTTACACCATCCATGCTGGGGGGAGGCCTGCGCTCTGTCCTTGCCTTCATCCCACACTAAGTAGGTCAGCGTTGGGGACTTTTTAATTCTCTTCACCAGGAATCCTTTAGGCATGTCTGAGGCTCCGTAAAAAGGCTGCATCACTTCTGCCACAGAGCGACCCGGGGGGCAATTGCCCCCCTGCCCCCTGACCCAGTCCTCCTCTGGGCTGGTATATACTTGGTCACTTCAACCAAAATTAATATGAATATTCAGGTTTTGCTTATTGTCAGAGACCTAAAACCTAACATTTATTTTCTATATTTCTCTAGCTCTAGGCTTGTGTTCCCGCATTAATGCTCCTTCTGTAACCATTCTCCCTTCTGGATTTTTAATTTATGTATCTTTTTTTAAAAAGTATTTTTAATGCGAGAATACAATTGACAATAAGAGTGGCTGCAACATTTGGCCAATAAAACAACATAATAATAACAATGTACATCTTGTTAGTACAACATGGTGATTAGCTGGCAGCACTAGATCAAGGGGTGAATCGTTACAACCACCTGAATGGCTGGCGGTCAGTCTAGTAGCTAAGAAATAGAGTCAATAGATTACAAAACATATTACGGTTAAATGGATGGTAAGATGTCAATGGGAGGGTCATTGATTAATAATCTAGCTTGGTATCACTGGGTATATTTAAAACATTTTACTATAGATAGTTGAGTACTCTGAGAAAGATTTGAATAAAGGATTCCCCAACCTTGAAGAAATTTTGGACCCGTGAGTCCTTATTTAAGGAGACCTTCACCCATTCCATGCAGAAAACAAAAGATAATGTAGTTATGAAGTGGTGGAGATTTCCTGGTAAATCCACAATTTTTTGTACCTTTATATACAGAGAAAGCAGCAGGAGGACTTGAATAAAATAAATTGAATGGGGACACCAAACACTTAAGGATGGGCAGGAGCAGGGCCAGGAACCATACCAAGGAGATCTCAGCAGAAACCCACAAATTATATCAGAATCCAAAGCAAGACCTATTAGTTCCTATCTGTTAGTGAAAATTACATTGAGAACCACAGAAGCTGTGCAGGGATGATGGGCCTGCACCGGAACTGACAAGCGGGGCCGGTGCAGGGCATTCTGGGACCAAAGAGGCCCCCGAAGAGGACGCCCTGGCTTCAGCTGCCCACACCTAAGATGGCAGCGCTGGACAAGACATTTTCAAGGTAAGTATTTCTTCTAAAAGGTAAGTGCAACCTGGGACAGTTCAGAGGCTATCCATTCTGAAATGCACTAGCCCTGACTGTTCCGGTGGTATTTTTATTTAAAAAACGTTGCTGAGTCCGGAACTCCGCTTCAATGGCTCTGTTTCCACCCAACATAGAGTCTATGGTTGGCTTCTCTCTTTGGCGTTTCTAGTGGTGGAATAATTCCTGGCTCTGTCTCCACTCAACTTTGAGTCTACAGTTAGTTTCTTATACTTTTTGGGGTTTCTAGTGCTGGAATCTCTCTACCATAGTGACTGGCTCTGTCTCAACCAAACTGGGAGTGTATGGATGGCTTCTCTCTTTGGAGTTTCTAGTAGTGGAATCGCTCTGCCATAGTTTCTAGCTCTTTCTCCACCCAAGTTGGATTTTACAGTTGGTTTCCTACACTCTTTGGGGATTCTCAAGGAGGAATCTTTTTACCATAGTCCATGACTCTGTCTCTAGCCAACTTGGAGTTGTGAATGTTCTCACCCTTCAAGAGGGTATTTTAATACCTCATTACACAGTCTACTAAATATAATAAGATTGCCAGACCTGGAACTAGAAGTGCACAGATCTTGCTTCCAGACCAGTGGTGTATTTTGATTTTGTGCTGCCCTAGGCAAGACTAAGGGGGGATGAGAGAGAGGGGTGGGTGGGTGAGGGAGGGAGAGAGGGGGGGGAGAGAGGGAGGGTGAGAGAGAGGGGGGATGAGAGAGAGGGGGGGTGAGAGAGAGAGAGAGAGTAAGAAAGGGGGGTGAGAGAGATAGAGGGGGGGTGAGGGGGGGTGAGAGAGGGGGGATGAGAGGATGAGAGAGAGAGAGAGAGGGGGGTGAGAGAGAGAGGGGATGAGAGAGAGAGAGGGGGAATGAGAGGATGAGAGAGAGAGAGAGAGAGGGGGGTGAGAGAGAAGGGGGGGTGAGAAAGAGAGGATGGGGGTGAGAGAGGCAGCTCTAGCAACCAGTGGCCAATAGTGTCTCAGGTGGAGGGGGGGGGGCAGCTGTTTTTGCTGCCTCCCTGCAAAGTGCTGCCCTAGGCCTTGGCCTTGTCAGCCTAGGCCAAAATACAGCACTGCAGACACCATAATACATATAGAAAACCTTTGATTGGTCTCCAATATTTACCGATACATTACATACAATATGAGTTATGGGTTAATGAAATAACTTTACTTTTTACTGAGCAAAAATACCAAAAAACTATTTTAAAAACAATTTTGATACACACTTGAAAAACCATTGGATGGAGCTATTCCATAGAATGAGTCATTCCAATAGGCCAACCCCCCCCCCCCCCCTTATAAAGGTTGACTGAAGTAGAACTCCAGAAATTTTTCATGGGGTAGTAAGGGTTAGAACCTTTTTCAGGCTTGTATTGTTTTTGTCTCTGTTGTCTCTCCACTTCCTGTCCCAGTGACCCAATAGGAAGTGAGTGCAAATCTCCCCAGAATCCAATAGATGCCTAACAGAAGTTGTAACCCTTCACTACTATATCCAAAACTAGAAAAGAGCATTTGGCTGTAGTTATTCTTTCACAGCAAATGAATCCCTGACCCGACCCGTGTATAGTAAAGGTGTTTTGAGCGGCCTCAGGCAGTGCTATTCCAAGATTCACGCCCCACTGTCACATTTCACCCCGCCCACTGGGGGACTTAGTCATAGAGGCTCTATGACTAAGTCCCGGTGGGTGGATGGGGCAAAATGCATCAGAGGGGTGGGGTTTGTGAAGTAGCACTGGCTGAGGCCACCCAACACTTTTACTATACACAGGTCGGGTTGGGAGTGCAGCGCCTCTGATATCTACAACCATTGTTACCGCTGGATGCCAGCATCCCCACATCTGAAGATCAGGGGGATAGAGCCTTTCCTCTTGCCCAGAGTGGCGCTTCAAGTTACATTCCTGCATTCACTTCTGATTTGCACACAAAACACGACAGCAACAACGTTGCTGAAATTTTTCCTGTCCTCCACCAAAAACGGCAGTCAGGCTTGTGTACCTTGTAGACTGTTCGCACTGGAGCTGGTGCAGGTGGGTGGAGGAGAGTTCTGGGGTCGCACCACGGGGGCAAAGGCGCTCTTCTGTTTGACAGCGGAGATCATATTGACCGGTGAGAAAGAGAAGATGCCAGTGGGAGTACCGGAATTGGCGCTGGACGGGAGAGTGATGGAAGAAGCTCCGAGTGGGGGACTCGCGGGCATAACTAGGACAAGAACACAAAAATGAAAGTTAGTATTTCCTTATTCACTGTGCATAGACCAGAAGAGCAAAACGTATCGGTGTCTGAATTACCACAATATTTTTAACATCAGTCAAAACAAAGTATGAAGCTATGGCCCAGGGGTGTCCAAACTATGGCCCTTCAGCTGTTCAGGAACTACAATTCCCATCATTCCTAGTCATGTCTGTGAATGTCAGAGATTTACAATGCCTCGTAGGAAGTGTAGTTCCACAACAGCTGGAGGGACGTAGTTTGGACACCCCTGGGCTATACACTGCGTATGGTAAAAATTATTCAATCGCCAGAGCTTCTGCTCCTCGACTGCAAAGCACAAGACCAACCTGTTAACCAAAACATTAAAATGTTCTTTCGGGTGAAAGAGGTCTTCTCCAGTTTCAATGTGTGTGTCATTAAATGATGGAGAAAGCTGTGCAATCCCGACAACATCTCCGTTCCTGTTTCATGGCAACGTACCGCTTACTCCAGTAACACCCACCATTTTCCTGACCACCCAACTGGTTTATTACACCTAGAAGTTAGCCACATTTAACGAGACTTGTCCTGTAAAGTTGAAAATTTCTTGGAGCGTCTCTGTGCAATTTCTCCAGTTCTAATGAGTGTCAAGAAGATTCCCCGGCATTTATATCCACACAGGTAGCCCAGACACCTTCATCCAATCACCATGGAATATGTACAGGTAGATGTTGATTGTCCAAGAACAGGGTCAGCAAAGTAAAAATTGTGGAAACACCCCAGCCTTGGTTCTGCATAGGTGTTAATCCTCTGTCTCACATGGCTGAAGGTAGGAATTATTGACAACTCAAAGGGGTAGAGCTGGTAAAATTGACATTATACAGTGGTGATCGAAAGTTTGGGCACCCCAGGTAAAAATTTGCATTAATGTGCATACAGTTCATGGAACAGGTGCACAAGAGGCATTAAAGAGACCATCTGCTATATATAAAATAAGAACAACCATCAATGGATAGAAGTGGGGCCTCCGACACTATCTATCTTCTATCTATATTCCACTCTTCCACATACAGTGGTGATCGACAGTTTGGGCACCCCAGGTAAAAATTTGTATTAATGTGCATAAAGAAGCCAAGGAAAGATGGAAAAATCTCCAAAAGGCATCAAATTACAGATTAGACTTTCTTATAATATGTCAACAAAAGTTAGATTTTATTTCCATCATTTACACTTTCAAAATTACAGAAAACAAAAAAATGGCGTCTGCAAAAGTTTGGGCATCCTGCAGAATTTATAGCATGCACTGCCCCCTTTGTAAGGCTGAGACCTGCCAGTGTCATGGATTGTTCTCAATCATCGTCTGGGAAGACCAGCAGTGTCATGGATTGTTCTCAATCATCGTCTGGGAAGACCAGGTGATGTCAATCTCAAAGGTTTTAAATGCCCAGACTCATCTGACCTTGCCCCAACAATCAGCACCATGGGATCTTCTAAGCAGTTGTCTAGAAAACTGAAACTGAAAATAGTTGACGCTCACAAAACTGGATAAGGCTATAAGAAGATAGCAAAGCGTTTTCAGATGTCAATATCCTCTGTTTGGATTGTAATTAGGAAATGGAAGTCATCAGGAACAGTGGAAGTTAAAGCAAGATCTGGAAGACCAAGAAAAATATCAGACAGAACAGCTCGCAGGATTGTGAGAAAAACAATTCAAAACCCACGTTTGACTGCACGATCCCAACAGAAAGATCTGGCAGACACTGGAGTTGTGGTACACTATTCCACTATAAAGAGATACTTGTACAAATATGGTCTTCATGGAAGAGTCATCAGAAGAAAACCTCTTCTACGTTCTCACCACAAAAATCAGCATTTGAACTTTGCAAATGAACATATAGAAAAGCCTGATGCATTTTGGAAACAAGTTCTGTGGACCGATGAGGTTAAAATTTAACTTTTTGGCCGGAATGAGCAAAAGGTACATTTGGAGAAGAAGGGGCACAGAATTTAATGAAAAAAATCTCTGTCCAACTGTTAAGCATGGGGGTGGATCAATCATGCTTTGGGGTTGTATTGCAGCCAGTGGCACTGGGAACATCTCACGAGTAGAAGGAAAAATTGATTCAATAAAATTTCAGCAAATTTTGGATGGTAAATTGATGCCATCTGTGAAAAAGCTGAAGTTAAAGAGAGGATGGCTTCTACAATTGGATAATGATCCTAAACACACCTCGAAATCCACGGGGGATTACATTAAGAGGCGTAAACTGAAGTTTTTGCCATGGCCTTCACAATCTCCTGACCTCAACATAATTGAAAATCTATGGATAGACCTTAAAAGCGTTTACAAGCTGTGATACTTGCCAAAGGGGGCAGTACAAGATATTAAGTCTGCAGGGGGCCCAAACTTTTGCAGACGCCATTTTTTTGTTTTCTGTTATTTTGAAAGTGTAAATGATGGAAATAAAATCTAACTTTTGTTGACATATTATAAGAATGTCTAATCTGTAATTTAAAGCCTTTTGGAGATTTTTCCATCTTTCCTTGGCTTCTTTATGCACATTAATACAATTTTTTACCTGGGGTGCCCAAACTTTCGATCCCCACTGTATGTGGAAGATAGATAGAATATAGATGGTGTTGAAGGCCCCACTTCTATCCATTGATGGTTGTTCTTGTTTTATGTATAGCAGATTTTATTCTACAGGGTCTCTGCTTTCAGAAAATGTGTAATTACCGTATCTGGGGGTTTAAAGTAATTTTGAGATGTGTGAAAATCCAAAAATTGGTATCTGTGATAAATCTGCAGATTTACCAAGATGATACTATTAAAGACACATGCCCAAGAGTCATTCTCTAGTCCAGAGTACCTGCCATTCCCCCCAGCTAGATATTGTTCTGCCAAGGAACATGGATAAAGTTCAGAGTATCCAAAAGAAAACTTTAGCTTCAAGTTATTTTTCAAAAAGTCAGGGTTAAAGGTTTAGGTGTTAGGTTAGGGGTTGAGGTTATGGTTAGGGGTTAGAGTTGCAAATCACTTAGTAGTAAAGAAGGATATGAGACCAGAGCAGGGATCCTCAAACTACGGCCCTCCAGCTGTTGTGGAACTACACATCCCATGAGGCATTGTAAAGCTAACATTCACAGACAGGACTAGGCATGATGGGAATTGTAGTTCCTGAACAACCGGAGGGCCATAGTTTGAAGACCCCTGGTCTAGAACCTTAAAGTTCTGAAGACAGGAGGGTGGGCACTTACTTGCATATGGAGAGTTGGCAGTGGAGCCATTAAGGAAGCTTGGTGACGCTGGTACTCCCAGGCTGGTCATCCCCGCCCCTGCGTAGCCATTCATGCTGGAAGTGATGGTGTTGTAATTAGACTGCTGAGGGGTGGAGCTGGGAACATAGCCCCGCGGAGAGACACTGCTCGTGTTCCTGGAGTAACCTGAGATAGAAGAGATGGAAAAATAAGGTCAGGGTGTGAAGGGATTGCACATATATGACTATTTGTTTTAACATTACCCATGATATTGCTTCACTCTACAATGCCTAAAATAAAAACTACCATATAGGAATTAATGTGGAGGGCTAAAAAACCCCAACCTCCAGTCCAAGGCCTCAATCTGACCACCAAACTCCAGTCCAATGCCTCAACCTGACTTCTAAACTCCAGTCCAAGGTCTCACCCTAACCCACAGTTCACTGTTTCAACCTGACCCCTAAATGCCAGTTTAAGGCCTCAACCTGACCCCAAACTTCAGTCAAAGCCCTCAACTTGACCCCCACCCTCCAGTCCAATGCCTCAACCTGACCTCCAACCTGCAGCCCAATGCCTCAACCTGACCCCCAACCTCCAGTCCAAACACTCAACCTGACCTCCAGTCCATGGCCTTAACCTGACCCCAAATCTCCAGTCCAAGGCCTCTAATTGATCTCCAACCTTCAGCCCAAGATCTTAACTTGACCCCCAACCTCCAGTTCAAGCCCTCAACCTGACCTCCAGTCCATGGCCTTAACCTGACCCCAAATCTCCAGTCCAAGGCCTCTAATTGATCTCCAACCTTCAGCCCAAGACCTTAACTTGACCCCCAACCTCCAGTTCAAGCCCTCAACCTGACCTCCAGTCCATGGCCTTAACCTGACCCCCAAATCTCCAGTCCAAGGCCTCTAATTGATCTCCAACCTTCAGCCCAAGACCTTAACCTGACCCCCAACCTCCAGTCCAAACCCTCAACCTGACCTCAAGTCCATGGCCTTAACCTGACCCTCAAATCTCCAGTCCAAGGCCTCTAATTGATCTCCAACCTTCAGCCCAAGACCTTAACTTGACCCCCAACCTCCAGTTCAAGCCCTCAACCTGACCTCCAGTCCAAGGCCTCAACCTGACTCCCAACCTTCAGCCCAATACCTCAACCTGACCCCCAATCTACAGTCTAAGGCTTCAACCTGACCCCCAACCTCCAGCCCAAGACCTCAACTTGACCCCCAAACTCAAGTCCAAGGCTTTAACCTGACTCTAACCCTTAAGTTTAACCCTACCATTAGGGCTTTCTCACACATGCAGCTATCATTGCCACCCCTCAGAAAAATGATCCACAGTGGACCGCTTTTCATAGGGCTTTGACAGGTGGTGGGGAGGCTATACGTGTCGCGTTCAGTGGTGGTGCCAAATGTGAGATGCCATTTTGCCATGGCATTGTCCAACTCCATGCAGCTGCATCTCCTTGTTCAGGTAGGTGGTCAGGGGTCATCTGTATAAACGAGCCTTTAAACTTCAGTAAAGCGATGATATGAAACCTCTGCACCAAATACTACCAAACTACTAATCCATAGCCGTTACCTTGGTCAGAGGAGTGCGAAGACTCTGCGATATTGATGGCTAGTTGGCTTCCAAAGGAGTTGACTCCCATCATGCCGCTGTGCGGGTGATTGGTCGTTAACGATGAAAGCTGATTAGAGTTGCGAGGGACACTGTACAAGGCTTCAGCGATATCTGCGGCTCTTTTTAATATAATATCCTGCTGGGATGAGAAGAGTCAAAATGGCAAATGGGTTTTACAAAGAAAAAATATCAGTATTAAACTTTATAGATATTTTTTGTTAAGCCAAAAAACCCCCAAAAATGTGTTGATCCTGCCAGAGATCCAGTGCATTCCCATTTTTCTATATACTCTGCCTTTGCTACACTGAGGTTCCAAGCTGCAATATCAGTTCTGCCCAGGGGCTGACTGGCAACGTTCGACCCAGGGGGCAGGGCCTCAGCCCCCTTCCCACTCTCCCTCTTCATGGCCTCCTCCTGACCCCCATTCCAGGCTGAAGCCCCACTCCAGGTACTCTCTACTCACAGGCTGAACTCAGGGCTGGCCGGAGGAGGAGGGACTCCAGTGGGGCATGGAACCGGCCTCTGCTCAGACACAGTTTACACCATCCATGCTGGGGGAGGCCTGCGCTCTGTCCTTGTCTTCATCCCGCACTTAGTAGGTCAGCGGTGGGGAATTTTTACTTCTCTTTGCCAGGAATACTTTAGGCATGTCTGGGGCAGAAGCTGTGCAGCCTTTTTATGGGGCATCAGAGCGGCCCGGGGGCAATTGCCCCCCTTCCCCCTGGCCCAGTCCTCCCCTGGTTCTGCCCAATTCTCAAAGAAAACCTCCCACCATGATATAAAGTTGAGAAAATGGGCTTTGCAGGGCTGTCCACCCAATATGTACTCCAAACATTTCACATGAAGGTCAGGATACAGATATCCACTCACTGCTCCACTAATTGATTCAAAAAAGTGAAATACTATGTTAGCCAATAATGAAAATGTAGCAAAAAAACAAAAGTTGAGGATGGGTATGCTGCTTTCCATGAATGGGCAGAGAAGCTGAGACAATCAGGCCGGATGTTCCCAGTCAGAGATTTGCGACCATTGCTCAACCTTTTGGGCAGTTGAAATTTTAACCGATTGTGGGCACTGGGCATGCTACACACATCCAAAAGAAAATGCTATGACAGTACACAGAATGTATGTAAAGCACCTTGTCCTCCTCCTCCCCCCCCCACTGTCACCAGACCCTTGCACTTGCTGGCTATTGCCCACTGTCAAAATGACAGCCAGGAGTTGCTGTTCAAATACAGCATCTATTACAGCATCTGCTGTAAAATAAAACAGACACGGTGTTTATAAACATTGTTCAGATAAGAGATAGACAGATACAATGTAACATTGTTCAGACAGAGATAGAGAGATACAAAGTAACATTGTATCTCTCTATCTCCTATCTGATCAATATTTATAAACAATGTTATTTTGTATCTCTCTATCTCCTGTCTGATTCTTTATAAACAATGTTACTTTGTATCTCTCTATCTCCTGTCTGATTGTTTATAAACAAAGTAACATTGTGTATAAACAATCAGACAGGAGATAGAGAGATACAAAGTAACATTGTTTATAAACATTGATCCGTCAGGAGATGGAGATACATAGTAACATTGTTTATAAACATTGATCAGAAAGGAGATAGAGGGATACAAAATAACATTGTTTATAAACATTGATCTGTCAGGAGATGGAGATACATAGTAACATTGTTTATAAACATTGATCAGAAAGGAGATAGAGGGATACAAAATAACATTGTTTATAAACAATGTTACATTGTATCTGTCTATCTCCTGTCTGATCAATGTTTATAAACAATGTTACTATGTATCTCCATCTCCTGTCTGATCAATGTTTATAAACAATGTTACATTGTATCTCTCTATCTCCTGTCTGATTGTTTATAAACAAAGTAACATTGTGTATAAACAATCAGACAGGAGATAGAGAGATACAAAGTACCATTGTTTATAAACATTGATCAGACAGGAGATAGAGAGATACAAAGTAACATTGTTTATAAACATTGATCCGTCAGGAGATGGAGATACATAGTAACATTGTTTATAAACATTGATCAGAAAGGAGATAGAGGGATACAAAATACCATTGTTTATAAACATTGATCTGTCAGGAGATGGAGATACATAGTAACATTGTTTATAAACATTGATCAGAAAGGAGATAGAGGGATACAAAATAACATTGTTTATAAACATTGATCAGACAGGAGATAGACAGATACAATGTAACATTGTTTATAAACATTGATCAGACAGGAGATGGAGATACATAGTAACATTGTTTATAAACATTGATCAGACAGGAGATAGACAGATGCAATGTAACATTGTTTATAAACATTGATCAAACAGGAGATGGAGACACATAGTAACATTGTTTATAAACTTTGATCAGAAAGGGGATAGGAAGATACAAAGTAACATTGTTTATAAACATTAATCAGACAGCAGATGGAGAGATATAAAGTAACATTGTTTATAAACATTGATCAGACAGGAGATTGAGATCCAAAGGGGGAGATTTACTAAAACTGGCGTACTCAGAATCTGGTGCAGCTGTGCATGGTAGCCAATCAGCTTCTAATTACAGCTTACTCAATTAAGCTTTGACAATAAAACCAAGAAGGTGATTTGGGATTTACTAAAACTGGAGAGAGTCCAGAGAAGGGCAACTAAACTAATTAGAGGATTGGAGGACCTTAATTATGAAGAGTGTCTACAATCGCTTAATTTATTCTCTCTGGAGAAGAGACGTCTGAGAGGGGACATGATAGCAATTTATAAATATCTCAATGGTGATCTCAGTATAGAAAAAAAGCTATTCAGTCACAGGGATTGCATGAGGATGTGAGGCCATACAATGCGATTAGAGGAGAAGCGTTTTAACCTCAGGCAACGCAGGGGGTTTTTCACTGCTAGGGCAACAAGATTGTGGAATTCTCTACCACAAGAGGTGGTTTCTGCGGGAAGTATGGTGGCTTTCAAAAGACTCTTAGACGTACATCTCAAGGATCAGAACATTCAGGGGTATGAGAGATGATTACGGTCACACACACCTACACAGGTTGAACTGGATGGACTATTGTCTTTATTCAACCTCAACTACTATGTAACTATGCAAAACTGGTGCACACAGGATGTGGTGCAACTGTGCATAGTAACCAAAATACCATTGTCACTTTTGTATCTACTCTATTTTATTCCTCTGCAGATCTGCATATGATGTCAGTTAAAGCAACTTGACAAGTAAAGAAAAAAGTTTGTTTCTTTTTTTTAATACAATTTGTTACTATTTAATTCCTTATTAATTATTAGTTTACCCTAATCAGCCAATTATTATCACCTTCTTCCCCTTCTCCCCTTAGCAATTATTTTCCATCTGATTTTTTTCTTTTGTTTATTTTTTATTCTTTAACTATTAATAAATATTAAATACATGAACTCTATAAATATCAGGTTTCTTTGCTCTGGTCCTTTATAGACTATTATAATAAATGTTATGGCTATACAATGAGTTACCTGGTTATTGTGCGGCATCCCATACAAGGCTTCAACCAGATCCGCTGCTCGCTTTAACAAGACTTCCTGGGGACAACCAGAAAAAAACAATGTGTTTAGGACAGAGAGTAAAAATAGAATAAAAAAGTTATGATCACCAGCAAAAGGTTTTTTTTTTTTTTTTTTTGATGGATATAAATATAAGATTAACATATGCATTTTTCTTGATGGATTCAGTATGATTTTATGATTTTTGAAAGGTGGGCATCGGTTGAATGAGTGTGGCCATCAGAGTGGACAAAGGGAATTTTGGGATTTGTACATCTAAAGTGATTCAGCGATTGCAATGTGTAATATTTTCAATCAGATGTGATCAGAATTTGAATCCAATGGAATATTTGTCAGAGGGGAATAAATTATTTATCTTTATTCAATCACATTGTAACACATTTGGTGTATGTACAGTATATGTAAATAATATATATAGGACCGGTATCAGTAACCCACCTGCATGTGTGGTGCCTTTTGTACTGGGACCCGCTGCTCACTAAAGCCCCGTACACACGAGTAGAAATTCGGCCAGGAATTTTCGTCCGACGACCGATCTGCCGATTTTCGGCTTGTTAGTATGATGCTTCCAACAACCAGCTCCGACTTTTCGGCCAAAAAAAATCCTGGTGTGCAGGCTATATAATTTTTGTCGACTGTCAAAACTTTTGACAATTTTCGTCTCGTTAGTACAGATTTCGATGGGGAAAAATCTTATGAGCAAGGCTAGGCATGCTCAGAGATGAAAGAACACAAAGAAAGCAATCCAACACATGACATCACTTCTGAAGTAGAATTCTGTCGTGCGGGAAAATTCGTGTGCAGTCTAGAGCACATTCCAACCAACAGACACCACTCTGGACAAAAGACGGACGACCGGTCGGCGGAAATTCGTTGCGTGTGTACGAGGCTTAAGCTGCCAATTACCAAGCCTGGTATGTCCACAGTCCACCCACCTCCCTGAAATTACTGATGTCATTAAAAGTGGGGTGGAGTGGAGGAAGGATGTTGGAGTGCGGAAGGGGCCCTCCCACATGTCTATGCTCTCTTGTTTAAACCCTGCAGCAGGTATTCAAAAGCCCTGTGTTTCTGAAGATCTAGGGGTTGATCTGAAGTCTAAAGGTGCAGAGTTTTGGACTGATCTTAGTACGAAGGGTGCAAGGTTTGGGCCTGATTTGAGGATGGAAGGTGAAGGGTTTTAGACCCCAGATCAGTCCCTTCACCTTCCATTCCCAGTTCAGCCCCAAACCTTGCACCCTTCAGACTAAGATCAGCCCCAAACCCTGCACCTTTAGACCTGGGATCAGCCCCAAACCGTTCACCTTACACCTTCCATCCCCAGATCGGCCCCAAACCTTGCACCCTTCAGACCAAGATCAGCCCCAAATCCTTCACCTTTAGACCTCAGATCGGAGACAAACTCTTCAGGCCTTAGTCAGCCCTAAATCCTTCACCTTCTGACCTAGGATCAGCCCTGCTCCTCTTCACCTTTTAACATCAGATTATTCTCAAACTCTGCACTCATTGAACTATGATCAGCCCTAGAACTCTGCGCCTTTAGACCTCAGATTAGCCCCAAAGCCTTCACCTACTAACCCCAGAAATTGCAGAGCTGGGGCTGATCTTAGTTCAATAAATGCAGAGCTTGGGACTAATCTGATGTTGGAAGGTGAAGAGGTTAAGGGCTGATCTTCGGCCAGAAGGTGAATGGTTTGGGGCTGCTCTGATACAACCTCAAAACAGCCTCAAACTCTTTACCTTCTTACCTCAGATCAGCCCCAAACCCTTCACCTTCCATTCCCAGATTAGCCCCAAACCTTGCACCATTCAGAATAGGATCAGCCCCAAACCCTGCATTTTAGACCTCAGATCAGCCCCAAACCATAAACCTTTAGACCCCAGATCAGCCCCTTCCCCTTCCATTCCCAGTTCAGCCCCACACCCCACACCCTTCAGACTAAGATCAGCCCCAAACCCTGCACCTTTAGACCTGGGATCAGCCCCAAACGGTTCACCTTACACCTTCCAATCCATCCCCAGATCGGCCCCAAACCTTGCACCCTTCAGAATAGGATCAGCCCCAAATCCTTCACCTTTAGACCTCAGATCGGAGACAAACTTTTCAGGCCTTAGTCAGCCCTAAATCCTTCACCTTCTGACCTAGGATCAGCCCTGCTCCTCTTCACCTTTTAACATCAGATTAGTCTCAAACTCTGCACTCATTGAACTATGATCAGCCCTAGAACTCTGTGCTTTTTGACCTCAGATTAGCCCCAAAGCCTTCACCTACTAACCCCAGAAATTGCAGGGCTTGGGGCTGATCTTAGTTCAATAAATGCATAGCTTGGGACTAATCTGATGTTGGAAGGTGAAGAGGTTAAGGGCTGATCTTCGGCCAGAAGGTGAATGGTTTGGGGCTGCTCTGGGGCTGATACAACCTCAAAACAGCCTAAAACTCTTTACCTTCTTACCTCAGATCAGCCCCAAACCCTTCACCTTCCATTCCCAGATTAGCCCCAAACCTTGCACCATTCAGAATAGGATCAGCCCCAAACCCTGCATTTTAGACCTCAGATCAGCCCCAAACCCTAAACCTTTAGACCCCAGATCAGCCCCTTGCCCTTCCATTCCCAGTTCAGCCCCACACCCCACACCCTTCAGACTAAGATCAGCCCCAAACCCTGCACCTTTAGACCTGGGATCAGCTCCAAACCATTCACCTTACACCTTACATCCCCAGATCAGCCCCAAACCTTGCGCCCTTCAGACCAAGATCAGCTCGAAATCCTGCACCCTTTAGACCTCAGATCAGACACAAACTCTTCAGGCCTTAGTCACCCTAAATCCTTCACCTTCTGACCTAGGATCAGCCCTGCTCCTCTTCACATTTTAACATCAGATAAGTCTCAAACTCTGCACTCATTGAACTATGATCAGCCCTAGAACTCTGCAACTTTAAACCTCAGATCAGCCCCAAAGCCTTCACCTTCTGACCCCAGAAATTGCAGGGCTTGGAGCTGATCTTAGTTCAATATATGCAGAGTTTGGGACTAATCTGATGTTGGAAGGTGAAGAGGTTAAGGGCTGATCTTCGGCCAGAAGGTGAAGGGTTTGGGGCTGACTAAGGTCTGTAGGTGAAGGGTTTGGGGCTGCTCTGAAGTCAGAGGTGAAAGATTTGGGCTGATCCGAGGTCAGAAGTGAAAGATTTGGGGCTGATCTGAGGTCAGAAGGTGAAGAGTTTGGGGCTGATCTGAAACTAAAAATATGGCACACTGGTTGTCTAATTGTAAAAATAACAATACAGATCCCCTTAGTATAGTCCCCCCCTCCAATACAACTTTTCACCACCCCCCACCCCAGTACAGTTACCCTCCCCTCAGTTGAGTTTTTCCACCTAGTACAGATTTCCCTCCCCTCAGTACAGATCCCCCCAAAAGGATTATCTATGCCCAGTAAAGATTCCCCCCCTCCCCCCATACTGATTCCCCTTCCTCCCAATACAGATCACCCCTCTCACCAAGTGCAAATATCTCCCCAACCAGTGCACCCTTCACCAAAACAGCTCCCCCACCATTACAGTCTCCCTCTATCTGACATGCCACTGCATTTCTCTAAGTCTGACTGCAGAAGGAGCGCAGCAGCAGTGCTTCAGGTGTGCAGCGACTTTCAGCGCTAGCTGTGGTGCTGCAGATGCTTTGGGAAGTGCTTAGAATCTGCTCTCCTTCCCTTATCCATGCCCACGTCATCCCCTCTCCTTCCCCCACCCGTGCCCATGTTATCCCCTCTCCCTCCCTTATCCATGCCTACGTCATCCCCTCTCCTTCCCCCACCCGTGCCCATGTTATCCCCTCTCCTTCCCCCCACCAGTGCCCATGTTATCCCCTCTCCTTCCCCTACCCATGCCCATGTTATCCCCTCCCTCCCTTATCCATGCCCATGTTATCCCCTCTCCCTCCCTTATCCATGCCCATGTTATCCCCTCTCCCTCCCTTATCCATGCCCATGTTATCCCCTCTCCCTCCCTAATCCATGCCCATGTTATCCCCTCTCCTTCCCCCACCCATGCCCATGTTATCCCCTCTCCCTCCCCTACCCGTGCCCATGTTATCCCCTCCCTTCCTTATCCATGCCCATGTTATCCCCTCTCCCTCCCTTATCCATGCCCATGTTATCCCCTCTCCTTCCCCCACCCGTGCCCATGTTATCCCCTCTCCCTCCCTTATCCATGCCCATGTTATCTCCTTTCCCTCCCTTATCCAACAGACATCCCACTTCCCCCATATACTTACCTAACTGGCACTCTTTGAAGCTCCTACTCTATAAGGCCAGCTGAAGCACCTGAAGATAGAAATCACCCCTGTACTGTATATATATATATATATATATATATATATATATATATATACACACACACACACACAGTATCTCACAAGAGTGAGTACACCCCTCACATTTTTGTAAATATTTTATTCTATCTTTTCATGTGACAACACTGGAGAAATGACACTTTGCTACAATGTAAAGTAGTGAGTGTACAGCTTGTATAACAGTGTAAATTTGCTGTCCCCTCAAAATAACTCAACACACAGATATTAATGTCTAAACCGCTGGCAACAAAAGTCAGTACACCCCTAAGTGACAATGTCCAAATTGGACCCAATTAGCCATTTTCCCTCCCCGTTGTCATGTGACTCGTTAGTGTTACAAGGTCTCAGGTGTGAATGGGGAGCAGGTGTGTTAACTTTGGTGTTATCACTCTCACTCTCTTATACTGGTCACTGGAAGTTCAACATGGCACCTCATGGCAAAGAAATTTCTGAGGATCTGAAAAAAAAAAGAATTGTTGCTCTACACCTTTGGGATATATTAGAGCGGAGACTGCGAGCCAGGTCCAACATTAGTGCCTGACCTTACAAATGCGCTTCTGGAAGAACGGTCAAACATTCCCATAGACACTCCTAAACCTTGTGGACAGCCTTCCCAGAAGAGTTGAAGCTGTTATAGCTGCAAAGGGTGAGCCAACTCAACTTTGAACCCTACGGACTAAGACTGGGATGCCATTAAAGTTCATGTGCGTGTAAATGCAGGCGTACCAATACTTCTGGTAAGATAGTGTATGTATATATATATATATATATATATATATATACACACATATACATATACAGAAAAGGCGATTGTGTTGGTATTACCAAATTAACAAGGTACCTACATCTCAGTTGAATGTTGTAATCAGAAAATAGGGAAGACCCCCAACGTGTTGGTCTGGCGGACCCAAAAGGCCGTGGGTCCTCCAGACCTGAGAAGAAAGGTCCCAGATCTCTGGCTGTATAAAAACAGCCTAGAAGGGGGGAAAAATAGACCAGAGATAGGAAAAAAAAGGGGGGGGGGAGAAAGAGGAAACCCTGGGAAGGTCACAGTAGGGTTCTCAAGAGTAGAAAGGTAACAGGAATGAAGAATAGTAATGGTGAAACTAGTAACAGAAAAGGATGAGGGCTATGAGGGACTTTAATGGTACCATATAAGTATTGTAGAATTAATAGTACACCACATATAAAAACAACAAAATATATATATATATATATGTACAGTATGTATATTGCATATGATCAGTTACCCATAGTACTCTACTAAGTTGTAAGGGCAGATCTTTTCTAGAGATACATCTGTATCCTGCCTCCTTATTGCATTAGCCTTTCGTAAGTAGTTTAATCTTCCTTTTCCGGCTCCATTCTTGCTGTATCCACCGTGAGCGTCTCCTCTATTCTCGCACCAGGCAATGCATTTCTCATCCATTAACGCTCTGTCTTATCCCTATCAATCGAACATCACGCCAAGGCCAAGCGCGTAGACTCCAGCAGCTGATAATTGTCTTTATCTCCATCCCCGGGGGGGACAAACACGCCGCCTTCAATCAGCCCCAATCTACTTAGCATCCTCTCTGCCAGTGACTGTAATAGGCAAAGTGGATTATTGGTAAAGTGAAATTATTGACTCTTCTTGATGGTTCCTTAAAACTCCCCATGCCGAGAGCAGCTGAGAACCGCTGGTTGAAGAACGGAATGCCGGAGACTTCTAAGGCCGAAACTATTGTCCCAGAAAGGTCCCTGTGTCACAAATGGTGGACAAAGTCTACAATTACTGGGCTCCTCAAGATTTTAGAAGTGCATGGACTGTGGTAGCAAATAGGGTTTTGTTAGGAGGAAAGGGAGCCTTTTGGGTTCCTCCCCAAGGGGTCATCATCTCAGGAAAGACCGTATTCCTTTAATAGACAAGAGGCAGGGAAGTGGCCTTCAGGAAGAATTGTAATTCAGAGAGGCCAAGGCTGGCAGTCATAAATTCAGGACTAAAAGTTCAAATTCCCTGTAGGGGTTGCAGGTTTCAAAGCTTTGCTGTGTACGGTAAATTGTGTTTCCCAAAAAAGGGGTCCAACACAAAATAATATCTAAAATTAGATCAAATCCATCCACCAATTTAACCACTTTACCACCGGAGGATTTTCCTGCTTTACGTCCGGGCCACTTTTTGCGATTCGGCACTGTGCGACTTTAACTGACAATTGCGCGATCATGCAATGCCGTATCCAAATGAAATTTATGTCCTTTTTTTCCCACAAACAGAGCTTTCTTTTGGTGGTATTTGATCACCTCTGCGCTTTTCATTTTTTGCGATATTAATAAAAAATGCGACAATTTTGAAAAAATAACAATATTTTTCTACTTTGAAGGTTAAAAAATATCCAATATATTCAATTTTTGTCATATATTTAGGCCAAAATGTATTTAGCTACATGTCTGACAAAAAAATTCTCAATGAGCATATTTTTTTAACCGCTTTAAGACCGGAAGCTTTTACCCCATTCCTGACCAGGTCATATCTTGCGATTCGGCACTGCGTTACTTTAACGGACAATTGCGCGGTCCTGCAACGCTGTACCCAAATTAAATTTATGTCTTTTTTTTCCCCCACAAACAGAGCTTTCTTTTGGTGGTATTTGATCACCTGTGCGATTTTTACTTTTTGCGCTATAAACAAAAAAAAGAGCGACAATTTTGAAAAAATAACAATATTTTTCACATTTTTGTATATGAAATTCCCCCTCAAAAAAATGTAAAAATCAAAATTTTTTAACATTCTAGGCCAATTTGTTTTCTTCTACGTATTTTTTGTAAAAAAAAATCGCAATAAGCGTATTTTGATTGGTTTGAGCAAAAGTTATCGCGTTTACTAACTACAGGAAATTTATGTAATTTTTATTGTTTTTTTTTTTTAACTAGTAATGGCGGCGATCTGCGATTTTTTTTTTGCGGGACTGCGACATTGCGGCGGACAGATCGGACCCTTGACTGACATTTTTGACACTTTTGGGGGTACCAGTGACATTACTACAGTAATCAGTGCTATAACTATGCACTGTTACTGTAAAAATGACACTGGCAGGGAAGGGGTTAATTTTATTGGTGATCAAGGGGTTAATGTATGCCTGGTGCTTAATGACGTGTGTGGGGGGAGGGGACTGAGTGACACAGGGACAGATCGCAGGTTGAGCTATGCTGAATCCTGCAATCTGACCCTGCCTGTCACTTAGGAGATCTGCCCGCTTTGTTTACACAAGCGGGCGGATCTCCACACTCGATCCCCGACGATCGGGGAAGAGCAGCGGTGATCCCCGCCGCTCCTCCCCTGGCCCGACTCCCGCTGTGACTGAATACAGTGGGAGTGAGCCTCCGGCCGCGCGTGCGCCGCCCACAAGAGGAGGAGTCCAGCGACGTAGGTCTACGTTGTTGGACGATAACGAGCAGTACGTTCAATGTGAGCGTTCGGCAAGTGGTTAATGTTGGTGGTATATTGAAACAAATACTTTAGACACCCAGTTGACTGAATAATCAGATCCAATGGTTTTATTAAATGAAAGATTATTGGCTGTGCGGCTGAAATCAAGAAGACTATGATGTAACATCCATATCATTGCCTAGAATTTACATCTAGGGATCATGAATGACATTTTTGTGAATTTTGGCAAAAATCAGGGAGATTTCAGCAGAATTTTAATATTTTGGTGAAATGCACTGGAGTCATTGGGGCTGAGAAAATAAAGGCGTTTTTTTTTTTTTTTCTTGGGTGTTTTTTTAGTCGTTTTTTAAGGGGGGGGGGGGGGTGAGCTTTGAAGGGCTCCTGGGGGAAGGGGAGGGGGACTTACATAAAAAACCCATTTTTTTTAGACCTGAGAAAACAAAAGCAACAGTATGAAAATAAGAAATCCTCCACCCCAAAAAACAAGAGCAACAGTATGAAAATAAGAAATACCCCCGCCCCCCTTTAAAAAATAAATAAACAAATAGATAAATAAAAATAAAGCAGCAATTTACAAACAGAAAAAAGCAACAGTACAAAAATGACCCCCCCCCCCCCAAAAAAAAAAGAAAAGAAAAAGAAATGTACTAAATAAAAAAAACTGTGCTATTTTTTCTATTAGTTATTTGTGTATGCTCTCATATTTTATTTTATTTCTTTTTTGCAGCTACAGTATACCATGCAATAAAATGTAAAACAAAAAAACAAAAGCAACAGTATGAAAATAAGAAATCCTCTACCCCAAAAAACAAAAAACAAAAGCAGCAGTACAGAAATAAGAAATACCCCCCCTTAAAAAATAAATAAACAAATAAATATAAATAAAGCAACAATTCGCAAACAGAAAAAAGCAACAGTACAAAAATGACCCCCCCCCCCCAAAAAAAAAAAAAAAAAGAAATGTACTAAATAAAAAAAAATGTGCTATTTTTCTACTAGTTATTTGTGTATGCTCTCATATTTTATTTATTTTTTGATGCAGCTTCAGTATACCATGCAATAAAATTTAAAACAAAAAAACAAAAGCAGCAGTACAGAAATAAGAAATAGCCCCCCCCCCCTTAAAAAAATAAATAAACAAATAAATAAATAAAAAATAAAGCAGCAATTCACAAACAGAAAAAAAGCAACAGTACAAAAATGACCCCCCCCCCCCCAAAAAAAAAGAAATGTACTAAATAAAAAAATAATAATAATAATAAAGCAGCAATTCACAAATAAAAAAAAATACATCAACAGTACACTAAGACATCAATATAAATAATAAAAAAAAAATGATACAAATGTACACAAAGAAGAAAATGAAAATAAGTGTTAGAAATAAAAAAAAAATGAAAGCATTGGTACAGAAATAAGAAATCCAAAAAAACACAATATACATTTAATGAAATAAATCAAAATAACCAAAAATACATCCTCAGAAAACCACGAAACCCTCTAAATAAAGTTATTTTTTGCCAAAGCAGCCGAATGAGAATTTCTGCCTGGCAATTTTGCGGTGGAACCAATTTTGGCCAATTGTGTTTATTTACTTTCACCTGATGAGAGAATGAAGAATCCAGGTCTAGGTGTAACTATAACTGATCATATAATTCTGTAACAGAAAAGGGTTGAAGGCTAAAAAAAAGTTGTGAAGAGTTTCCTGAGAAAGTTCTGAGCATTGCTTTTATTTTCAGAAGTTCAGACACAAGGAAAATCTTGAAAAGATGAGCGCAGAGCAGCATGTAATAGGACTGGTAAAGGTCAGGGGGGTCCCCGGGGACCGCAGGCTCAGTGAAGCAGTGGGATAATGACCTTCCTTCTTGGACAGCCTTTCAGCAGCTCAGTGGAGCATCCTGGATCTATCATAGAAGGGAGACAGACCTGGCCGGAGCTCTGCACATGGCTCCCCCCTGGGGACACCCCGCTGAGCCCAGCTATCTGGGGCCTTGGAAAGATGACAAACACTGCGAATAGCTAATGTGATGGAGTTCCAGGCCTTGTCTACAGAGAACAATCAGGTATTCTCCAGCAGTAAGATATCCCCTGACTCCGGCTGACATTGTTACATTGTGATGGACATAGTGCCATGAAACATGGTTCAGAGTGTCAGTCCAGCACCCTCCGACATGAACTCACATCCTGGGGCGGTGGGTTGGAGAACACAAACCGTATCGGCATGGAGGACAAAAGCCCCGAGTAGATTGGCGGAGATATCTAAGTGTCTAAAGCAGGGGTCTTCAAACTATGGCCCTCCAGCTGTTCAGGAACTACAATTCCCATCATGCCTAGTCATGTCTGTGAATGTCAAAGTTTTACAATGCCTCATGGGATGTGTAATTCTGTGACAGCTGGAGGGCCGTAGATTGAGGATCCCTGGTAAAGGGACGGTCCACCCAAAACTGAGATTTCAGGGTTTGGTAAATGTAGGGGGAAACCCTCTGAGAGCTTCCCCTATCTATCAGGGACTGTGTTGGTGAGTTCCCAGGTCTGTATATGTACCCTGCTGTGCCCATTTTTAGGGTTCGCACCATCCCTGTACTGAGTTCCCAAGTCTGTACACCCGCTGTGCCCATTATGAGGGTTCCCACTATCCCTGTACTGAGTTCCCATGTCTGTACACCTGCTGTGCCCATTATGAGGGGTTCACACCATCCCCGTGCTGAGTTCCTGAGTCTGTACACCTGCTGGGCACATTATGAGGAGTTCCCACCATCCCTGTGCTGAGTTCCCGTGTCTGTACACCTGCTGGGCACATTATGAGGAGTTCCCACCAATGCCTGTGCTGAGTCTCCGGGTCTATATACCTGCTGTGCCCATTATAAGGGGTTCCCACCATCCCTATTGATGAATTCCTGGGTCTGTACATATGCTGTACCCATTACGAGGTATTCCCATCATCTCTGTGCTGAGTTCCCTTGACTGTACACCTGCTGTGCCCCTGGACGACATCAACGTATGACGAAACGCATGGGGTGCGTGCTGACATCACCGATACCCTTAAGTCCAGGAAGGACGGTTTTATTGTGTGTGTGTGTGTGCCAGCCTACACATGCAATTTTAGGCACTTTGTTTACATTTGCACTGTAAGTGCAACCTATTTTTATTTGTATAATAAAATTTCCGAATTTACATGTGGAGCTTTTTATATTTTGGGGAACATCTATGACATCATTATCACTCCACCATCCCTGTGCTGGGTTCCTGGGTCTGTTGGAGTTACAGGGAGGGTTAGAAGTTGGAATACTGGTGGAGTTTTACAGATAGGGTTAAGGTACAGTTAGAGTGAGTGTTGGGCTTACAGTGAGGGTTATTATTAGGATTACGGGGGGGTAGTTTTGGGGTTTCAGTGAAGGGTAGTTTTAGGGGTTAAGGGTTACTGTTAGGGTTAGTGTTGGGGTTACAGTGAAGGTTAGGGTAACAGAGAGGGTTACAAAAAGGGTTATAAGAAAGGTCAGCATTAGGGTTAGAGAAAGGGATAAAGTTGGGGTTAAATAGAAAGTTAGGGTTACAGAGAGGGTTAGTCTTAGGGTTACATAGGGTCACAATAGTATTATGGTTACAGGGATGGTTAGTGTGAGGGGTCAGTGTTAGGGTTATAGGAAGGGTCAGTCTTAGGGTTTCAAGGAGGGTCAGGGTTATAGTAGTGTATATGTCTGTAGGTCTATGTGTGGTGTATGTGTCTGTAGGTGTATGGTGGAGACATATACACAGTATCTCACAAAAGTAAGTACACCCTTCACATTTTAGTAAATATTTTATTCTATCTTTTCATGTGACAACACTGAAGAAATGACACTTTGCTACAATGTAAAGTAGTGAGTGTACAGCTTGTATAACAGTGTAAATTTACTGTCCCCTCAAAATAACTCAACTCACAGCCATTAATGTCTAAATATGTCAATATTGTGTCAATATTTTGTGTAGCCACCATTATTTTCCAGCTCTGCCTTAACCCTCTTGGGCATGGAGTTCACCAGAGCTTCACAGGTTGCCACTGGAGTCCTCTTCCCCTCCTCCATGATGACATCACAGAGCTGGTGGATGTTAGAGACCTTGCACTCCTCCACCTTCCGTTTGAGGATGTCCCACAGAGGCTCAATAGGGTTTAGGTCTGGAGACATGCTTGGCCAGTCCACCACCTTTACCATCAGCTTCTTTAGCAAGGCAGTGGTCATCTTGGAGGTGTGTTTGGGGTCGTTATTATGTTGGAATACTGCCCTGCGGCCCAGTCTCTGAAGGGAGGGGATCATGCTCTGCTTCAGTATGTCACAGTACATGTTGGCATTCATGGTTTCCTCAATGAACTGTAGCTCCCCAGTAGTGGCAGCTCTCATGCAGCCCCAGACCATGACACTCCCACCACCATGCTGGACTGTAGGTAAGACACAATTGTCTTTGTAGTCCTCACTTGGTTGCCACCACACATGCTTGACACCATCTGAACCAAATAAGTTTATCTTGGTCTCATCAGACCACAGGAGATGGTTCCAGTAATCCATGTTCTTAGTCTGCTTGTCTTCAGCAAACTGTTTGCCGGCTTTCTTGTGCATCATCTTTAGAAGACAGCCATGCAGACCAATCTGATGCAGTGTGCGGCGTATGGTCTGAGCACTGACAGGCTGACCCCCCACCCCTTCAACCTCTGCAGCAATGCTGGCAGCACTCATACGTCTATTTCCCAAAGACAACCTCTGGATATGGCGCTGAGCACGGGCACTCAACTTCTTTGGTGGACCATGGAGAGGCCTGTTCTGAGTGGAACCTGTCCTGGTAAACCGCTGTAGGGTCTTGGCCACCGTGCTGCAGCTCAGTTTCAGGGTCTTGGCAATCTTCTTATAGCCTAGGCCGCCTTTATGTAGAGCAACAATTCTTTTAGAGTTATTTGTCGTGAGGTGCCATGTTGAACTTCCAGTGACCAGTATGAGAGAGTGAGAGCGATAACACCAAATTTAACACACCTGCTCCCCATTCACACCTGAGACCTTGTAACACTAATGAGTCACATGACACCGGGGAGGGAAAATCGCTAATTGGGCCCAATTTGGACATTGTCACTTAGGGGTGTACTAACTTTTGTTGCCAGCGGTTTAGAAATTAATGGCTGTGTGTTGAGTTATTTTGAGGGGACAGCAAATTTACACTGTTATACAAGCTGTACACTCACTACTTTACATTGTAGCAAAGTGTCATTTCTTCAGTGTTGTCACATGAAAAGATAGAATAAAATATTTACAAAAATGTGAGGGGTGTACTCACTTTTGTGAGATACTGTGTATACTATATATATATATATATATATATATATATATATATATATATATATATATAGCTGGGTAAAATCAATGCATGGTTCATATGGGGAGAAAGTCTAAGGATGTGGAATGTAGAGGGTGTTGAAGTGTGACAGATGTGTATGATGGATGAAGCACGGGGACATGCTAATCGGGACAGTGATGAATGAAAGCCCACATGCAGGGCCGGCCTTTGGGGTGTGCGAGCTGTGCGGCCGCACAGGGTGCCATGGGCAAAAGGGGCGCCGTGCAGCTCGTACATGATCAGGCCGCACAGTGGGAGGTAAGCGGCGACCGTGGCATGGAGAGGGTTAACACAGGCCACGGCCGCCGCTTACCTCCCGCTGTGCGGCTGTGCCTGTTTCTTCTTCTATAGCTGCAGGGCTGAGCTGTGTATCACACACAACTCAGCCTCAGATCTGCCGCCAGTGCCCGCCACTGACAGATCCCCTCCTCTCCAGGCCAGGGACGCCAGAGGAGAGATTGTCGGCTCCCCCTCCTCCCGCCCCTTCTTCTCGTGGTAAGCCTCCATACTAAGGTAAGTAAGCTCTCTCCTGCATCAAATGTAAGGGGGAGCTCTGTGTGGGGGGTCTCTGATGTAAAGGGGGCTTTGTGTGGGTGGGGGTCTTTGGTGTGGGGGGTCTCTGATGTAAGGGGGCTCTGTGTGGGGGGTCTCTGATGTAAGGGGGGGTCTCTGATGTAAGGGGGACTCTGTGTGGGAGGGCTCTGATGTGGGGGGCTCTGATGTAAGGGGAGCTCTGTGTGGAGGGGCTCTGATGTAAGGGGAGCTCTGTGGGGGCTCTATGGGGGGGGGGCTCTGATGTAAGGGGGGATCTGTGGGTATGGTCTCTGATGTAAGGGGGCTCTGTGTTGGGGTCTCTGATGTGAGGGGTCTCTAAAGTAAGGGGGCTTTGTGTGGGGGGGTCTCTGATGTAAGGGGGGCTCTGTGTGAGGGGGTCTCTGATGTAAAGGGGGCTTTGTGTGGGGGTCTTTGATGTAAGGGGGCTCTGTGTGGGGGTCTCTGGTGTAAGGGGGCTCTGTGAGGGGGGTCTCTGATGTAAGGGCGCTCTGTGTGGGGGTCTCTGATGTAAGGGGGCTCTGTGTGGGGGGTCTCTGATGTAAGGGGGTCTCTGATGTAAGGGGGGATCTGTGTGGGAGGGCTCTGATGTAAGGGGAGCTCTGTGTGGAGGGGCTCTGATGTAGGGGGAGCTCTGTGGGGGGCTCTGATATAAGGGAGGCTCTGTGGGGATGGTCTCTGATGTAAGGGGGCTCTGTGTTGGGGTCTCTGGATGTAAGGGGGGCTTTGTGTGAGGGGTCTCTAAAGTAAGGAGGCTTTGTGTGGGGGTCTCTGATGTAAGGGGGGCTCTGTGTGGGGGGTCTCTGATGTAAAGGGGGCTTTGTGTGGGGGGTCTTTGATGTAAGGGGGCTCTGTGTGTGGGGTCTCTGATGTAAGGGGGCGCTGTGTGGGGGGTCTTTGATGTAAGGGGGCTCTGTGTGTGGGGTCTCTGGTGTAAGGGGGCTCTGTGTGGGGGGTCTCTGATGTAAGGGGGCTCTGTGTGGAGGTCTCTGATGTAAGGGGGCTCTGTGTGCGTGGTCTCTGATGTGTGGGGGTCTCTGGTGTAAGGGGGTCTCTGATGTAAGGGGGGCTCTGTGTGGGAGGGCTCTGATGTAAGGGGAGCTCTGTGTGGAGGGGCTCTGATGTAAGGGGAGCTCTGTGGGGGGCTCTAATGTAAGGGGGGCTCTGTGGGGATGGTCTCTGATGTAAGGGGGCTCTGTTTTGGGGTCTCTGATGTAAGGGGGGCTTTGTGTGAGGGGTCTCTAAAGTAAGGAGGCTTTGTGTGGGGATGGTCTCTGATGTAAGGTGGCTCTGTGTTGGGGTCTCTGATGTGTGGGGGGCTCTGTGGGGGGGCTCTGATGTAAGGGGAGCTCTGTGTGGGGGGGGGGGGTCTCTGATGTAAAGGGGGCTCTGTATGGGGGTCTCTGATGTAAGGAGGGCTCTGTGTGTGGGGTCTTAGATGTAAGGGGGGCTCTGTGTGGGGGGGTCTCTGATGTAAAGGGGGCTCTTTGTGGGGTCTGGGGGGTCTCTGCTGTAAGGGTGCTCTGTGTGGGGGGTCTCTGATGTAAGTGGGGCCTCTGTGGGGGGTTTCTGTTGTAAGGGGGCCTCCGTTGGGGGTCTCTGATGTAAGGGGGGTCTCTAATGTAAGGGGGGGCTAAGTTTGTAGTGATCATAAAAAAGAAAAGTCAAATGAAGTGCAAAAAAAGTGCAAGAAAAAATGTGCAGGGCGCTGGTGGGGGCGCCACAGGATCAGCTCGCACAGGGCGCTTGAACACCTAAGGCCGGCCCTGCCCACATGATACAATCATGGACCCCAGACAGCTGTGAGTCAGCTGGGGTCAGGACAGCGGAGGAGACATGTTACCGGCCAACCAGAACATGGCCAAGGATAGTCATCCCCTTCCAGTGACAGAACCCTTCTTATAGCATTATGGGTACTTTATTGCTAAGCTGGTTTGGTTAAAGCGGAACTCTGATACAAGTTAGTTCATTGAAAAATGAGTCTTTTTATTCAAAATAGTGATGTTTTCCTGAATTTCAGATAGTACAGAAAAAACACAAATCAATGCAGATACAGTATGTATTCATTAAAAAACAATGACTTGTATTTGACTTAATATCACCTTCTGGTAATCCCTGTACAGCAGAGCTCAAACTAGGAGTAAGAGGATCAGCACTAACATCCAATTAGCTGTGGTGCCTGCAAGTTCTCTAATAAGGAACATGCATAGAAGAGAGAGAGAGAGCAGAGCGAGGAGTGAGATGACCCCAACAGACTGCTGCTGTGCATTCACTGTCCAATCACAGGCTCAGAGGGCAAGCAGAGAAGTTAGGACAAGTCCGGTAACCAGACTGGCTGTGTTGTGTGGCAGAGCAGTGTAATTCCCAGGCAGGGCCGGTGCTAGACTATTTTATGCCCTAGGCAAGACCAGCTACTTGCGCCCCCCCCCCCCAAAAAAAGGGATGGGGTTAAAAACTCCTCTATGTCATACCCAGTGACCCTGATCCGATGGTTCCTCCATGTTATGCTTTCATACCCAGTGACCCCCATATTCCTCCATGTCACACTCGGGGACCCTAATGTCCCTCCGTGTCACACCTAGGGACTTTGATGTTTTTCCATGTCACACCCTTGGACCCCAATATTCCTCCTCCATGTCATGCTGTCATACCCGCTGACCCTGATGTTCCTCCATGTCACACACAGGGACCCCCGTGTTCCTCCATGTCATGCTGTCATACTCAGTGACCCCAATGTTCCTCTATGTCAGCCCCTGATGTTTTTCCATGTCACAGTTGGGGACCCTGATGTTCCTCCATGTCACACCTGGGGACCCTGATGTTCCTCCATGTCACACCCGGGGATCCTGATGTTCCTCCATGTCACACCTGGGGATCCTGATGTTCCTCCGTGTCACACTTGGGGACCCCAATCCCCCATGGCACACCCAGGGACCCCAATTCCTCATCGCACACTTACTGACCCCGAACTCCTGTTACACCTGGTGACCCCTATCCTCCATGTCACACCTGGTGACTCCGATTCCCCATGGAACACCTGATGATCCCGATTCCCTTTCATACCAGGGATGCTCCATGTAACACTCAGGGACCCCGATCCCCTGTTCTGAAAACACTAACTGGGCGGTATGAAGAGAGTGGCCCCCACTCTGCCCTCCTTCACTGTGATCCTGCTGATTCCTTCTCCCAGGACGCTCCTC